>NW_026555342.1:22724318-23305988 GCF_029017545.1 Prosopis cineraria | reverse complement strand
TATTGGCAGAGCCTATTCCTTATACTAATAATAATAAAAAAAAAATAATTTTAAGTTTTTATATTTTGCTCACGTTTTGCTACTGGTTCATGTACTTTTTTCCCAATGTTTTTTATCCTTGTACTTTTATTTTTTATTATTTTATATGTCCTTCCATGAATAAATATATAAATCTTATAAGGACCTAAATATTAAAAAACAAAAGTACAAGAACTAAAAATACTGAAAAAAAAAGTATAGAGATTTATAACCAAATACGAGTAAAATATAAGGGCCTAAAGTTATGTTTTCAAAAAAAAAAAAGAAAAGAAGATCTGCATGTTTTTCTTTGTAGCCAAACAAAATGAACAGTTCATTGCCTTGAGATGCTCCTTCTAGCAATATCAATAATATCATTATAAAGGCGAGTGTTCATATGTTCACGAGTAATCAGCTTGATAGCTTGAATGCAATCCGAGATGACAATAACGTTGGGAGCCCCAAAATGTATGTTTAAAATCCATGGAACTTTCTACTTAAACGTGAAAGTTTATTTTTATTTGTCGGTGGTAAATATTGAAAGATTAGTAGTAACACTTCCACATTTTTGCGTTACATTTTGAAATGCCAGCATCAAATCTCAAATTTTTGGAGCCCAAGCTTAAAACTGTCAATATATAAGAAACACTACACAAGTATCTGTATTATTTATATCCTTATCCTTCCCTAAAGAAAAAGCATGTACACAACTTTGTTCATTCATTAGGATATATTCAGAATACATCAGACAATACATTCATAGCAAAAGATAAATTTTCTTCCAAAATCATCAGATTTCATATTCATTGAAAACATGCCTTGATTTTGTGTCACATATAAACGAGAGGCTTTACATAAATCCGAGAGTTGGCATCAAGGAGGGTTTGCATTACTGTCAACATAAGACTGACAAGTACTCTAAATAGCAACTATACTGATATATAAATTAAACATAAATTAAATGTGAAAATCAACAAGTTACTATTGCAGCTGACATGAGTAGAATCGGTAACAAGTGTCATCTCCACAACACCATAGACATCCCAGCTAGTCTAAAAAAAGAGAGAATTGAATATAGTGCATTGAAAGCTTCCATCAACAGTGCATGTGCTAAACAAAAATCATGCGCTATAACTACAATATCTATATCAATGTCGTCTTGAAGGATTCTCCGTCTGTCCTTGTTGAGGAAATTTTAAATCTTACAGAAGAAGTAATAGCATGTAAAATCACCAGAAGCCAAGTCATAATGATGGTGCAAAAGAACACTTTATGCAAAAGCCAAAAATATTTCGGTGTCGTTATTCAAAGGCACAGTTCCATGCCTTTCAGGGAGTTACACCAGTGAACAGCCTCATCATAAAAATGACCCTCAAACATTAAATACAAAACAGTTTGATGAAAATCATACTCTATTCGCAAATATTAATAATTCTGTAATCACTGATTCTAGGTCATAAGTAAAGAGCTACAAATGACTACAACTACATTTTTTCACTTCTTGACCTCTTCATATTCAGCCTCAGGAGCCTGGTCACCACCCTGAGATCCTCCAGAAGAAGATGAACTGCCACTAGAACCACCTGACATATGTGACCAATCTTGGAGACTGCCCTGTTAGCAGCATCAACCTTGGCCTTAATTTCCTCCACATTGTCCCCTGACATACTGTCCTTAAATCTGCAACTGCATCCTCAATCTCTTTGGAACCTTCACTTGGAACTGCTCACCTAGTTGTGACTTAAGCGTAGCATGAGCTTCAGGGGTCAAGTTTTTGATAAAAGACTTGGTTAGTTTAAATGCAGACAAGGTCTCAAGGACCTTCACACAAAACTTCCTCACTTCTGCCTGCCTTCCCTGTGTTTGCTTGGCATGTTTGCAACCAACTCTTTCACTAGATGAGGTAGTTTATCTGACGAAGACTTCAATATTTCTGTTATCAAATCAAGGGCATCGACTAAAGACGAAAGTCGGACTTGGCACTTCCACATTTCTCAACAAGGAAGCCAAACAAGCTATGGCCTATCCATGGTTGCCTTTTAAGTGTTTCTTTTAAGAATCCAGATTTGATCTGAGCCTTCTTATCATCGAAGTATGATACCAACACTTCACGAAAAAATTGGAAAACCCTCTTGGAGTTCAGATTCGGAGAACTTTCTAGAATCAATGATTTTCAAAACTTAGAATGTTGAAGTTTGGGCAAGGGAAGAAACCATTTTCTGCCTGGTCCAGGAGGCTGATTGCTTTGACGGATTAGATGCAGACTTTTTCCTTTTAATTGGTTTTGAAGCTAATTTCAAATTCCTTTCCAACAGAGATTGGAGGGTGGATAATTGGAGACGCCATCACCCTTTTGGACAATCCTTTGCTTTGAATATTTGTTTTTTTCAGTATTCCCCAGATACACTGTCCAAGCTGTTCACTAACTTCAGCTGTATGCGGATTAACAAAGCTTGGGCCAAACTGGAGTACACCATAAGAATCAGGGGCTTACCTGTAAAGTATATCAAAAGAGTTCACTAACTTCACCGTGAGTACTTTTTTCTGGGTTTTTTGTGAAGTGGGGTTAGCCAGGATTAATATAAATCAATAACTAATCAAGAGATAAAAGAGTTCAATTGAACTAGGTAAATCAAACTCAGCATAGAAATGTTGGAAACCTCTATCTTAATAAACCTAAAACCACCGAAAATACAGAAAATACACCACAAATGGGATTAAACAGACTAACGGAGTTGTATTGCAAGCAGAATAAGGAGCTGAAATTACAGAGTACATGAAAAAACACAAAATACGATGAAACAACACACACATACACCCAGTACAGCAACACAAACCTAAGCTACACATGAACAAATGATGAAGCAAGATGAACTTCCTCCACCCCAATCTAGCATTCGAGAGCTCAGAGCTCTCCGCACCACTCCAATTTTCAAAAATACTCCACAGTTTCCTTCTACACGAACATATAGATTTAAAAAGCCAAAAAGTCAATTGCCCCTGCCAAAACACTAGCTTTGCTCCTTATTTGATGTTTCAGCTGGTGTTTACCTACAGGATTTTCTCTTGAACCCATCTTTTCTGCCTTTTGCCATTCTTTTTATATCTCCTTTTTGTGAGTTGTCATAGTGACAGGAGATGGGGTCTTATCAGAAAACAAGGAGAAACTTCTGGATTAGAGTTTTAACTCCACGCCCTTAAAGTGAATATTTTCTAATAAATGCATATGCATCACTGAAATAATCATTTGAGACAATTTCTATGCAAATGTTTTTTTTATAGTCTAAATTCAAAGTATTTTATCATGATTTTGGAACTTTTTTTTTTGAACTATGCTAGTTTTAGCTTAATAATTTTTTAATTTGATTAAGTCAGTCGAATTTTCAAACGTAAGAAAAGAGGTTAGAATGTTTAGAACATGTGAGAGGGTAGAGAACTTAATGATACCTTGAGAGTTTTATTAATTTGTTTGTTGATTACAAATGAGAAGTGAAGAGGTATTCACAAAATTTTTTTTTAAGTTTAGAGTTTTCTCACTTTTTTAATAAACGGTAATATCAATTCAATACTATAGTGTACATCCATTGTTCAAAATATTCAATAAAGATATCTATAAGAAATATCTATATTTACAATAATATTTTTAAAGAAAATCTTCAATATATGTGTGAAATATTTTAAAATATTTTAGACATCTTCACATTCTTTCATAAGTTTCTAAAAACTTTTAATCCTTGTAGATCTCTTTAGATATTTTTAAATTGTTCCAGGTATTTCTAGAATATTTCAAACATCTAAATTTTTTTTAACATTTTGGGCTCTCTTGAATTCTTTACATCATCATTATGTCTCCAAAATAACTTAACCTCGTGGGTTTCTCATTTTTTTGAACACAAAATGTAGGAGTGTTTAGCTTGTACCCATCTTGATTGACCCGATAAAGTCCCGATCAAATTGGGACGAGTCTCGTCTTGGCCCGAAAACAATCGAGATGAGATGGGATATGAATTACCATCGGGACGTCTTATCCCGTCCCAAATATTATATATATTATTATTTATTTTTAAAAATATACATTAAATATATTAATTATATTACTATAATTTATACTTATATTAATTATATCAATTATAATTTTAATACTTGCAATTATTATATAAAACTAAAATTTTTATATTGATACTTTTAATGACATAAAGCAAATAGGACGATATCTTTTTTATAATATATTAATTATATTAATACAATTTCTTCTTATATCTATCTATTTAATAATTTTTATTTATATCTATGTCTTGTTTTATTTTTGAAAGAGTAATTAGCTTAGTACATCTTAACTAAAGTAAAGAACAATGATTTGATATTGTGCTGAACATGTCTATTGTTATTCTTATAGTATAGAGATCACTTGTAATTGCTATCATAACATGTAGTTGTGATTAATATAATTCAATAATTGATTTTAAATTGTTGTGATTTATATACTTGTATTGTTTTGATTTTAAATTTCATAAATTATATGATCTAAAATTTTAATGAATGTTATTAATAGATCTTTTTTCGACATTATCTGATATATTAGGATGATGGGATGTCTTGATCTCGTCTTGATTCCTAACGGGACGGGACTATTTTCAGGATAGGACGGAACACGAGACAAAAATTTAATCAGATCTTTTTTCAAGATGGGCCATGAGACAGGAATGTCCCGATCCTATCCTGTGAACACCCTAACAGGATGTGATAAATTGCTTTTATTTTTCACCACGGCTGGTGAATGTAAAAAGTTGGCCCACCATATTATTAACAGTATAATCAACCTGGACTTGCCTGGATTTTCATGAAGGAAGATCTCCAACAATGAAAGGATCCGCAACTTGAACAGCACAAGTTGGGAATGAGCAGTTTCATCACCAGCCTGATTCTTTCTCTCCTTGAAAATCTGGGCAAGATATGTATCCATTCTAAACATTGCATCATCATCCATACCATCATCAGAATCATCAGAAGCTTCAGGATGATATCACCCCTCTCCTCAACCTCCACTACTGCCTCTGAGTCATTGTTTGCCCATCACTCTCAGAAGTTTCACCCATCTCATCCTGATCAATTTCTTCATCTTCAAAATTGATAAAGTCATCGTTGTCGTCATCATCATCTTCATTCTCTCCACCTGGATGTCTGGGAGGTTTTAGACTTTTTCTAATGACGCGCAACATCTTCATGAGTCCATCATCAGTGACATCATTGCAAAAATATTTGAATACCTGCATATAGAGAATGTTAAATTATGGTCCTAATAAAAAATGTAACTGGGTAATGATTAAATTAGGGACCCTTCAGAAGGAAACCATAAGCTACATTACAACTTAGCAATTAGAGAGATCTTCTCTTCTCTTCTCTTCTCTCTCTCTTTTTTTTTTTTTTTCAGGTACTTTTTTCCCGGGGGGTGTGGTGAAGGTGCCCCCGCGCCCAGTATATCTTTGTGCATTTGAGTGGTAGTATTATACAATTCCACACCAGTATTTACCTAATTGTCCTTTGTCATGATGGCGTAATACTAATGGGCAATCAAAGACAACAGACCCATTCTTACAATCCAGTATCAAAGCAAGATGCACTAAGTTTAATTTTGTTCTTGTTTAATGCATATGGAGCTATATATATATATATATGTAAGTATACATTGCAAGTATCTTAATAAATGACTTGAGGTAAAAGATTTGGTAAACAACATTGTCAACAAAAAATTGATGATGTGAAAACTGACAAGGATATCTTCATTTCACGATGTTTTAGACTCGCTTAAATAAATAAGCAACAGTACTCTACAGAAGAACCATCATTTTGGAAGTGTGATAGCAAAAGAAGTTGGACATAGCATGGGCAGTTAGCACAGCAAACCACTTTACACACGACAAGACTTTGAATAATGAATGGAGTTTTTTGAAATGGGATGCTTAAATATCAGCTGCAAGGAAGAATTTTTTACATGAGAATTGGAGTTCTCGTGGATGCAGAATAAACAAGATCTCTAAATGATTGAAAATCCACAAATGGCTAGTTTGCTTTATTGGTGGCAATGTAATAACAGGGAAGAAAAGACGCAATCTGTGATAGGCTGATGCCAAGGTTGTGTGTAATGAGATGGAGATGGATCAAGGAGAATCTGAACTACTTAGAGCTAAATTTATTAAGGATCTTGGATTGGTACTTGGAAGAATGATGATCAACCACTAACCTACAGAGTAACAAGGTGACCATAAACATCACTTATAGACTTGGATCTTGTCAAAAACATCACTTCTAACCGAATGTCAAAAACAAATTGATATTGTCTTGGATCTTAAGCAAGTGGTCACAACCTTTGTAAAAAAAAGAACGTCTTGCCAATATCTTGGCTAAGAGATTATATAGTTACTAGTCTCCTGCTATCTTAAATATTTCAGAGATAGGCATCAGATGCATCCATACAACAATGGGAGGATCATAGCAATGAAACTAAAATCAAGGAAAGTCCGTGAGAGCTAAACTAAGTAGTGATCTTGAAGCGGAGCAGCAATACTTAAGTCCTTTCAATAACCCTGCATATTTAGATATAAATAGCAAAAGAAAAACAGTATAGCTCAACCTATAAGCCTTTCTCATCTCATATCGCACCTCCATGGGGAAAACATACATATACATATATTTTATAGGGGCGTTAGAACTAATATTGTTAAATTTGGGAGTGTATATTTATGCATTATACATATAAACTGGACAAAAATGAAATTTTTTTGTTCCTCTATGTTGTGAGTAGGTACGTCCTTGGCCCCCCCACCAAAATAGATAAATTTATTTATATTATTTCAACTCTATTCTCTACAAGATTTCTGCTTTTTTGGTGAAGATAGATGAGGAATCTTATGTACCTAACTAGTTTTTTATTTTTCCATTTATAGTTAAAGGCTTCTAAAGCTGGCTGGTTCACATTAAATAAAGTTTAGAATACCTGCCTACCATAAACATCAAATATCATTCCGAGGTGGTTAATGCATATAATTAGCATACAGCATTACTAAAGCAGAATGCTGAGACGAAACATATGGCCATTAAAGATGCGCCAAGTTAACTCAAAAAGCTTAAGGTATTAATTTAAAGCTCTTGACCAGCATTAAAATTTTGTAACATGGCTCTTCTGTAAAAAGCCCCTTTCAACTTTTAGAGTGAACGAAGCACAAGGCTGCCACACAAAGTTCTGAAAATTTTTAATTACCAGAATTGATAAAACTCCTCCAGACCACTAAGCCATGATGACTTGTTACATTATTAAATTTACTGAAGCATCATGACTTGTTATATTATTTTACTTGTAAAACTGCTAACATTGCTTCTTAATCTCCTTGCACTACTTGTTAAGTTAATAACATTATTTATTTTTAAACTTTAATGCAATTTGGTCACTCTGCACTAAAAAGTTCATTTCAATTATGTCCTCTAATCCAGCAGTGGTTTTTCAGATAAAATTCTCGCTATTCTTTAACCAAGTTGAAAATTATGGAAATGAGTGTCAAATTTTAGTTTCCTTGGTTTTATGTTAGATCTTGAAAGATCACAATTAAAGTCTTAAGTGTCAAGTTTTGAAATGTACTCCCTGAATCAAAATATAAGGTATTAGTAACCAATTCCCATCCCTCCCTGTTATAGAATGCTTTTTGGTAATTTTTTTTAGGTCTTGATGTAAGTTATTATACAAGAGTTTGTATTTGCATAGTATTAATTATTTTATTTTAAATATGTTATTCTTCTCAATTTTTAATGAGAAGATGAATGATATTTTTTTTAAATTTATGATATTTATTGGTTATAAGGGACTTATAATAAGGATGGGAGTTAGTATAATTGTGTTATTATTATTGGGTTAGATAAACTGAGTGTTTTGATAAAATTTAAATTTCATTTACTAAGAATAAAATACAGAAATAATCTAAAGAGATATTTTGAGAATACCATTTTAATAAGGTTTCTATCTCTGTAGTATCAAAACATTTAGATGATTAAGGCCCAAAAAAAAAAAACATTTAGATGAGCAAAAGAGACAACTTTATACATACATGATGAAAAGGAAGAAAACGCTAACACCAAAACAATAAATATCATACAACCCTCATTCTCATATATCCTGTGAATTCCATTCTTATAGCTAACTGGCCTCCTGTGTTGAGATCTGTTTTTGGAAGGCACTGTTTGACTCTTATAGCTATGCCTCCCCTTAGCTTTTCAAACATCATGTGAATTTCATTATTCTATGCTCTAAATATCCTTAGGTTTCTTTCAATCCAAACATGGTGCAGATCTCCAACTTAAACGTGCAGGTTTATTTTTATTGGTCTAGAGCATATATCGAAAGCAAAGTTTCTGAAAAATGTCTTATATTATGATTAGGTGGGAGTATGTTTCAAATTCATGCAATTTCCAACACAAACATGCAGGCTTCTTTTTATTGGCCTGGAGAAAACATCAAAAGATTACTAGTAATGCATAAACATCTTTGCGTTAAGTTTTGAAACACCAGAATCAAACCTCTAGAATTTACAAGTTAAAACATGCAAATGTAGTTTTATTGTTTCAAATTTTTGGAACTTCCAACTTAAAATGTGTCAATGTATAAGAAATAGTACACAAGCACAATTCATAAAATGAAAAAAAGCCGTACAAAAAAATATGAATTTTCTTTTATCATGGACTTGAATGAATAATCCACTTCTTGTTTTATCAAGACAGGTTGAATCCATCTCGAAAAGATGAGACAAAACTCAATGAAATCAAGATAAATTTAAGTACAAGACAAGACAGGTATGAGTTGAACATTAAAATGTCCCATTTCATTTAAAATATATATTCCTTTTATAGTCTTATATTTTGTTATTTATAATTTTAATTATTTAGATTTAGATCTGAGCTCTATACTAAGTGCATTTCAACTTGTACTTTAGGTAATATATTGATTTTTAGGTTTGCAAGACAGTGTATTTCATTTTACATTCACAAGAATCTTATCATGTCCCAATGAGATTGTTGGAAGATAGTACTTAAAACAAATGGATTTTTGTTGTTGTTTAAAAGTGAACAAATGTGATTAGTTTTTTAAAATCTGATGATGTGGATATCATCTTCGAAATTTGTTAATTCGTAACAGTCGATATTTCTCTTCCACTCGTTTTAGACTCACCTTGATCACGATGAGGCACGCGACAATAATCCTATTTTCAGCACGAGTCATGATAGGGTCACTCTAGCCTCATTCAATCCCATGCACAACCCTAACTTCTAGAATAAATTGAACAATGCATTCATAACAAGAGGTAAATTTCCTTCCAAAATTCATCAGACTTCATTTTTTTTTTTTTAAGACAACGACTCCACATTCATTAAAAACCACATCAAGCAACAAGCATCAAGCCAACTCACAATTTTCTTTTCAAGCCATCTTCCCTCTTTTTTGGCTGCAATGCATGCCTTGATTTTGCATCATATATTATATACATGAGAGGCTTTACATAATCTGAGAGATGGCATCAAGAAGGATTTGCATCATTGTCAACACAACTGACAAGCATCGTAAGTACTTGTTCGTCTTGAAGGATTCTCCATCAGTACTTTGTTGAGGAAATTTCAAACCTTACAGAAAAAGTAATAGCGTGTAAATCACCAGAAGCCAGGTCATAATGATGATGCCAAAATAACACTATGCAAAAGCCAAAAACAAAAACAAAAAACAAAAAAATTCAGTGTCGTTATTCAAAGGGCATAGTTCCATGCCTTTCAGAGAGCTACACCAATGAACAGCCTCATCATAAAAATGGCCCTCAAACATTAAACACCAAAAAGTAGCATGAAAATCATACTCTATTGGCAAATATTAATAACCCTGTAATCATTGATTCTAGGTCATAAAGTAAAGAGCTACCAATAACTACACTACATTTTTTCACTTCTTGACCTCCTCATATTCAGCCTCAGGGGCCTGGTCACCACCCTGAGATCCCCCAGAAGAGGAACCGCCACTAGAACCACCTGACATATGTTGACCAATCTTGGAGACTGCCCTGTTAGCAGCATCAAGCTTGGCCTTAATTTCCTCCACATTGTCCCCCGTCATTGCCGTCCTCAAATCTGCAACCGCATCCTCTATCTCTTTGGCAACTTCACTTGGAATCTTGTCTCTGTACTCATTCAAGCTCTTCTCAACGCTGTAGATAGTAGTATCTGCACTGTTTCTGATATCAATCAAGGCCTTTCTTTCTTGATCTTTCTGGGCATGCAACTCGGCTTCTTTCACCATCTTCTCAATCTCATCTTCAGAGAGCCCTCCGGATGACCGAATCGTGATCTGTTGCTCTTTACCAGTGGCCTTGTCTTTGGCAGATACAGTCACAATCCCATTGGCATCAATGTCAAATGTGACCTCAATTTGAGGCATGCCTCTTGGAGCAGGGGGAATACCGACAAGCTCAAATTCTCCAAGCATTTTGTTGTCAGCAGCCATTTCCCGCTCACCTTGCAACACCTTGATACCCACCTGTGTTTGATTGTCTGCTGCGGTTGAGAACACCTGTAACAATAACTCAGCCAATTAGGAACAGATTCCACCACATCTTGAAAAGATTTAAACCGATGTTTAAATATCACTACACCACTCAGCTACAAGAAACACAATAGCAAGTTCAGGTGCACATTTAAGGCCGTTATCTGTCTTCTTTCTCTCACATTTAATACTTGGATGTGCAGTGCGGTGCAGTGCGGTAGAAGAAATATCTTGGAAAATGTCATTTAGGCGTATGAAAGGCTTAACTACATTTGAAACAATAGTCGACGGAACCCAAGCAACCATATACGAAATAGACAGCAAATACATTGAGAAAAAAATATATGCAGAAGTTGACCCTGATTTATAGCAATATTAAAAATAATCTCCTCTTCAGTGAGAAGAAAGAGAACTTACAGCAGAAACCTCACAACTACAATGGAAATGAACTACTGGAAACAAAAGAAAAATAAATCAGCATACTCAAACTCATCTAACTGAACAAACTAGAACATAAAAGATGATGATGATGAAGAAGCCTCGATACGATAAGATTGGAATATATACTTTTAATTAGAGATGATTTATGGGAATGAATTAGTAATCAATAATTTTTATTATAGCAGATGAGTTAGATATCATATATAGCCAGTGATTAGAAATTTCAACTGGTGTTTAGAAATTACAAAAGTCAGCCACCAGAAATTCAAAAAAAAAAAAAAAAGTTCATATGTCTACTTGCAGCAAGCTTCTTTATCTCACATTTAATACTTGCACGTGCCGTGTAGAGTAAGAAATATCTTGTGGAAATTTCATTTAGTTTTATGAAGGGCTTAGTTACTTTCAAAACAATATAGCACTTAAAGCTTGGAGACTTCAACAATTTTCTTAAGCAATTACAATTCACAACCCACCCCCCAACCCCAACTCATGCATTAGAAGACATTAATTAGGCTTTGATAGTTACCTGACTCTTCTTGGTAGGAATTGTAGTGTTCCTTGAGATCAATCTAGTGAAGATGCCACCCAAAGTTTCAATACCCAAAGACAGTGGTGTCACGTCTAGGAGAAGCAACTCCTTAACATCTCCACGAAGGATACCACCTTGGATAGCAGCTCCCATTGCAACAGCCTCATCAGGATTAACTCCTTTGCTAGGACTCTTTCCAAAGATCGCAGAAACAACCTCTTGAACTTTAGGCACACGGGTCATCCCTCCAACTAGAAGAACCTCGTCAACATCCTTGATGGATATGTTAGCATCCTTCAAGCAGTTCTTGCAGGGCGCCTTTGTCCTTTCAATCAAGTGATTCACCAAACTCTCAAACTTAGATCTAGTCAATGTGATATTCAAATGCTTTGCACCAGCTGCATCAGCAGTGATGAAAGGCAGGTTGATTTCAGTTTGAGATGTTGAAGACAGTTCTATCTTAGCCTTCTCAGCGGCTTCCCTGAGTCTCTGCAAGGCAAGTCTATCCTTTGAAAGATCAATACTCTCAGTTCTCCTAAATTCACTGACTAGAAAGTCTAACAGGGCATTGTCAAAATCTTCTCCTCCCAAGAAAGTGTCACCATTTGTTGCTTTCACCTGCATATCATGGCATTATTAAGAAAAAAAAATTCCCCAAATTATTCCTTAGAGAACGATTAACAAAAGAGCACGAGGAAGAAATTGATTAATGTGGATACCTCAAAAACACCATTAGAAATTTCTAAAATGGAAACATCAAATGTTCCACCACCAAGATCAAAAACTGCAATCAGACCCTCCTTGTTGTTCATTCCATATGAAAGTGCAGCTGCTGTGGGCTCATTTATGATCCTCTGCACGTCAAGCCCTGCAATTCTCCCGGCATCCTTTGTTGCCTGCCTCTGTGCATCGTTGAAGTAAGCAGGCACAGTGATTACAGCTTTTGAGATAGATTTTCCAAGATATGATTCTGCAGTTTCCTTCATCTTGGTGAGCACAAAGGCCCCAATTTGACTAGGAGAATACTGCTGCCCATTAGCTTCAACCCATGCATCTCCATTTGGAGCCTTGACAATCTTGAATGGGACCATCTTCATCTCCTTTTGTGTTTGAGGATCATCAAATCGCCTACCAATCAAACGCTTGGTTCCAAAAAGTGTGTTTGTTGGGTTGGTCACAGCCTGCCTTTTAGCTGGTGTACCGACAAGCAGCTCTCCTTTCTGGTTGAAGGCAACCACAGATGGTGTTGTACGAGCTCCTTCAGAGTTTTCAATGACTTTGGGATTCTACAAAAAATGTATAATATTGGTCAAGAAGAACACCACACATCAAAAACATGTATGAACTATAAAAAAAAAAAATCAAGAGATGAATGGAGAATGTCTTGCCTTTCCCTCCATAACAGCAACACATGAATTGGTAGTACCCAAATCAATACCAATGACATCATTACCAACAGGCCTTGAACTGAAATGCACATGCAAGGATACAAGAGAATATTATTAGAAACTGAAATGATGACCATAGAGCAACTAACTAGCAATTATTTAAGCTAGAACATGAAACAAAACCTGAATGGGCGAGACAAACTTGTCCAGATTTGATTAACATGTGCTGGTTTAGAGCTACCTGTCAACTGTACAAACATTTGTGTAAGTAAATATTTTATTCCTTCATGCAACTCAATTCAATGATATGATGTAGTTAGATAACTAATGACATAATTCTGACAATGATGTTATGGTATCGACATATAATCATACATTTAGATGTTCTCAACTTCAGAAAATTCTACCAATATAGACTAGCATCGAGCATCATGAGAGTTCACATCCGAAGGCAAAAGCATTCCAGATTTGCTAACTAAAGGGAAAGCAAAGTCCTTTGAAATGGACTCAGCCCAGGTAGACAGGCAACTGTTAAATCCAGCACTTCATGACATCAATACTCCGTAAGACAATTTTTGTAAAATTTGTATAGTACCAGCTTAAACTCAGTCATCTACCGCTGACAACAGCAGATAGATAGGAAGGTAAATCCAATACTTCATGACCTCAAATCTGTTAACAAGACTGATCACTGCTTTTCCACATTCAAAAATCTATTTAGTCAGCAAGAATCAAGCTACTCTGAAAAATGAGCCATTTGACAGATTTTTGTTCAGCCGCTGACTGTGTAGATTTTTTTTTTTTTTGCAAGGATACTCATAAACCCTCAGCATAGAAATAACTTAAACTAAATACAGTATCTGCATAAGAAATAAAATTAACATCAGAATAGTTCATTCGTAAGAAGTCCCACGTCAGGAAAACCATCAATGAGCTCAGGAAAACCTTGAAAAATATTGGAAAAGGATTGAATTAAACTGGGATCGAATCGAAACAGCTTAAATCATTTGCATGAACACAAATTATTCCTCAAGAAAGCCACCACATGGACACTGGCCGCCAAGCTTTAACAACAGTTCCAAGAGATTAATAAATAATCCCATGTCAGGAAACCATTTATAAGCTAAGGAAAACAACAAAAACAACCTGAAATAGCTGAAATACTACAAGGATCGGATCATAAATAGTTAAACCATTTACTAGAAAACAATTTATTCCTAACGAAGAGGAAAAACCTCCACGACCCAAGAAACCGAGACCCAACACACAAAATGACCAAAATTCCACAAGATAATCAGGTGTCAGTAACAATAGTGAGAGCAAGCTAGTACCGATCGATAGGTAGAGAAAGAAGCAGAGACGACGTCACGGCGTCGAAGGGAGCGAAGCAAGGCAGCTGTGGCCATGGCGTGGAAATAAAAATTGAAGATAAATTAGCGAAGGTGTCACAGAAGGAACGATCAATCACCCCAAGCAATGCACCTTTATAAGGAGGGTTTAGGGTTTTAGCCAGAAAGGAAGTGAATGAATCGAAGAAGATTGTTCTAGGCCTCCAGCGTAAATGTAAGAGTCTGACTCAGAAATAAAGGGAAGGTTCTAGACGGTGAAGCGGAAACGGCGTCGTTTGTGCGCATGTATTGTCTGGATGTGTTGAGGCCAAATGGTCGAAGCAACGACATAGATGTGCGTCTATGTATACACACACGCTCATGCTCTTTCATGGGGCATGTGTAATTCAATCCCAACTACCGTCTCATTAGAATCATATATAATTCATTAAAAGTAGTTAGATTATTGACTAGAAAAAGAAAAAAGAAACTTTTCATTTTATCTATATTAAATATGCTTATGTTTTTTTTATCACCATTAAACGTACTTATTTTTAAAAATATTTTAGTTTACTCATAAAAAATTATAAAAGTGTAAATTAAAAAATAATTAATAATTTATTTTTCATTCAAAATGACTTAGAAAAACAATTATCATTTAAAAAAATGGTGTCATGTATTTCCATTGGCCGTGGAGATAGTCTAAACTTTTCAGTTTAATTATTTTATTATAAGCTTAAGCTTAATTATTTTTAACCTCTCTACAATAAGATTATAACATAAAATTTTGAAATTAGATTATTTAAGTAAATGTAGCGCTTGGATTTGTGGATTTAGATTTAAATTTTAAATTTAAAATATTATGTTTAAAATTTATGTGTTTATAATTCTTTGTTTAAATAATTTAAAAATTTTCAAAGAAAAAGAGGGGGAAATTGAGATTTGAAATTAAAATAAAAAATTAGAGTGATGAGTTTAACTCTATTTTTTAATTAGCAAGCAACAAGAATGAGAAATGAGACAAGAGACAAGGGCGAGAAATGCATTAATAGTGAAAACATAAAAAAAAATTAGAGGGTTGAAATAATTAAAATCTCAAAAGAAAATTGTTCAAAAACACCTTACCAAATTTGAGTTTGTTAAGAAGGACTTGGAATTTAAGGAAGGACCAAAGTTCATGATGACATTACATGAAAAATTAAAAGACTAAAATGCCTTAAAATGTTTGAAGGGGTAAATGACTAAATTACCCTCACCAAATTCTCTCCCTCGCTCTGCTCTCAAGCTCCTGTCCTATGAGATTTCTCGTAATATATCATTTTGGCTTGTTGTGATTCTGTCGACAATAAAGATGACAGTGAGTAAAGTAAGGTTGGCAATGACTGGCGACTCTCACCCACCCTCCCTCTTTTACTCTTATCTCAACCTGCCTACTTTGAATCTTGAACTTTAAAATCCATTCATCATATTGCCGTTCCTACTTCATTCATCATCACCTCTTCTTCCTCTCCAAGCATCATCCTTTATCATGTAAGGGTCTATTATTAGTTTTTCTACTTTCATTAACTAAATGATTGAGTTTTTTTTTTCAAAAATGTGACAGTACTTAACTATAACATCCTAAAAATTTAATTTAAAGATTCATTAAATTAATTGAGAAGTATAATTACTTAATTAAGTAATTAGAGGTTAATTAAAGAGTTTGGATGGCCTCTTAGGTTTATTAGATTCTTTTTAGGACTTAGAATAGGACTTTAGAAGGTATTAGGCCATTTTAGGGCTTAAATTGTTGGGCTTAATAGGGTTGCCATTTTGGACAATCTATCGTGGCTGACAGCATTATGTGCTAGGGTAGACGTGGCAAATTTTAAATTCATAGAGTAGCGTCTTAGGCAGAAAGAAATAGAGTCCGAGGGGAGGCAACCTAAGCTCTGTTAGGGTTTATGTTTTAGGGTGTTTGGAGGCTATTTCGGAGTTGCTACACCTTGGTAAGTCTCCTTTCCTTATCTCCTCTTCTCTATATGCGTTTTCTTTTGAGTTTTTAGGTTATGGAGTTGCTGCCCAAACTTATGGCTGAGTTCTGTCCACTTTAATGACTTTAAAGGAGTCTAAAGGTGTGGTTTTATGCTCTAGTCATTAGGTTTTGTTAATGAAAATGATTAGAATAGCTAATAATGGGTTTAAAGTTAACCCTAATGCTATCTAATTAAGTTTAAACTGTTGAGGTTAACTAACAGTGACTATTAAGCTTGTTGATGATTAAATAAGTTAATGGAAGTTAAAAATGGAGTTGATTATAGTCAATATTGCTAATTAAGGTCTTGGTCCTTAATCATGATGAAGAGATAATTAATGATAATTAATCATTAATGATGTTTGTTAATTTTAAATTGTAGGTTAACTACCTTTGGAGCTCATGGATTGTTTGAAAGCTTCCTCAAGATCCATATTGTACTCTTGCTAATTGTAAATTGTAGATTAACTACTTTTAGTGTATATTTGTTGTCTGCAAATATGAATTTATCTAATTGTAGCATAAATTGGATTAATTTGACATAAGTTAGTAACAATGTAAATACGTCCCACATGATTGAATGGGATCTACATTGGCTGCTTAATCATGATTTGATGATGATTATGTGATTAGATGTGAGTCATTGAATATGGTACTGTATATGTGATTTCTTGAGCATGAGGGTGATTAATTAATAAGTTGAGTATGATTATGGCTATAACATGTCATTGTACTTAACATGATGGTCATGAACATGATAGCATGAGTATATGACTATGTATAGCTTAATATGAGAATGGTATTGTGATCTATTGATAATATGAATATGTCATTGCATATGATATGGAATTGTGGTCAATAGCTTCTATTAAGTATGCATTGCGAACATGAGCATGATGATATAAATATATGTTAAAGTGAATGAATAGCTATGGCATGATGCTAAATGTTGACTATATTAATCATGATGATGATAGCATAGTTATGTTAAACATGAGAGCAACTATAAGCATAGCATTTTCATATGTTTTTGAGAATTGCATAGTCATAGATGGGTGAGAGTTCACCCCAAGTGAGATAAGGCATTGGAAATCTACTTGGTACTTACCAGTACTGTAAGGTCTCAATGTTTTGGTTCCTAATTATCACCCTAGACTGGGTGCAATGACACCTCATGTGTTTGGAATAGGAAAATTTATGGTCCAAGAGTAAGGTGTGGGTACCTTAGCTGGGTAACTCCTCACAATTGGAGGACGGGTCTAATATAATCACATGAATTAGTCCTATATATTTAATAGCTCATGGATTCAATTAGAAAGTATAAGGAGTATAATAAGGTTGGTTGCACGATCATGCATAATGATCATCATTATTTCTCATGCTATGTAACTATAATTAATCTTAGTATGACATCTTATTTTTCCAAGAGACATTTTGAGTTCAAGATAAAGGGAAGCAGGTGAAGCTAGAGACAACTAGTAATTGTAATGTCTCTAGTATTTATTAATATGTAACTCAATATTCTATTACTAACATTAGGAGACATTTGCATAATTTTGATTGTCACTTGTTAGTAGTCTATAGTGATGATCTAGGCACTTTAACATGAACTTTACATGTCTTTAGAAATGGATTAAGTGATATTTATACTTTTTAGTAATATGATGCATATTTATTTTTAATAGCTCAAGGAGATTTTAGTAAAGCAAGCTGAGTTAGGGATTGAAGTTGCTAAAATACTATCTTACTATTTGAAGGATTTTGCACACAAGGTCTTGATGGTGAAGAGAGAAGCAATTCCACCAATAAAAGGAAATTCAATATCAAGCTTGACAAAATAATTGATAGGAAAGATAGGCATTTTAGGAAGCAGAAGTTTGCAAACAAAGATTTGGGAAAGGGCCCATATTTAGAAAATAGAAGTTCGACTTTGTTACAAAAACTCTTGAGTGCAAATATAAAGAGGGATAAGAGTCATTTATTTCAGGCTTTTAGGTTCATGGTGATGAATTCCTTTTTACTACCAGGAAAGGACAACACTATTTGTAAAACAAGCACTAATTGAGGAGAAGCTAAGGAATATGAATGGATTGAGTTTGACTATGCAAGAGCCTCTTGAACCAGTATATTATGGGAAGAAAATGACATTAGATGTCCTTACTTTTACTAAAAGAATGTTGCACTTGCACCTAAAGGTGTTTGGCAAACAATATATAGATTCTTGTATTATCTTGTTGTAATGTAATGTAGTTTATATTGTCAATGATGTGAAAACGCATTATTTTTTAATGATAAATAGATTTGTTGGTGTTTAATTGTTGTTTGTAAGCTTTAAGTTGGTGTGATTAAACTTTATATATAATATTAATGACCATTAAAAATATCCTTTAGTGTTTTTATGAAACATGAGCATGTTTTCACAATATCTATTGGCGTTTTCAAAATATCCACAGGTGTTTTAATGAAAAATAAGTAAACTTTTAGAATATCCATAGGTATTTTTATGAAAAATGAGTAAATTTTCATAATAACTTGCATTTGTAGAATTTCGATAGGTGTTTTCATGAAAAAATGAGTAAATTTTTAGAAAAATCATTTGTATTTTCAGAATATCCTTTAGTGTTTTCAAAAAAAATGGAAAAATTTTTATAATATGCATTAGCATTAATTGTTTTGAAAATTTTTATTAATACATAATGTGGTTTAATGTATGAATTGTTTATTATTCAAAAAAACAAAAGAAAATGAAAAACAAAACAACTTATTGTGATATAGCAAGTGACTTAGATTTAGATATTACAGAGTTGATATTCATAAAGGAAAAAAAAATGACTTGTTAAGCTTATATTTAACTTAGATGCACCATTTGGCGCACTAGAATTGAATATAAGGAAGTGGAAGTGGAATCTTATAAAATGGGTTTTTGGTACTCTATCTGTTAAAAAATGTAAGATATTTTTAATCAAATTTCACCTCTCAATAAAGTTGTTACTTACTTTTAAATTAACCCTATTTTTATATTTACTCTTATAAAACACCCTATAATAAATATGAAATCATTATCAATAGAGGCGCTTTTGGAAAAAAAAGTAACAATTACGTCTCAAAAGACTAAAAATGCCTTACATTTTTAAACATCCAACTCCTTAAAAAATACCTTATATTTTTGAACGGAGGGAGTAAGTTGGAACTCATTTCCACACATAACTCACTTCCATCAAATTTGACAATGGAATTGGGTTTCTTAGCCCTATAGTACACAAAAGTTTGAGTTTTTTGGAAGTGAGATTTTCTTACTATTATACCCTCATGTATCTCATCAATTAACAAAAGGTTAAGGGTCATTTTTTCCCCTTAACTTTACCCAAAGGGTCATCGGGTTTCTAAATTCAATTATAAATTAATTATGTCTCTTTACGTTAAAGATTTTCTCTCTTCTCATCCTACTATTTTCTCACTGTTTGTTCACTGTTAGTAGGCCTCACATTGCTTTTTTTTAAAATACTTTTTTATTATAAAAATGTTTGAGTTTAGAGTATTCAATAATCCTTTAAGGGAAAGTTGAGGGGCAAAAGACCCTTAATCTAATATTTTATAATAAAAAATATAGAAAAATGAAATATAAACCCTACTAATGATGAACAAAATGTGAGGCCCACAAGAGAATCCTTTTCCCAAAGCCAAAACAAAGCTAAATAAGATTTTTGTTCTAAGATGAATATATACATAAGCTACTCAAGCAAGTTGAGAGAAAAGGCTAACCAGCAGAAAGTGTTATAACTTTGGAGATTAAGGGTATTGATGGTTTTTGTTTACAAAAATTATTTTTTTAAAATAAAAAATTTAAAAACTTATTTGAATAAATGTTTTGAATTTAATTGTTTTAAAAACTATTCTCATTTTTTATTTTTAAAAATAAAAATGGAAATATTCTAAAGTTGTTTTCATTTTATTTTTCTTGTTTTCAAAACACACTACATTTAATTATTAAAAAATACAGTCAGCTTGACTAATTTATATCATAAATCACTACTATTAACTGCATGTGACTATTACTATTGGCCTATTTTTTAATTTTAAAATTGTTTTTAAATTAATATAATCAAATAAATTTTCATTTTGCTTTCTTTTGAAAAATAATTCTAAAAACTTTATGTCAAAAATAAAAAATTGGAACAGAAACCAAGCCCTAACTTTTTTATGTCAAAATTTCTAAAAACTAGAGCAAGAGGGTTTAAACTATTGATCGACTTGTATCTCACCCCACCTATTCGTGTACGAATTGTCACAAGTATAAAATATTTTAAAAATATTGTTCCCATGTGGATTTAAACAAATGAGGGTTAAAAATTCACTATTAGACTTTTAATTAAGTTGAGCAAAATTAAGAGTAAGTTTGTATGAAAGTAACAAAAATTGGGTTAAAAATGTTTAAGTAATTAAAATTAGTTGAAACTTAACTTCAAGATGTGAGGATTTAGGATTATCTCTTCCCTTTGTATTTCATACAACTTAAATTAATTCCTCTCAAATAAATTTTTAATGAAAATAAGTGTTAGTCAAAGATTCTAATTTACTTGAAAAAGCTTTTTTAAGTTAAAATCAAGTATACTTGAAAACACTAAAATTTTGCAATCTCTTAAAAATAACTAGTGAAAATAATTTTTAAGCTCTAATCGTAATGAAACTATAAAGGGTTAATAACATATCTCTATTTTACTAACAAAACTATCCATTTATCTTTGTAAATTTCAAATCCAATACTATTCTATCAAAGTTCTACACCTAAATTAGCTTTCTCAAATACAATCCAAGTGAACAAAATAATTTAAATGGTAATCAAGCACTTAAAAGCATTAAGTATAAGATAAAATAAATATATATATTAATAACCATCAAAAGAGAGGAATAATCAAGTCTTAATTCATACAAACGTTCAAAATAATCTTAGAACAAGAAAACTAGTTACTCTTGTTCAAAAAAGAGCAACAAACAATGATTTATTCAACATTCATGTCAGAAACACAAAGAAAAAAGGGAAGGGAAGTAAAAAAATAAAATAAAAGAAATTCACTTAAATCTCTTTAAATCTTCAATCCTTAGTCAAATCTCCTTAAAGAACCCTAAACCCTAACAAAGCAAACTTTAGAGAACCTTTAGAATTTGTGTGTCGTTCTGGAGGCATGGAAATTGGCTTATCTAACCTTAGTTTGCATTCTACAGCTTAAAATGCACAGCATAATTCAAGCCATGCATTGCGGCATGTTGTCATTGTGCCGTGGCATGGTGTCCATAAGTCGCGGTGCTTGTGCAATTCCTAAAAGTCCTTCTTTGTGCCCTATGTGACGACACGGCATGCATGTACCGTAGCACATGGCACAAAGCCCTCAATTTTCATTTGTGGCTCAATTTTTATTGCCTTTATGTTTCTAAATGCATCTCCAAACATCATCTGACTCTTTATCGTTACAACTACCCAATAAAAGTCACTTGAAATAATAGATACAACTATGAGATCTTTAAAAGTTTAAACAAGGCAAGATTCTTTACAAAAATTGTTAACAAATTCTATTATCAAGGTTAACTTCAACTATAACCCCTTTTTCTATATTTAAACCCAAAATATTCACAATTGAACCAATTAGTTAATGATAGTATAGGAAAATGTGCCAAATTGGCATCAATTTCATTATATTAACACCACCTCATGTTACCTCACATCAACTATGATATCTATGCTATCTTTAGCAGCAGCAGTAGCAGTAGTGACAGTAGTGATGATGGTGGTAGTGATAGTAAGTGACATTAGTTCTCCCCCACATAATTACATTTTATTTTATTTTTCTTATTTCATTATGTTATCAGAAACAATAGATAAGCTTTTAAGTTTTTTGCTAGTGTTTGGTTTGATATATCCATATTGCAACATCAATTGTGTTTGACATAGAGCTTGAATATTGCTATTCTTGTATACCATACTATAGCTTAAGATTGTTTATAGGCTTAAAATTCATTTTTTGCCCATGAACTACACCCTCAAAAGCACCTAATGTCATATATTTTTCTTTGATTTAATTGAATCCTTAAACTTTCAAAAATAAATCACCTAGTATCCTACCCTTTAATTCATGTTAACGAACGTTGAATGAGCAAGTAGCCTAAAAATTTGATAAATTAGCAGCCATGTGCTTCCATCTTAGCATCTCACTATCTCTCCCCCAGTTATCAAATTCATCTCAACCCCTCTCTCTCCATCTATGTAACATCCCAATTTAAATTTTAATAGTTAATTTGGGTTAATAAAATTTTTAAAGAATATCTAGAGGTAAATAAATTAGTAGAAGATAATTATTAGATCTAATTTGAGATATAATTTTAAATTAAAAATTTTAGAAATTATTATTATTATTATTATTATTATTATTAGGAAAGAAGAAAAAGAAATGTAAAAGAGAGAGATTGATAGACAAATAAAAAAGAAGAAGAAAAGGGGGTGGGGGAACGGATATATTAGAGCCGATGGCGGGCTGAACTTATTTAGATTAGGCTTGAAGTATCCTACCCTTTTAAAAAGCTCATATAGTCAAGTTTAACCTTAACTTTTTCAATCGGGTTTGGTAAAAATTACCAACTCTATATACATATAAAGCTAGAAATTCTAATAATTAGGCTTATTTGTGTCAGGTTTAAAGTATCCTACTCTTTAAAAAAGTCCATATAGCCAAATTTAACTTTAATTTTTTTCAGGCAGGTTCAAGCTGGTCCATCAGGCTTGGCTTGAATTACTGGCTCGACTTGAATTACCGACTCTAGGATATATATCCGTTGTGTGTGTAAGTGTGTGGTTATATATAGAAAAAAAAGAGAAAAGATGAAAGAGGGAGTGATATTGTGGGACCCACAATGAATTAAAACAACACAATCCTCTTCCCATTTTTTCATTTTTCCTTCCCTTTTTCATTTCCTCTTTATGTGCAAATAGATAGAGTGAGAGTGTGCGAGTCTTTGGCAATAAGGGGAGCTGATTTAGAAAGTAAGGCTTTCTAATAGAATATTTTGAGTATAATTTCAAGTTTTTCAAGACTATGTAACTATTCTAAAAAAATTTCTTAGTCATCTATCCTCTTTAGTTTTTGATTTGGTAATAGTAAAAAATTTAGAGTTTGTAAGAGAGATGGATTTATAATAAATAAATGTAATTGTTGAGGTTGTTAGTATTATAATAAATATTCTAGAGTATTAATTTATTGATAAGATTTGAATTTAAGGTTTATGAGTTAAATCAAAGACTTCTATAGGTAGATTTTTGTTAAATTTAAAAATATAAGTTTATTTGTTGATGTTTAGATAATTATTTGGGATGAAAAATAGATTATTATGGCTATAAAATGATAATTGTAGGCTTGAGACTAAGTTTGTAATTTTGAGTATTTTTATGTGCGAATTTATGAAATAAAATAAAATTTTTGATATTAGAAAATGAGTTAAAGGTTGATTTTAGCTTATTGATATTTATTGATTATTAAAAGAGGAGTTAGAAATTTTATAAATTTTATTTGAGGGTACTAACTCTAAACTTGTATTAATAATGAGATTAGGAATTATGTTATACTTTTTAATTCTATGATTAAAGTTATTTTATTGGTTTCAATAATTAAAACTAATATTTATAAATAATATATTATGTGTAGATTGTGTTGTTGGTGAAGGATGTGGTGGAAAAGAAATTGTAAAGAATAATTTATTGAAAAAGCCACTAGATAATTATGCTTTAATTTGTGATCAGTGTTGCTTACTGTTATTTGTGTGATTGCTTGAAAAATATGTTGAGATGTTTGATAAGAAATTTTGTGAATGTGTTTATTGAGAAATTATAAAATTGTAAATATGTATTTTAAAATATTTTTGCTAAGTGGGATGCTATATTATAATATTATTGGAAACAAGAAATCTGAAGGTCATGACATTATACATTTGTGCATTGTTGATATTTAAATTGGTTGACTTTTGTGAGAAGTGTTAGAAGATTTGTTGTTGTTGTTGTTGTTGTTTTTGTAGTATTTTTATGCCACATGGTACTTTCATATTGGAGGCCTCATATGTGGCTTGTAAGAGCTTAGGCTAATCTACCTTTAGCTAGGTAATTTAGCACTAAGTGAGGGCTATGGTTTGAAATTAATGAAGGAAGATAAGGATGGTTATTTGTCATATATTGCAATATCTCTTGTATTTTTGTTAGAATTATGCAATTGTTGTTTTCCCACTTAGCAAGCACATATTTAACTATTTGCATATATTATTATAAATTGACATTAGTTATTGAGACTTTTGAGTCTCATTATGTAGTTAATAATTTTTAAAAGAGGAGCCACGAGTGGCACGTGGAGGAGTCCTTGAGACTTAGTGGTTTAAATTCATTGTCTCTTTTGGGTATTTTTGATTTATGATTTTTAATATGTTATATTGTTAATACTAGGACTTTTTGTTTATTAACAATTATATGAATGAAATGATGTAATCATGCTCTTCAAGCTATTTTTACTTTTAGGTACACTTTAGATGACTACAACCTTAATGCTTGGTATATTTTGAATGGTTTGAAATGACATGATTATGGGGTCATATAATTGATTTGTTTTGAAAATTGTTTGTGTTATCTATTTTGATTGTTGGTTTATGGTTTGTACTTATTGAGAATATAGAGTTGAAAAAATGTGATTTTAGCCTAATGGCATATGGGAGGTTAAAAATTTACTTGCAATGTTGTGTTGTGCAAATCTAAGCCAATTGTTAGCTGTTTTCATATTTGATTTATTGATATAAATTATATTGGGTAGCTGTAACTTTATTATAGTTGTAGAAGTGTATTAATAGTATCAAAAATGATTTTGTTTTATTTGGAAAGATTGATAGGTGGTTATAAGATTTTAAAATGCATAACTATTTATTTTTTCCTAATATATTGTGTTTATCGTGTGTTTAATTTTAAAAGAGATCTTTTGAGCTGTTCACATTTATTTATTTTTTAATTATTTGAAATCTCAAATTTTAAAAATGATAATTTAAAAAATTTAAATGTCATTTATCATAATAGTACTTATTTATTCACATCAATTTCTTACCTTAACAGTCATTTTAAAATGTAAAATATTTTATAAAATTATATTTTATCATTTTTTGTGATAGTATTTTAAATTATAAAATTATTTTAAAAGAAATATAAAATTAATTTATTGATCATGTAGACGCTTTTACGATTGAATTAATAATTTTGAGAAAAAATTTAGGCCATGTTTGATATATTAGAATTGTGAAAAAGAAAATGAAATTAGACATGAAATTCTTCAGTTGACTTATTTGATATATCAGAATTGCTTTCTTGAAGGAATCTGATTCTATCAAAATTGATGGAATCCAATTTCATTGTAAAGACCATGAAATCCACCAATTCAATATGAAATTGGCTTATGTGTCATTAAAAAAATTAAAATAAAAAGTATTTTGAGCTTTAAAAGTACATTCTTTATTTTTTTATTGTTAAGTTTTTCATTAAAAAAATAAAATAAAGGATATTTTAATTTTTTATATTTTAAATACATATAGTTATTAAAATTATATTATGATTCTATTTTCATATTAAACACACTTTTAAAACTCAATTTAATTTTAATTTTAATTTTAATTTCAATTTTGATATTATTAAAAATTTTTTTATCATATCAAACGAGACCTTAAGGTGATACGGTCCACAACTAATCTCATTGGCTCCCCCTTTCTCCCTCTTCACTTCCAACATCTAGCAACCGATCCAGGACCCAGTGGCGGAGGCGAACGAGAAGAGCCCCTTCACCTTACCATTCGCGTCAGTGGACTTGCCGGTGAACGGGTTTGAAGTTGGAGATGAATGTAGATGTTGAAGATGGAAGATGGAGGAACTAAGGAGGCCAAACCAATGTTATCAGGTGCTGTGATGCTGGTTTGTGGATTTGGTTGTCATGCGCTTCCCGTCGTATCCTGATCTAGGTTAGAAGGTTGCTATTTATCTGTTGGTATTTCACGATATTGCACTTGGACAGCCGAAGAAGGTTTTGGGTTTTGTCCCTCACTTTTTTTTTTCTTAAAATGATTCACTAGCCTGAAGAGATATGTGCATCGGGACATCGATAAAACGCGATCCACACTTGGGCATCAACCAAACATCTGGCTTTTGATTTGCGTTCTAAGTTTCTTTGCGTTTTTCCTTTCTGGGTTTATGAGTTTTCTGGCTTTTGATTTGGGTTTGATTGGTTCAAGTGGGTTTTGTTTTTGGATCTATCTCGCCATTTGATTGTAACCATTAGAGGTTTGATTGCTGGGTGAGTTTTTTTGGGTTTGCTTCTTAGATTCGATTGAATATAATGCTGGGGTTTTTGGGTTCAATTGCTGGGTGAATTTTTGGTTTTTGATTTCTGGCTTTGCTTTCGACAGTGGTTCTTTTTGTTCTCTGATGTTGGTATACATGCTGGTATAGGCTTTGATTTTTTTTGGGTTTCTTAAGCTTCATTAAGGACAATCAGAGCTAGATAAGATCAATCAAAAAGCTCCATCTGTTATAGGCTTTGATTTTTCTGGGTTTCTAGCTTTTAACGAGGCTTTGATTTGATTCAAGTTATTCTTCTGGGTTCGATTGGTGTGATCAGATTGCTTCTAATGCTTGTCGAGTTTGGCGGGAAGGAAAGGGACTATTTAAAAAAAAAAAATTGACTCATTTGCAGGTGGAATAATTGACTGAGATGTGGGTATACACGAAGGCAAAAATAGTCAACACTCGAACATTTGAAGGTCAACGTTTAACAATTTAATGGCAGAACACTAGGTAATTCATTTTGAAAGCTGAGGAGGTCAATTGGACCAAAGAAAAGTATAAGAGACGAGGCTCCTGAGGGTGTAGTTCAGGAAAAAAATCACGATTCTGCTATCACTACAAGCTTCTAGAAATTTTGAGATACCAAGGAAAAGCTAGCAATGATGCACACACTCACAATTCCACTATAAGTATGAAATTATTACAAGCTTCTACATGGCTTGAGCCTGTGTTAGGATGGTGGGTACAAGAAAATCAACTTATTCTCAGACTGCATGGGAGCGGTGAACATGTTAACCTGATGGTGCAACGAGAGTCACCCTTTCAGAGATATCATAGCAGATGCATAGATCTTGTTCTATAAAGATTGGACAATCAATGTTCAACACTTGAAACGTGGAGAGAATGTTTTTGCTAATTACCTTTTATAGCTAATTTGATTTCAGTATTAATTCTAAAATAAAGAATAAGGTGAATAATTCAAACAAAATAAAGAGTTGTGATTTTCTTTCCTAGTTTTTTCACTTTCCAATTTTTTTTCTTTTATTTTGTTACCTATATAAAGCTGGGAATATAGATTAACTCATCTGGTTAGCTCATATGGGTTGGAAAAAATATGGGTTGAATTTTAACCCATTTTCATATAGGTTTAAAAAAATCTTAATTCAACATAACTCTTGTGAGTTAATTCACCAATTCATTTATTTGTTTTTTTAATAAATTTTTTAAAAAATTATTACTTAAATGAGAAGTTTTAATATGATATTCCATGAAATAAAAAAAAAATCACATCATTAATGTATTGGATTGATCAATTTTATGGTGATTCATTCCAAATGCAGCTTGTCTTGGACTGTTTTCTACCAAAAACTTCCTCCATATTTTATCTTTCAATTTTCTTTTATTTTTAATAATAATAATATGGGTTAAATCTAACCAATGAGAGTTAATGTATTTGATTCAAGAGTTATCTGGTTTGTCCTAGAAAATATTTATTTTTTTATAGGTCAAATTTTTTTTTTTTTCAATTCAACCCTTGTAATAGATTATTTGAGCCAACCTATATTCCCTACTTCCATCCAAACAAACGAAAGATGTAAAAGAAGCTAGAAGATCTAGTTAGCACATGCTGGCACCATGTTTCAAAAGCCAAGGTTTGCTTTTCCCTTATGAGAGCAATATTTTTATCGGTCTGATTTAGCTTACTAATATTGAAATTTTATTGTATTGGTGATGTTACTTCGCAATTATTTTACAATTTTTCCATATACAAAATTGAAGATACAATGTAGAATTCATAGAAATAGGCCCATCAGCGTAATTTCATGTTACTCTGGAAAGTAAAGTGCATAATCCAACAAGCTCATTCCTTTTTATCTTTTTGTTATTTGATTCCATACCTTTGTCTGAAAGCAAAATGTGCGAAAGAGTGGAAGACGTTACATCTTTCACTGCAACTTTTTCTAACCAAAAAGAAAGAAAGAAAGAAAGAAAACAACTTTCACTACAACAAAATAATACAGACAAGAGGTCGATTATCAATGAATAAATAATTCAAGGACAAAATTTCAGCATCATTAAGAAGAGCCAAGTTCAATGCTCAACAAGTTTTTAACAAATGAAACGCCTCAAGTATAAATGGCCCCTATCCCCTATGGCGTGTTTAGGAAGAACAAGACCCTAATCCTTTTTCCTTAAAGGTTTGAATTAGCCGACAAGAAACTACCCAAAGCCACTCTACATCTCTCACTTTTTGACCTCCTCATATTCTGCCTCAGAAGCCTGATCACCACCCTGAGAACCGCCGGAAGAGGAGGAACCACTGCTGGAACCACCCGACATGTGTTCGCCAATCTTGGAGACAGCCTTATTTGCAACATCAAGCTTTGATTTAATCTCTTCCACGTTGTCCCCTGACATTGCTGTCCTCAGATCTGCCACTGCATCCTCAATCTCTTTGGCAACTTCACTTGGAATCTTGTCTCTGTACTCATTCAAGCTCTTCTCAATGCTGTAGATAGTAGTATCTGCACTGTTTCTGATATCAATCAAGGCCTTTCTTTCTTGATCTTTCTGGGCATGCAACTCGGCTTCTTTGACCATCTTCTCAATCTCATCTTCAGAGAGTCCTCCAGATGACCGAATCGTGATCTGTTGCTCTTTACCAGTGGCCTTGTCTTTGGCAGATACAGTCACAATCCCATTGGCATCAATGTCAAATGTGACCTCAATTTGAGGCATGCCTCTTGGGGCAGGGGGGATACCAACGAGCTCAAATTCTCCGAGCATTTTGTTGTCAGCAGCCATTTCACGCTCACCTTGCAAAACCTTGATACCCACCTGTGTTTGATTGTCTGCTGCGGTTGAGAACACCTGTAACAATAACTCAGCCGGTTAGGAATAGATTCGACCACATCTTGAAAATATTTCAACTGATGTTTAAATATTACTACACCAGCTAGCTACAAGAAACACAATAGCAAGTTCAAGTGCACATTTAAGGCCGTTATCTGTATTCTTTCCCTCACGTTTAGTACTTGGAAGTGCAGTGCAGTGGAAGAAATATCTTGGAAATTTCATTTAGGTGGATGAAAGGCATAATTAAATTTGAAACTTTAGTTGATGGAACCCAAGCAACCACATACTAAAGACAGCAAAGCAATATATAGAGGGAAAAATATATGCAGAGTAGCAACATTAAAAAATACTCTCCCCTTCAGTGAGAAGAAAGAGAACTAACAGCAGAAATCTCACACATACAATGGAAGTGAGCTACTCGCAACAAAAGGAAAATAAATCAGCATACTCAAACTCAACTAACGACTGAACAAACTATAACAAATGATAATGATGAAGAAAGAAGCCTAGATACAATAAGATTGGAATATAAATTTTTAATAACATATGATTTATGGTAATGAATAAGCAATCAGTAATTTTTATTATAGTAGATGAGTTACATATTATAGACAGACAGTGATATCAGAAAAAGATTCCACCACACCTAAAAAATTTCAACTGGTGTTTAGAAAACTACAGCAGTCAGCTACCAGAAATTAAAAAAAAAAAGTTAAGTTCCAGTGCATATTTGCGGCAGGCTTCTATGTCTCACATTTAATACTTGTACGTGCAGTGTAGAGGAAGAAATGTCTTGTGGAAATTTCATTTAGTTTTATGAAAGGCTTAATTACTATTGAAACAATATAGTACATGCTAGAAGACTTGGCAACTTGAACAATTTTCTTAAGCAATTACCATTATCACCCCCCTTTTGAATGTGACAGTTCTACGACTCATGCATTAGAAGACATTAATTAGCTTTGATAATTACCTGACTCTTCTTGGTAGGAATTGTAGTGTTCCTTGAGATCAATCTAGTGAAGATGCCACCCAAAGTTTCAATACCCAAAGACAGTGGTGTCACGTCTAGGAGAAGCAACTCCTTAACATCTCCACGAAGGATACCACCTTGGATAGCAGCTCCCATTGCAACAGCCTCATCAGGATTAACTCCTTTGCTAGGACTCTTTCCAAAGATCGCAGAAACAACCTCTTGAACTTTAGGCACACGGGTCATCCCTCCAACTAGAAGAACCTCATCAACATCCTTGATGGATATGTTAGCATCCTTCAAGCAGTTCTTACAGGGCGCCTTCGTCCTTTCAATCAAGTGATTCACCAAACTCTCAAATTTAGATCTAGTCAATGTGATATTCAGATGCTTAGCACCAGATGCATCAGCAGTGATGAAAGGCAGGTTTATTTCTGTTTGAGACGTGGAGGACAATTCTATTTTAGCCTTCTCAGCAGCTTCCCTGAGTCTCTGCAAGGCAAGTCTATCCTTTGAAAGATCAATACTCTCAGTTCTCTTAAATTCACTCACTAGAAAGTCTAACAGGGCGTTGTCAAAATCTTCTCCTCCCAAGAAAGTGTCACCATTTGTTGCTTTCACCTGCACATCATGGCATTATTAAGAAAAAATTCCCCAAATTATTCTTTAGAGAATGATTAACAAAAGAGCACATGGAAGAGATTAATTAATGCGGATACCTCAAAAACACCATTAGAAATTTCTAAAATGGAAACATCAAATGTTCCACCACCAAGATCAAAAACTGCAATCAGACCCTCCTTGTTGTTCATCCCATATGAAAGTGCAGCCGCTGTGGGCTCATTTATAATTCTCTGCACGTCAAGCCCTGCAATTCTGCCAGCATCCTTTGTTGCCTGCCTCTGTGCATCATTGAAATAAGCAGGTACAGTGATTACAGCTTTTGAGACAGACTTTCCAAGATATGATTCTGCAGTTTCCTTCATCTTGGTGAGAATGAAAGCCCCAATTTGACTAGGAGAATACTGCTGCCCATTAACTTCAACCCATGCATCTCCATTTGGAGCCTTAACAATCTTGAATGGGACCATCTTCATCTCCTTTTGAGTTTGAGCATCATCAAATCGCCTACCTATCAAACGCTTGGTTCCAAAAACTGTGTTTGTTGGGTTGGTCACAGCCTGCCTCTTGGCTGGAGTACCAACAAGCAACTCTCCTTTCTGGTTGAAGGCAACCACAGATGGTGTTGTACGAGCTCCTTCAGAGTTTTCAATGACTTTGGGATTCTGCAAAATATATAATATTAGTCGAGAAGAACACCACACATCAAAAAATACATGAACCGTGAAAAAATCAAGAGATGAATGAAGAATGTCTTACTTTTCCCTCCATAACAGCAACACATGAATTGGTAGTACCCAAATCAATACCAATGACATCGTTACCAGCAGGTCTTGAACTGAAATGCACATGAAATGATACAATGAGTAAACAATTTTAGAAAAACGATGACCATAAAGTAATTAACTGTCAATAAATACTTAAAAATCAGAAGAAGAAATAAAACCTGAATGGCCGAGACAAACTTGTCCAAATTTGACTTACATGTGCTGGTTTAGAGCTACCTGTCAACTGCACAAAGTACAAACATTCATCTAAGAAAATGTTTTTCTTCCTTGTGCAACTCAATTACATATGGTTATAAAATTAACTAATGAGAAATAATTCTGACAATGATGCCATGGCATCAGCATAATATCATACATTTACACGCCCTCAAATCAGATAATTCTGTGAATATAGACTAGCAAAGGAAATCGTGAGAGATCCGCATTTGAAGACAAGAGCATTCCAGAGTTGCCAATCAGAGGGGAAAACCAAGTCATTGGAAATGGACTAAGCACAGATAGACAGCAAAAGTTAAATCCAATAGTTCATGACTTCAATAATCTGTAAAACAATATTCAATGAACACTACATCTATATTTCAAAGAAACGAATTTAGCGTTACCCACACAAAACCTCATCTTCGTAAAGTTCGCGGGAAGTCCCTCATCAGAAAAGCCATAGATGAGCTCAAGAAAACAAAGGGACAAAAATAATATAAACTCAAGAAAGTAACACAGAGCCAGTGATGTACGAAATGCTACAGGGATCAGATCATCGAAGCCTAAGCCATTTGCAACAAAAACATTTATTCCTGGTGAAAACAGAGAAGCTTCTCTCAACAAAACAAAGATCCAATACACAAAAAGCAAGTGAGATAATAATATACCGATCGATAGGTGGCAAACGAAGCAGAAGCAACATCACGCCTTCGTAGACAGCGCAGCAAAGATGCGGCAGCCATGACCAGGAGAGGGAGGGAGCTTGACGAGAAAGAAGCGAAGCGAAGGAGGAAATCTCAGAAGAGGAGTGACCGAAGGAAACGGAGAGTGCTTTAACTGCATCGTTAGGGTTTAGGGTTTTACGGAAATAAGAATAAGATATTTTTAATAATTGTTTTGTCTGTCTGAAAATACATTTTAAAAATAATAATTATAAATACTTATAATTTTTTTAAAAATTTAATTTAATACAATAAACAGCCCACAATCAATTTTGTAACATCATCTAATTGTTTCTTAACATTAGATAATTGTTATTAATGGTTGATATGATATAATTCTTGCATTTTAATACAATATAGAGCATATCAATCTGGCCAAAAAATACAATATTGAATATACATCATAATTCTTACATTATTAATTTGTTTTAAATTTAATACAACAAACACGTACATTTTTTTAAATAAGTCATATTATTAACATAATAATTTATATATAATGTTGTTTGTTGTAGTTTTTATATCACATATATATAGATATTTTTTAATGTCTTTAATAATAATTATTATCTTCAATATATTGTAATTATAAATTTTATAATAAACATTATTTTATATAAATAATAAATAGTGAATATGTCTTATTGTTTTTTGGCTAAACAAATGTCTTATGTTCAAGTAATATACCATTTTTAATATAAAATACTTTTATCTACATCCTTAAAATTAAAAAAAATAATTAAAAGTAGTTTGTATCATTAACATAGTAAAAAAAAATCATTATTACTTTTCCATATTACCTTCCAATTAAAATACATATATATTAATTATCTTTAACTTATTTCTTATATCATCTCTATTCTCTTCTTATAACACAATTAAATTTGTTTTTTAAAAAATAATACTATTGATTATTTTACAAAATATTTTACATTTGTCAAAAAAAAAAAACAGAGAATGGTGTGGTCAAAACGAAGAAGCTTCTAGATCATAAAAATGGTGTGGTCCAAAAAACTCAAAACGGTCCTAATTGGCGGCTAAATGTTCAAAGCTCGGACGGCCCAAAATAAAAATGTTGGGAGAGCTGACTTTGTGCTTCCTTTTCTTGGGGAGAAAGTTTCAAGCGCCATTCTTTATGTCTTTTTTTCGCCAAAAGGATTCTTTTTGCCTTTTGTTTTTGTCTTTTATTTAATTTAACTTTTTTATGGCAAATATGAAATAGCTTTATGAGTATAGAGAATACAGATGGCTTTGAAATTCACCCCTTTCCCATTATCTCATATTATCGTATGCCTAAGTTATGTTTGAATAACATTTTAATTAAGATTTGAGTGGTTTAAACTTAAATTCAAATCTTAAAAGCAAGTTGAAAAGCTTAAAGGATGCTTCCATGAAAATATCATCAAAATAACTTTTGGGCTAAAAGTTCATTCATTTACATGGAAATCAAAAGTATGAGCTCTGGTCTTAATTATAAGTACAATTCAAAAGGCCATTCGAACATAAATTATGTTATATTTACTAATTTTTAGCTTAAGTTCAATTTACAAATCTCAATTTATTCTACCTATAATTTTTCAACTTTTAATCTAAACACACTAAGTTGAATGGCTTCAAAACTTTGCCTCCTATGCTTATCTAAATGGGGGGGGGGGGACTATCCATATGTCTTTCTTGCTTTTAAAATTATTTCTACACATTTTTTTTGGCAGAGGATGAATTTTTAAAAAAAGTAGTTGAGACTACAAAATTCTTCTAGGTTATGTTTTATTAAAATGATTTTTATTAGTAATTATATGTATTGATTTATCATCATCATCATCATCATCAATGTAAAACTAGTTGAGTCTGAAAATTATAACATAATGTTCACTGCCTAAGTTATGAATGGTAGTGCTTGTTATTCTTTTATGGTTTTACATTATATACATAGCAATGTGTAAAAAACAATATTATTCACAATTGCTGTGAATTTTTTTTTTGGGAAAAATTGCCATAAAATCTATTTTTTGGGAAGGAAATTGTTTAGAGGGATTGAGATTAATTTATGGATCAAATGCACATGAAGCCTATCATCTTGCACCCTAAACTTATTATCTTGCACCTTGCACACGAATTAAGCATATCATCTTACACATTAAGCCTATTACCTTATACTTTGCACGCTAAACATATTGCCTTGCATCCCAAGTCTATTATTTTTCACACTAAGTCTATCACCTACATCCTAAACCTATTACCATGTATCTCAAGCCTGTCAAGCTTATGATCTTGCACACTAAACTTATTACCTTGCACATTAAACCTATGACCTTGCACAACAACATTACATATTAGCTTTCGAAAATGCCATGTAATTTACATGCTTGTGATTTTAACAATATGTTGTTCATGTTATTATTTTCTTGTAGATTGTCACTTTTGGCATAATAGGTTGTATGTTCATGAAATTTGTACTTTTATAGTATGCAAGGTCACAAGCCTGGTGCACAATGTTATAGACTTCGAGTATAAGATCATAGATCTAAAGTGTAAGGTCATAAACTTAGTGTAGAAGATGCAAAGTGATCAATTTAGTACGCAAGGTAAAGGTTATAAACTTTAGGTACAAGGTCATAAGTTTAGCCTACAATGTCATAGGCTTAGGATACATTTAATCTTTAAATTGGTCTTTGATCCCCTCAAAACAATTTCCCTTTCAAGGAGGGATTTTATGGCAATTTCCCTTTTTTATCCTCATTATTTCAATTTTTCACATTCATGATAGTTAAATTCTTTATTTTTCTTTCATTTTTTTAAATTTTCTCTCGCTACTCAAGAAGATTGAAATATTAACAAAGCAAGTACAATTTTTTTTTAAAAAAATTAAATCATCATCCTTTCATTACAGGGAGAATGATGATAAAGTCTCAAAACTCAAAATATATGATGGTTAAGTCCCAGATAACATTTTCTAAAAAAAATAAGCTACAGACATTAATTCAAATAGGAATTCCAATTGCAGACTATGAGTTACATTTAAAATTTAAATATCTTATTTATAATTTTATTTTACCAACATTTTAGAACCTTTAAATTTATGACTATTTAAATTAATATTTACAGTTAATTTTTCAAATTTTTTTGCAGGGATCTATTTGTTATAAATCATTGTTTTGGGACTTTAATATTATTTTTCCTTCATTATATCATACTAGAGAATGATATACAGTTCTTTCTAGTTGAGTTAATAAAATATAAAACTATAGTAAGCCCCATTATTTATAAATTAAAAATGGATTTACATATGCAAGCTATTCTTGAGAAGGATTTGCATGCATATTTTGCAAGTCATACACGTATGTTTTGATTCTTGTGAGTCATTTTATGTTCTTCACTTGTATGTTTATATTTTCTCAATATTAATACTATGTCCGCTCCATTTTATAATATATTTTTTGGAGTAATTTTATGTCTTATAATATACTCCATCCATTAAAAAATTTAAGACATTTTTTGATAAATTAAATGTTAAAAAATATAAGACATTTTAATTTTTCGAAATGTAATTATTACATTTTTTTAAAGTACTCTATTGATAATAATTTTATATTTATTATAGAGTATTTAATAGAAATAAATATAAAAAGATCAAGTTAGTTGAAAAGTAAGTAATTACTTTATTGAGGGGTAAAATTCAATGAAAAATACTTTACATTTTTGAACGGAGGCAGTAAAATGTTTCATACAAATAATAATTTATTAATGAAAATTATTCCAACATTATTACCTCTTATTATTTCACTTTAAATATATTTATTTCCCTCTTTGAACAAATAAAGAATATTTTTAAAAGTTTATTAAAAAGTTAAGATCCAACTCTTGGATTAGGTATGATATTTGAAGGCACCGACGAAGCATTAAACTTTTTTCCCCCTATTTTTTCTTCTAAAGTGTCCTCATGGCCAGTAACCATTAAAGTAATCCCTCATGAAATCTGAATGTAATTTAAATGATTGTCCTCTTTTAAGCGATGCTCTTCATACACACTTCTAATAATGCAGTAATCAAACTCTGGAATGATGTTTCATTTTTGTTTTTTAAATATCGGAAATATTATCTTTGAGGTAGAAAATGTAACTTTACCAGAGAAGAACCATCCTCCCATACTAACACCAATGTTAGAAATTTGAACCAACGCCAAGCCTGTCTAGGGACAACCCAACACATGATTGAGCTGGGTTCAGTCTAAACCAGCTTCTTTTTAGCGGACCTATTAACAAAGCCATACAAGTCACAAAGGATCTGGGTCTGTTTATTTCTCAGAACCCCAGAAAAACATATAGAAGATACACTGAGAACTTAAACCGCAGATCAATCAACCCACAACTCTATAAGTGTACCACTAGATCATAAAGTAGTTGATCAGAAGGAAGGCAAAGAGGATCATGAAATCAGGGCAGGTTTGCCAGGTTGCTTGGTTCTCTGCACAGCCCTAGCCAATAGCATTTGTTGGTTTTGTTGTGCATATCATTTGCATTGCTTGATTCTCTCAGATGTTTGCCTGTGGAGCCTACCATTGCAGAGAGGAAAAGTTATGCCTTTTGAAGTCAAATATGAAATAACTGCAGAAGACTACATTTGGAGAGATGTTGTATTGTGCATGAAAAGGGGAAAAAAGATATTAAGTGCCATGTGGATTAAGGTATTGAAAACCAGATCAATTATTGAACTAATCAAGTCACTGATTTAATAATTAGTGGTAAAATCATAGTCAAATCATGATCAGACAGGTCATGAACAAAATATTTTATTGAATTAATTAAAACACTAGTTTGATAGTTTACTAGTTCAACTTGCTGGGTTGACTCATTTTTAATACTATAATACAGATGATTAGCTGTATTGATCATGCAATTGTTGTAGGCCTACATTTGTTGAGAATGGTGCTTGCAAATCATAACCAAGTAGGAATAAGTAATACAAAGTAATTACAATTAACACCAGACATCTAACAGAAAGCTTCAGATTCAGCCAGCAACAAGATGGAATTTAAACACGTGAAAATGATTCCACTGAGGGGTGAAATTTCATTAGACTGTTACTACTTTTTGCAAAGGAACCCATTTCTTCAAATAGAGAAGAAGCAAGAAGGAGGATATAAGGCAAGTATTAGTTTCTATAATAGTTTGTAAAGAATATAGAATGTGATATAAAGTAGACAAGGCATGTTCATGGTCACTCTTGAGTTTCGAAGGCTGTGAAGAAGTTAGTTAAATTGTTCAGTTTGCACCGTTGGACAAGAGCTGGAAATATCCAGAGCAAACCTGACGGAAACAGGGCACACCAAGGAATTAAATAATCACCACTGCTTCACAAAACAGCCAGTGTGAAGAATAATTCAAATGGAGCCTCTCATACATTTTTAGCAGCCAACTGGACTTGTATGCAATAACGCTTTTCATTCAATCTCCATAGGCATTTTGCCATAAAATTTAACATTAGATATGTACCTAAATGATAATGAATTCATCGAATCCATTGATTATACTCATCCATCCTTATTATGAAGGAGCTTGAACTTGGGGAACCTCCTCCACCATATGCCTTCAATTCCAAATTGACAAAACTCAATATATATTAAAATGTTGGAAAATCACAGTGTAAGAAAAGTATTGCAACGCACTTTTGCAATTTCAGAGGTATCTGTGGCATTATCAGTGCTTCTCAGGCACATTTTAAGATTGTTCCTTTGCATGAATATCACAGCTCCCACAGGCCTGCCACAGATATAAATATCCAATCCATCATATCATACATATCAATAATTTTTTTAATGCAAAATAAAAGTTATAATTTGCAATGAAGCAGCAAGACAATCGGGTTGGAAGGACTTGTTCAGAGACATGGTTTAGATTCTTCACTGTTTACCCAATAATATGAGTTAAATAAGAATGCTTGGACAAAGGCATGCATAGTCAAATGCTTAAAATCAGAGAAAGAATCAACAAAATTATAGAAACAGCCAAGGATCTTGTTAAAATTTTCTGAGTCCAAGCAAATTATGAATCCCCTCATCCCTAATTCAGAATTCTAACAATATCTCTTTACATGGATGCTTATGAAATCTCATATTGACACAATTAACATGCTGGCAGATAATCCATGCCAAAAACTTGCATCCCTGATTGCCATACCAAACCAAGATCAATGTCACAAGATGAGAGAAAGACAGTTCTCAGTAACTCATGAAGTTGTCATCATGTAATTGTTTATTCTTTAATTTTGTATCTTCATTTAAAACTGCCGGAGTGGAAAGAAGTAAATGAGAAGAGTATGCAATTTTGTTCCAGAAAAAAATTGATTGAGGAAAAACTAGTCATAGGTGCAAAATGTAGGTAACATTTATCTTCAAGAGCCAATTACCCACGAGTGTGTTTAATTTAGTTCAGGATAGGTAAAACACGCCTGCTGTTAACAGATATCTGAGGATAAATATTGGGTCCAGCGGGTCCTTAACCCAAACAATCCAAACTTTAAAGGCATATATATAAATGGAATGTTGCACCAATGACAAATGGAATTCTTGGACCACAATTCATTTACCGACCTACATTTACGTATCAGTCCTTGCTCACTGTGGCCTTTGTTTTTTCTAGCTTTCATTTCCTATTGTCTATAATTTTTCCCCATTTTATGGTCATAAATTTTCAAGTTCGCCAAGTTAGACTGTAAGCTCTGGATTGAACATTTCCTTGCTGTCAACAAACTAATGAAGAATTATTTTCTTGATGAATTAAAAATATTAAGACAAACAAAAGCAGAAGGACATTTTTGCAAATAAATTACCTTAGACCAGCAGCAGCGCTCTTTGCACTCAGTAGTTTGCCAATTTCATCACTTAAATTCGAGTTCCCATCTGCCCTAACTCCCTAGAGCAACAAAGAAGGCATCAAAATTTGATTACAAACTTAAATCTTAATGTTAGGCGTGGGAGCACCATGTTGCTGTCACATGATGATGCCACAGTAATAAATTTCAATGGTGAAAGAAGCTTTTATGTACTAAAAAAAATCCACATAGAAATCAAGGCAAAAATTTAAATACCAGTTACATAAAGTTAGGTTTAGCTATAATAGGATTGATGAATTAATTAGAAATGGTAATTGAGAACTATCAATATAATGATGATTAACTCTTAGAATATTACCAGACACTCTCCATAAAATCCTCTACCCAGCCGAACCCTGAAGACTTTTCCCAGCAATTTGCTCGCAGCATTCTGTTGGGATGAAAGATATGAGTTTCCCTTAGCAATTAAATCATCAGCACTTAACTCCAGCAACTGTGACAAAGATTTTTTGAAAGAGAACTGTTCAGCAATGACATGATCTGAGGTGGGAAATTGGAAATATTTTGAGTAAGAAAAGCGATGAAAGTATATTTCTAAAATAATACACAGCCAGGCCAATTGTGCTACAGTCTGAGAGAACTTGAAATACTTATGTAGTGAAAATGAAACATGTAGCCTCTTGACATTGTATGTCAAACAACTATAATTCCAATTGTTTGTGAGACACATTTTTAACTAAGGAATCTATTCATTGTACCTAATTCTCTATGAACTGAATTCATATTGAAAACCAACTCACAATTTCTAATCAGTAATATGAGATCCATAAATGATCAAACCTGCTCATACATGTATGGATTAGCAAGGCAATTGAATTTTGAGCGCCATTCACCCAGTCCAATGTTAAAGGCCCTTATGCTAGGCAAGCTCCATCGATGAAGATCTCCATCCTCAATATATTTAAGAACAAGTTCCACACGAACTTTTGCTTTTGAGTCCAGCAAACTTGGAACCACACCCTTAATGATATTCAAACATCCTTCTACCTCAGCAATCGTTATGTAAGATGCTCGAGAACTAAAGCATCTTGAAGAACTCTAATTCCTACTTACATCAGGATTTCCAATATCTGCATGTTTGGTGGAGAAGTATTCGTAAACAGCACTAGAGCTACTCTTCTCAAGGCTTGCATGAATAGTGAGATTCTCAGGGCAATCATTGGCATCGGGAATACATGAAATTGCTGATTTCCGGTGATCAAACCCAATTACCCTGAATGAGTTGAGATGATTAAATAAATATGCAATTTATAACAATTAAGAGATGAAAGGAAGAAGCATCAACATAGAGGTGGTCAGAAAGGATTCCTATAATTATAGCAGGAATTCAATGTCGTCTTACTTGCATTCTGATTGCTGTGAAAGTTTCAAAAGAAACTCTTTCGGACAGAGAAAGTCAAGCAGATAACATGTCTCAAGGCCTTCACTGGTTAAATCTTCAACTCTGACATGCATTTGTAACTTCATTAACAGAACATCCCAGACAAAAATATTTCAAGTTCCTATTTCATTCTAGGGAATTTTAAACAAGAAATAAATTCAATCACTGAATTACATACAATTTCAAATAAAAATACTTTCTTAACAGAGCTAGATAGATAGCTTAACTTGGACGATGGGCGCAGGGCACTGCATTCAAAACTAATCCGTTCACTACAACTAGGAAAGCATGACATGGTATCCCGTTATACTATAAATTAAGAAAGTCATGCACGCCCCCTATTTTATTCTTACACTTCATTTCATAAACAAGGAGAAAAGGGCATAAAGCATTATAAGAAAGAAAGAAAAATAAAAAAACCCCATTGTCAAAAATAGAAGTGTATGATAGCTGAAAACAAAAGGAGGGAGGAAAAAACATGAAAGAGAATAAAAAGATAAGATAAGAGCTAAACCTGAGAGGCTCAACAGAAGAGAAAGGCAAAATAAGGCATGGGATATTATGATGAGAGTGGAAGAGGTGAGCAAAAAGAGCCGAGTATGCTCCAGAAAAAGAGGGGTAATTGTAAAGCACAACATTGGGAACTTTCTCTTCCGAAGCTTTAGCAATGGCTTCCAGTGCCGCATTTGATCGTAAGCTCCGAACCCACAAAGATACCGGATAGCGAGACCAAGTCCTCCATTTTCCAATCAGAGACCGACCCACTTCACAGTATCCTTTTACTCCCATGAATTAGTCGACTCGGCAGTTTAACTAGTTAGTATGAGGTTGAATGTGATGATATGAGCAAAATCGAACAACATTAGCCGGAAATGGCGGTAATCGAGAAGATCAATGGAAGAGAAATTCGTTTCATCTTCAGGGCTGAGGAGGGTTTTGACTTTTGAGAATCCGGATCGCCTGTATCAAGCTTCCCTGAAGTGAGCGTGCAGGCGATGACGTTTAGCCATTTGATTGAGTGAGCACAGAGAGTTGTGCCACGTCATCATATGTATTCTTTTTAAAATCAAAGTCAAACAAACAAGACCCTGCTGCACAAAAATATGCACTACCCACGGCTTTCCTTCTGCAGGATTTTTTTTTTTTAATAGCAAGATTTGAGAAGTCCATTTCAAAAGCTCTCATATGGTTCCTTGGCAATTCCATTCAGATGGTTTGTATAGGTTTGCATCATTCAATAATCATGGTGACTCTACTCTCTGCATAATGCTGTTTCTAGTAACCCAATGGGAAAGAAATCTCAGCAAAATGTATTCATTCCTCAACATTTATATTTGTTAATCCCAGTGGGAAGGAAATCTCAGCAACATTAATGGAGAAAGTCTTTGTAAGGGAAGTGTGGAAGATTTGTGTAATTTCCTTCTTCCTTGTGTTCTTCCCCTTCCCCATTAGATTTGTGCTTTTGCTTCGTCTTTTGTATCTTCCTCATTTATGTTATATTCTTCCCTTTCTCTCAGTTTGTTGTCAATAGCCATTTGAATACACATACTCATGGTTAGTATAGTAACCCGTTTAATTGTTAGTCTCGTAAAAGTTCATTTGTCAAAAGTTTCCATTTGTCAAAAATTAATTTAATAAAAACTATTTATTATAGTGGAAGTTATGAGATAATTTTTTTTAAAAAAATCACTTATATAAAACTCATTAAATATACTCCTTTCGTTCAAAATACAATGTATTTTTCGAGGGATTAAATATTAAAAAATATAAAATATTTTCAGTCTTTTAAGGTATAATTGTGGTCTATTTTGTAAAAGTATTCCTATTGAATAAATTATTTTATATTTATTTTAGAATGAAACGCTGTATTAAATAGGGGTAAATATGAAAAGATATAGTTATTTTGAAGACAAATAACTATTTTATTGGGGGTCAGATTCGGTTAAAAATATCTTATATTTTTTAATGGAGAGAGTATTTTACATCTTTATTTTTTTAAAATAAAAATATAAACTTTAAAAAATGTCATTCATTTAATACTCCATTTATACAAAAAATCAAAGAGAGATAATATAATGGGAAGAATAATGTTGGAAAAATATTATTAATAAAACTTATTTTTATTAAAGTATTTTATAATTTGGGATACTTAATTTTTTCAATAATATCTTATAATTTGGGACAGCAAGGATATACAATGAACAGTATTTTTAAATATGCATATAATTATGAAAAAGAACGTGAATTTTTTTATGACACATAGGAGTTTTCCTAGGATTTTATGATATTTAATTTTCATTTTTATTATGTAAAATTTGAATTGTTTGAAAAAAATATAAATCATATAAAATTTAATGTGATGAATAATTTATACTCCCCTCATTCAAAAATATAAGACATTTTTAATTGAATTTTATCTCTCAATAAAGTAGTTACCTACTTTCAAATTAATCATATCTTTTCATATTTACCCTTATTAAACACCTTATAATAAATATAAAATCATCTATCAATAGAGGTATTTTGAAAAAAAGGCAATAATTACACCTCCAAAGATTAAAAATGCTATATATTTTTAAACATACAACTCCTCAAAAAAAAAAAAAGGCTTATATTTTAAATAGAGGGAGTGTAATAAAAGAATGTATTTGTTCAAAAAAATATATAATAAAAATGCATAAATAATATAACATTTTATATATTGAGTATATATACTAAAAAATATACTGTAAATAATATAAAATTTGATATGTTAGAACAAAAATTACTCCCTCTATTAAAAAATGTAAAGAGTTTTGAGGAATTGGATGTTAAAAAATGTAAGCTATTTAGTCTTTCGAGGTGTAATTATTATTTTTTTTAAAAGTATCTCTATTGATAATAAATTTATATTTATTATAAAGTGTTTAATAAATGATAAATATGAAAAGATATGGTTAGTTTGAAAGTAGGTAATTACTTTATTGGGGTGAGATTCGATTATATTTTAATAAAAATTTAACATGAATATCCTTCATTTAATATAACTTTAAATCTATAATCATTTCAATTCTCTTTTTCACTCAAAGGGCAATATAAAAAAAATATCATTAATAAACCTTATATTTATCAAATTATCTCCTATTTTGAAATAATAAAATATTTTTAAAGTTGTTTTATAATTGAGGATGGGGCGCTCAGCAAGGGCAACAAGAAAAAAAGGTAGTTAAAATTTTTAATTCTCTCATTAATGCCGCAACTCTCACATTTCAAATGCAAAAATGAATGTGCTTTCAAGGTTCTTCAAATTAACTTTCAATATCTGCATGATAATAACCAAAAGTAGATCAAAAGTGCTATCCAAGCACACACGAAAATAATGGATGAAAATGAAGAGAGGAAGGAAACTCATACCTTTTTTATTTTATAAAACTCGTCTTTTGGTTTTTCAGATTTTGTACTTCCTTCCTTTCTTATTATAAGAAAAACTATTATATGTTTTATTATTTTTTATAAGTAAAACTAAAAAATTTAAAAGTATTTATTACATTTTTCTCAAATTACTTCTCATAAAATTAAAGTTTATTTTCATGAAATAAAATTTTTTTATTGTTACAAGAATAATATAGTATAAGATATTTACTTTTAGATTTAATTATTTAATCAATTTTTTAAATATTATAACTTAATTAAAATTTGCTTTCATTTTGATAGACGGATGGGCTGGGTTTGAATTGCAGCATTAAATATGGTAATTAAGTTGATAATGGACCTTGTACGAAAAAATAGTTAATAACGGGCCACTGAATTAATTCCAGTTTCCATTTGATGTTTCCCAAGTTGAATATTGTATCGGCCCTCTAATTCTGCAATTTGAAAAACATAAAAAAGAGAAGGAGAATTGAAATGGTGAAGAACTGGGCTTGCCAATAGTGGGCAAACGTATGTTTAAATATGAAATTTGTTCATTTGGGCTTCACTTTAAGGTAATGGTCTATTTCAGCTAACAAAATTGTTTTCAATAAAAAATATTTATACACAATAAAACAATGTTTTTCGGATTTGTAAAATTAGGTCCAGCAGATGTATTGCCAAAATTTATTTTTATTTTAGACCGAATTTATCATGTAATTATTGATTTTATATTTTGTTTACTTGTCTGAAATTTTTGCAAAATTCATTTTATTTTAAAATTAGGTCACTTTTTGAGCTTTGGAAGATTATTTTGAGGTATTATTAACCTAAAGTTAAACAATTATTTTCTACATAAAATAGTGGGAGAATTGTTCATATATATTGTTAGTCGATTGGATTGATTAATTAGATTCTCATTATGGGAAAATGGATGTTCTTGGGTGGTGCCACTACTATATTGCTGGTAATAGGGTTTATATAAAAGATACCAAGACCAATTAAAAAAGTCCTAACTAATTCAGCATGAATTTTATTAATTAATGGTCAAAATATAGAAAAAAGGACACAAAGATCTTATATGCATATTTCAAATTAAATATGACACATACATACATACATACATACATACATACATACATACATATGTCCTATTTAATTTTACTTTTCACATAAATCAATATATCAAGTTTTTTGTAAAAATTTTGGCAGCACCTCCTCTATAAATAAGACATCTTGAAATCTATATAATGGAAATTTGTACAAAACAACAATCTAGATACTGAGCTCTACTTCCTAGCAACAAACAGGCAACATAATAAAAGGTTAGAACCCTAACTATGGTTATTACGAAGTACCTTAAACTGTGTTTCCCAAAAACATAATGCATAGACTTCAGAATTAGCATCAAAAGGAAAGGTGGTTTCAAAATAAATATCCACCCAATACAATTATGAGTCTCTCAATGATCAGCAAGAGGTTCAACATCAACTAATGAATCAAAGACAAAAAATAACTTTTTAGTGAATAGCATTTCCAAAAATATAATTAAAAGAGTAAAAATAAAAAAAATCAAACAATTATGTAAACTAATTGAAAAGAGGATAATTAAATATAATAAACTCATTAAATCTAGAAATCTTAATCATAACCATAAAATGTGAGTGAACTAAAATTACTTGATTCTATTATACTTGAGGAAAACATAATATTTATATATGAATAAAAGTAGTACACTTACTAATTGTAATCATTGAAATTTTAAATACACAAGTTAATTAGAAAATGTAGAATTTTGAGGACTTAACAAAACAAATAACAAAAGTGGACATATAGTCTACAATGATAAACAACCAAATATAGCTTATACCATAAAAATAAATGTGGACACACAAGTCATGAGTATAATTAATCAAACATAGGTATGAATCATGAAAACAAATATTGACACACAATTCACGAGAATAGTGCTAGCCAAATATAGCTTGGAGCCATGAAAAACAAGTATAGGAACATGACCCATGAAATAAAAACATGAGAACAGAGCTCATGAGAATCAAACTAGCTAATTATTAACTATAGCGCTACGAGCTAATAGAAATTGCTGTTAGCAACTAATGTTTTGCATATAGTCCTATTTTAAAATCAACTTTCAAACCTGCATGGAAATTTTCATAACTAACATTTCATAATTTCATTAACAAATTCCATGCATGGCTTTATCAAATAAATTTTTTATTTAAGCTTGTATAAATACTTTATCAATTTAATATAATATAATTTCACATAACATTGATCCATTAAATCAAATTATCCAATAAAATAAACATTCTTTGATAAACATGGTTTACTAACAATAAAATAGTAAAAAATGGCATTAATAAATTTTATAAAGAAAATTTTTATTGGTAAGTTAATTGAGATGCTACATTTACTTGTAGTATTCCCACAGTTTAAAAATTTACCTCTTATAACTTTAATTGAGTTTTTTTTCTTTCAAACACCCTATAAAATATAATAGGGTGTATATAAACTTTCAATAAATTCGATAAACTTTCCTCCATCATTCATATAGCCAATATTTAATTCAAATAATGCGAAGTTTTTAACATCATCTTTTAGATCAGAAGGTTTCCCATACCTATTTATTAACCAAGAGTGAGTATATATAAGTACACCCCCCACCAATACCCTATCAATCCCTAATTCTTCTATTACTCATTTTATAGAACACCCTAGGAGCATCCCAGATTCAAGTCACAAAACGATTCCCTAGTTTTTAAATTGTTAACCTTACAACTCTCAAGAAATCAACCAATTTCACAATTAAACATAAAAAACTTATTTCTTCAAAATTCCAAGCAAAACTCCTAATAAACATTTTATCAAAAATCTTGGAGGCATTTAAACTTTAAATCACAATTCCAAGCCAATTTTCCTTTCAACTCTCATTCTTAGCCAATAATCAATTCAAATATTAAGAGAATATCATCAGAATCCATATCCTCTTACCAAAATTAAATGCTTAAGCAAATCCTCAAGACTAATTAGATTCAAATTCCCATACTCCCTCCTATCCACCTAACAGCTGCAACACGGAGGATTCAAAATTTGCGTCAGCCCACTCAATACAGAGACCCACACGAAACTGACGAGGAAGGAAAAGACTTGAAGCTCCTTACCTCAAATCAACCATGGCAGGAGCTGGAAAGAAAAGAAGTTGATCGTGCGGACATGGAGGAAGAGACTGAGACACAAACAGTCATACAGAAATAGTAAGCGCAACAGCAATGCAGGAAGGAGAGCTGAGACAATTGATGTCGATGAGGCAGGGGAAGAGGAAGATGACTCGATACTCTAAACCACAACAACACGGGCAGGGAGAGAAAATTATATCTGTTGATAAGAAGATATAAAAAGTATACTTATATCTATTGATAAGAAAATTATACCCGTGAATAATCATGTCCGATATAGTTTCTAGCTAGAATAAGATAATCACATCAATTTGGTAACTACTCAACTTCAAGTATTATATATAAGCCTAGCCCCTCGAGAGTGGGGGAAATGAAAAACTCTAATAATTAAATGACGAAAAAAAAACCTAGCTTTGGTTAGCATTAATAGAAAGAGCTTATTACTCCCCCCTTGTCCTTATATATGCAGTGTCTTTTAAAAGCTTGTTTTGTCCACAAATATAAGTGGTGCTATTAACCTCTAGAATTTTGTTATTTATGAATATTTTCATTGAATTCTAATATATTTTGGCACAATTTTATATATATATATATATATATATATTAGTTACCTAAATTAGAAAAATGTGCATTTTATATGGGTTTGCACACTTAGCTTTGTTTTGATATTTTTGAGTTAAATTTATGCTATTTTAATTTGGTTTAACATACATTAAAAGCATTTCTAGACCTTTGATGATACTTTTTGAAGGTTTTTAGATGAAGAAATTAGAAGCAAAGATGAGTTGTCATGACTATCCAACGTCTTTACAAAAGTCATAACTTTATGTATGACTGTCACAATGACAACAAAACACAACATTTTGTTTAGTTGAAAAATGCTTGGGTTGGATATTTTTATGTCGCTTTGTTTGATTTAGAAGGCATTTTACATACTTCGAGACACCTTGCGAGCTAAGTTATGCTAAGGTTTTAGCTTTGGATGAGTTAGGATCAAGTGTTAAAATTTTGAAGACATTTGAAGTTTCATTTCTTCATTTCCTTTGCTTGTTCTCCATTCTTCTTCTCATAGCTTGATATGGCTATGAATATTTTGGGCATTTGTAACTTTTGAATGATTACGAATAACTAAACTTTTTGCTATAAGATTGATGACTCTCTATATTTTCATGTATTTTGAGGAGTTTTATTAGTTAAGTAGAGAGTCATATAGTTATTTTTGTTTATTTGTCTTGTGTTTAGTATTTATTTTGGTGTTAGTTAGCTTGTTTTATAAATATTGTGTTTTAATATTATTTTATAGTATTTTCTTTTATTAATTTGAGTCATTTTGTATTTTAAAAAAACTTTACAAGAGCTTGAACAAGGTGGAAAAGGAAAATATAATTAATTTAATGAAGAAATTGAATTGTTATGATCACTCACTATGGCAGGTTAGCATTATAAGGTAAATCTTAAACCAAAAACAGAGCCGACTACAGCAGGCGTTGTTGTCACACCCCAATACTAAGGGTATGATCGACATAAAATATGAGGTAAACTCATAATTCATTAGCCTTGATTAACCAGAAATTAAGCTAAAATATAGATATATGTAAGTAATATACAATACTAAAGTTCATAAAGATTTTAAATTTTTGTAGAAATTTTGGCAGAGTTTTTCCTATAATTTGGACTTCCTAAAATTTCCACAATAATAGAACCTATCAATCAAAACAGTAAGGAAACTAACTTTATTCCAGCAATTTACATAATAACAAAACAAGAATAGGACCTAACTATGGTGTACGTGGAGTATTAAGCTATGGTTACAAAATAAAATATATAGTTTTACCAACACAATAATCACAATAGACTTCCTCTTTTCCAAAATGAAAACAGAGACTCTCTACGTTCTGCTGTAGGCACAGGGTCAGTTATAATATCTGAGACTAAAGAATATACTGATGAGTAGTGTTTCAATCAAAATTATAATAAAAATAATTTGAAGATAATAAATAATAAATTTAATTAAAAAGGACCTAATGAAATTTTGAATCATATACTTAAGCTAGAAATAAAAAACAATTTTTTTATACTATAATCCTAAAATTAATTAATGCTATTAGAATAACTTGAGTGTATTAAAATTTTTACTGTTCATAAAATATAAATTTTTTTAATAATAGTGCAATTTGACAAAGTACTTTTTAGAGAATTATTAGAGAAATGATAAATTTTAACTTACATTTAAGAGGGCTTTATCAGAACGAATAATAAGCATGGACATACAGTCCACGAGGGTAAATAACCAATTAAGTGTGGACATAAAGTCTATGAGGGTAAGTAATTAGTCAAGCATGGCTGAAGGCCACGAAACAAGCACATGCATGAATCTTACGAAAACAAGCGTAAGTACAATGCTCACAAATAATCATCCCTCCATTCTATGTTTGTTGGCCATCGTACGAGGCTAAAACTTCTTATAAGTACTTTACTAGCTAGGTGTACCATAGCGCGTTAAGGGCTAACGGGGACTATCGTTAGCATCTAGCATTTTAAACTTAATCATCCTCAATAAAATCAAGCATGTATGGAGTAAGAAAATAATTTTAAAATTTTCTCTTTCAAACACCATTCAACCATCATTTTTTATTATCCAATTATTGTTATTTCCTTCATACATGAATCATTGCATTAAAAATTTTATATCAACATAAAGTTCAATAATTAAACTACTTTAAAAAAAATATATGTGCCGTTTATCATATGTATGTTTCAAGCATTACTTATCAACAATATAAATTACTAGGTAAAATCAAGACAGTTTCATTAATAAAACAATTATTAGAAAAAAATAGGATTAACAATGATATTTGTACAATTTATAAAAATAGTAACATTTTAAAAAAGGATTTTATAAATACTTTACTAAAAATTTATTCGAAACGCTACCTACTCACTTGATTGTTTTCCAAAGTTTTAAAGCGTGCTTCTCTTAATCTTTCACTTTAACTTTATTGGTGCTTTTAATTTCCTGACAAATAAATCATAATTCTAAAATTATTTATCAAGAAATTTTTCAATTACTTGTTAGACATTTAAATTCAATCCAACTAATATTAAAGATAATACTCTAACCAATTATATTTCAAATACACTTAAGTTAATTAAATCATTTGACAACTTTTAATTTATCCTCATACTCCTTTATGACCCATACTCATCTATAAATTAATAATAAACCATATCAATCATTCTTAAGCTTCCTCTAGACTAAAAGAAATGTTAAATAAGCATCCTATGTAATCCTTTCTCCCACTTTGATATTTTAACATTTTCAATTAATAATCTGAACTATAATTACAGATACTTCTCCAAGTTATAACATGGAAGCTTTAACAATCCATAATTCACTAAATTTTTCTCTCACATATTTTTACAAATACCTTGAGGACATGCATTTATCATTGACAAAAATTGTGAGATGAACAACCGAGAAATTCCAACAACTCTTAACTTTTACTTTCATTAATCAAATTTAATTTAGTCACCACAATAGCACACCATCTAATATTGACTAAAACTAAACCTTAATTCTTCTAAAGCTTTATGACAACAACAATAAAGAATTAGAGTGTCATAACTCAGCTAGAGGAGTGAAAGAATCACTTGGTGCTACTATAGAAACTGAAAAGGAAGAGAAAAACCCCGCAACTCACCCTTAAACAAATTTAGTGGCAACATCTATGAACAAATACATGATTTGCATCAAAGAAGAAAAGGAAAAAAATTTTGAGCTCCTACACGAACTAGAAGTAAATTTTAGCCAACAAATGCAATAGTCAAACTACCCCACACACCACACACACACACACACAAAATGACAAAAGAAACAAGCTTACCATATGCACATGTAACAGCTATAAATGAGGACGAAGAGAAGTTAAAGATGACACGCATACACCCGCCAACACCAAACAAGAAAGGACTAAAGGAGGATGACAAGGGATGAGTTTTCGATGACTCAACGCCCATAGTAGCCAGTGACGTGAATGAAGAGGAGAGGAAGGGACAAGTGACGATGGTGAAGAGGGAAGTGAATGACGATGTTTGAAGATGCTGACCAACTGTGAGAATGAAGGAAGGATTTAAACTCTCTCTCTCTCAATTCTTTGTTGCTTTCAGCTTTGAATAGAGGGGAGAATAAGAAATATCTAAATCATCAGATAATTGGAAAATTTACAAGAAATGGCCTATGAAAAATTACAAGGGCACAAAATTTTTCTATAATTTAAAATAAAATAAAACTAATTTTTTACTTAGTAGAATTCGAACTTCAGACCTTCAAGAAAGTTACTAGCATAAGTTTCAAAAGTCTCTACTTATTATTAAACTAATTTAAATAAAAATATCAATTGAAAGAAAACTTAATTTATTTAAAAATTTAGGATCATTACCGTTGTAGCAGATTTCGCACTAGAAATGCGCAACATCAATTTTTCAGATAGAGAAGTGAGAAAACATAAGGGTTTGAAGGAGTTTAACTTTTGGGAAGTTCTCTTAACCAAAAGAGGTGATTTTGAAGGTTGGGCATTAACCTAGGAACTTGGAGGAAGATGATTCACCCACATTTTTGATTTCTTCTAGTTTAATCTTATTTTCCTCCTCCTTCTTCAATGTTTCTGGTTTGGCTTCTTCGTTTTGCTGTTGTGGGATTGAGTTTCCTAATGTGCAACTATATTTTCTTCATAACCTAAGCAACTGTGAACTTGTTTATGTATTATATACTATTTTCTCCAATTATTCTATGATTAATGTTAGTTTTGGGTTACTTAATCCTATTTATTATGACTTGCTTAATGATTGGCCACTATTGAGTTGAGATTTAGGGGTTTAGGATTTATCTTGGAAAAGAAAATCTTAAATGGACCTTGAGATTAGGTAATATGGGATTAGAATTTATTCTAATTTGCCATTAGGATAGGAATATACCTATTGGATCTATATAATCATGTTAGAGTGTTCTTGAACTTTTAATACCTCTTGGATAATTGTGTTAACTTTTGCATTACTATTTAAGAGAGGGTTGTAATTGATTGGGAAAATAATTTCAACTAAGTAGACTCTAGATTAACCAAACAAAATTAATCTTAGGTAATTCGGAGGAAATAGATTATAAAAAGTAAACAAGGGAGTAGGAGCTTGGGTTATCCCTTTTATGAAATTGTTGCTTGGTAGAATTAATTGCTTTTGAATCTTAATTGCTAATTTTTCTCATTTATAAACTCTCATGTGTGATTTGCTTGACGTGAATGAAATTTAGAATTTAATGCCTATTTGCCAATTTACTTAATTCTCTGTGGGATTGACCTTGATTTACCATTAGCTATAATTACAATCTGTACACTTGCAGTGTCCTTTTGGTTTTTGTGTGCATCAAGGATTATTTTAAACCCTTGCATATATGGATTAACACTAACTTTCTCCTCTCTTTTTGGAATTGATGATATATCAATGTTTTTTTACTCTTATTTTAATGCTTCTAAGTTTTTGGCTATCATAAAGATGATTTGTTCATTCGGGTGATACTTGAAATGGCTAATTTGAATATAGAACTTAGGTAAAATAGTGCAAGAACTTAAAGTTTGCATAATAATTGGATAGTTTTTGTTAATAATATAGAGATACACTTACTAACCTTGTATAGCTACATTAGGGTTGGAGTTTAAAATTGAGTTTTCTTAATTGTAATAAGAGATTGGGAAATTAATTAAATTAAACACTTGTCATGACTTGAGAGAACTTATTCAAGTAGTAATTTTAAAACCCTAGGTTGAATTCTAGGTTAGCTCTTATTATTTTCATGAAAAACATTTATGAGAGTAGGTAATTTTAGTGTTATAAAATATAAAAGGGATAAATAATCTTAAGTTCTAATCCATACTTGAAGTTGATCTAAGAATTATTTCCTTTTCTTTATTTTCTAGATTTAAAAAAATTAACTTTGTCCATCTGCTTATGTTTTGCTTAACTTAATTAAAATTGTGAAGTCTTTTGATTGATCATGCATATTTTTAATACAAATCTCCATGTGCAAAATCAATTTTGTCCAACTACTTGTGTTTCCCTCAACTTAATTGAAATTGTGAAGTCTTTGATTGATTTATTTTTAATACAAATCTTTATGAGAACGATACTTTGCTTATACTTTATTATTTGTCATAGCTTGTGCACTTGCAGAATTTGTTAACTTCTAAAATTTTATATTTTTTTGCACATTTTTCTTAGATTCTAATATATTTTGACACAATTGTACCTATTTTGATTATCCAAATCAGGAAAATGTGCATCTAGCTTAATTTAAGTTTATACACTTGACTTTAATTTGATATTTTTAGATTTAATTTTATATTATTTTTGTTTAAGGTTTGGTTGGAAGCATCTATGGACCCTGATGCTTTTGGAAGGCTTTTACTATGAGAAATCAAGTGCAAAGATGATTAGTCATGCTAGTTGGGATAAGAGTGCAAAACTAGCCAAAGTCATCACCAAAGTTACGACTTAGCTTAAATGGCAACTTTCACCACTGATAGCAAAATGTTGCATTTTATTTAGCTAAAAATAATGGGGTACGATATAAATATATGTGGCTTGCTTGACTCAGAACTCATCTTTCAAACATTGAGACATATTAAGAGCTTAATTGTATTAGGGTTTGGTCATTGAAAGAGTTGTGATCAAGAGATTGGATCTTTGGAGACATTTGAAGCTTATTTTCTTCAGTTTTTCTATTTCTTTCCCCTTTCTTCTCTTTCATTCTGATGTTGATCTAAATATTATGTTCTTTTATAGTTTGTGAATGCCTATGAGTAACTACTACTATGTTCTAGAATTATTTAAAATCCTTGTATGGATTGACACTAATTTTCTCATTTCTTTTTGTAATTAATGATATATACATGTTTATTTTACTCTTCTATTAATGCTTCTAAGTGATTGATCACTATTTAAATGTTTTGTTTCATTTCGATGGTGCTTGAGAGGGCTAGCTTGAGTGTAAAACTTGAATAAAATAATGCAAGAACTTTAAGTTTACATGGTGAATGGATGGTTTTGTTTGTAAGATAGAAATATACTTGTTAACCTTACATAACCATATTAGAGTTAGTGTCATGCCTTGAAAATAAGGTGTGATTGGCTCAAAATATGCACCTGAACACAATCCCTTAAGCCTAATTCAAGATTTTTTTTCATTTTTTTAAATATTTTTCATTTAAGTGAAGCATTCATATTTTTGTAGAAATTTCAGCAAAATTTCCTTTATAAATAAGACTTCCTGAAAAATTTTACAACATAATTATTTAAAAGAAGCCATAATCACAACAGTCAAGAGGTTTGCTCCTACCACAAGATATACAAAGCATATAACAAAAGTAAGGATCCTAATTATAACCTATGTGGAGCACCTAGACCACAATTACAAAACCTAAGTTTACAAAACTAGCTTTACATCAACAAGGTCTATTCGCCAGTTCCTACACTTCAATTCATTGAATAAGCCACTTAATAGTCTATAGAGGTGTAATGTCAGTTGAAGTATTTGAGATCAAAAAATATTTTTTTATGAATAACATCCCAATTTAAGACTTAAGACAAAATAAGGAATAGAATAGTTATGAATTAAATAAAAATAACCATTAACATCCTAAAACTCATTTGCATAATTTTAAAAAAAGATATATGAATACATAAACCAAATGTGTATATACTCAATTACAGATAATATAGAATCAAGTTCAACTCTCTAAATTAAAGTGTTTATCTTACAATTAATTTATATAATTCAACTTTTAAAACTATATATGATCAAATAATAGTTTATTTAAAATAAAATACATAAATAGATAAACAAATTTAAAAACAAGAAATTTCCAACAATTCACATTTTTAACGGGACTCTATTAGAATGATTACCAAGCATGAACACACAGTTTACAAGAATAAATATCCAACAAGCATGGACATACAATTTATGAGGGTAACTAACCAATAAGCACGACAGCAAGCCACGAAACAAGCGCAAGTAAAAGGCCCACGAAACAAGCGTGAGCACAATGCTTACAAATAACTATCCCTTCATTCCTTATGTATCGGCCTTCATAAGGAACTAGTACCTCCTATAAGTATCCTGCTAGCTAAGTGTACCATGGCGTGCCAAGGGCTAATGGTACTACCGTTAACAGCTAGCATTTTGATTTAATTCCACTTTTCAAATCAAGCATGCATGGGTCGAAAGTCAACATATTGTTCCTTTTCAAAATTACTCATCAAATGCAACATAAATGAATGCATCTGTATATCAATCTCATGCATGAATCATAATAGTTAATCATCCTTTATATATAAATCACACATCATCAAATATAGCAACTGCTTTCCAATATTCATTTGAAAAATTATAGTTTCAACTCTTTTTAGAAAATCTATTATAATTAGAACATTTCTAAATACAATAGGCAGTAATTAAAATGAAAATCATAAACCATTAAGGAAGCATAATAAAAATACTCTATCATTTGTCTTGAGGATTTTTTTTAAAAATCATGTGAATAGAGAAGGTGGCATGTGAATAGGCTCAATCAGTATTTGAAAAAATGAATTTGCTAATAAATATTGAGATTCTATTTAAACACCTGTAAAATTTTCAAGTGCATAACTTACTTCCAAACTAGTTCTCAAGAGTCAATGCTTTGTCCTAAAATTTTTAATATTCAAATAATATCATTGTCACTTCCCCAGCCATGCTTTACCATACAAAATCTTTAAATCCAAAACAACTTAGAGAAATAAAACCTTCACTTTTATCTTTCTCAACATATTGTATAAAATATCCCATCCCACCGATATCACAAAAATGAATATCAAATTGGTTATTAAATTACTAACTCAAATATCTCTCCCAAAAGCCTCTAATTTTTGCTTTAACTTTTATTACAAAGAACTAATGCCTAACATGATTGTTTAATCAATGATAGTATATTTGTCACATAAATTTTTCCACTTTATATCAAAATCTTCCTTTCTATGCTCAATGTCGAAACCATAAAATCAAGCTATTTTTCTCATTAAATCCCTTTCCAGAGGTTTTCTTATATCCATAATTAAACTATTCACCTCCTCTGTCACGCCCCAAAAATATAAAGTGACTGATATAGGACGTGAATTGAATCATACATCCCTTAAGCCTCAAATCAAGAAAATTTTTCATTTTCAATTACATAATTAAATTTTTAATTGAAATTAGGACATAATTAATAATATTTCATTTTAATGAAAGTTTTAATATTTTTATAAAAATTTCGACAGAGCCTTCCTTATAAATAAGATCTCTCGAAATTTCTAAAATAGAAAATATTATAATGTGCATTCAACAAATTGGAATTATGTTTCCCAGCCATAGACAGTTAACATAATAAAACAAAATTAGGATCCTAGCTATAGTTAATATGGAGTGCCTAAATATAAATCTCAAAATAAAACACATAATTGAACATTTACATCAAAAGAGAAGAGGTTTACAAAGGTAATTATTCATCCAGCACAATTGCAAGCCCTTAATAATTGGCAGGAGGTCTAGTGTCAGCTAATGAATCTGAGACAAAATATTTTCTAGTAAATAGCATCCCCAAAATAGAATCTTAAAGAGCAAAATAATAAACTTACCATTATATAAAATGATCTCAAGGAAAATAACTCAGTATAATAACTCCAAAAAAATTTAGAGATATCAATTATAATAATAAGGCATGAAGGACTTAAAATTACTTGATTTTGATAGATTTAAAGAGAATAATTTATTCATATTTAAATAAAGGTAACAACTTACTAACTGCGTACATTGAAAATTCAAATATACTAGCTGAAAACAATCAATATAATATAATCATGAACTTGAAAATTAAGAAATTCATATAGCTTCAAAAATAATAAACCATTAAATTTACAATGACAAAACAGTCTTAACGCTTTGTTCTTGTAAAATAAAATGGTTTAGTAACTAAATAAAATAATATCCCTTCTTAAATAAAATTAATGAAATGTGTATGCACAAATCAATCAAAAGCCAATGATTTAAGGACTTTGCAAAACAAATAACAAATGTGAACACATAGTCCACGAGGGTGAAATAACCAGACGTGGCCTATGCCACAAAAACAAACATGGACACACAGTCCACGAAGGTAAGTAACTAAATGCAGCCAAAGCTACAAAACAAACGTGGACACACAGTCCATGAGGATAATGCTAACCAAATGCAGCCAAAGTCATAAAATAAATGTGGATACAAAGCCCATGAATAACAACCGTGAGATCAAAGCTCACGAATAACAAACGTGAGAATAAAACCCACGAAACAAACTAGCTACTTTTTGATCGAGGCGCGCAAGGGCTAACGGAACTGCCGTTAGCAACAGTGTTCTGCTTAAAGTCCTCTTAAAAATTACTTTTCAAACATGTGAGAAAGTAATCATTTTCAAATACAATTTTTCTTTTTCAAACCAAACTCGCATGAATTATTTTACACTTCAATTCAATACTTGTCGTAATAAAATTTCATAAATAATGTCCATTCTTGCATTTGTTAAGTAGCTAAAATTTTCAAGAATTCGATGAATAAAAAAAATTTTCTTTCATCAACCTTAAAAGCATATCTTTTCAAGGAAAATACTAACAAAAATCATAATTTAAGTATCCATTAACATCATTCTATAATCTAAAAAAAAATAGATAATTTAATTAACAAGATTACCAACATATATGTATATATATCATGGTTGCTAATAAGAACAATATACATAAAACTATAATAATCTTAATGAAAGATTTTTTACTAATAAATTAACTGGGGTGCTATTCACTTACCTACTAAATTTTAATCCCAGTGATTTTCTTTTTCAATTCTTATCAAGGGACGCATCTTCCACACACCCTATAAGCATATGTATAAATGAAACCTCAATTGGCTTCCTATAGTAATATAAACTTATTCCACCACCAACACAATTCCAACCAATTGGAAGCATTCAAAATCCCAAAAACCAATATTCATATCTTAATGATTTCCCAAGCATCATCACTTACCACCAATTTATCCCATAACATTCTAATCATAAGCACCACTTAAATGAGATATGGTTTTCTCATACCTTATGTCGAATACATTGTGAGCAAAATTTTCAATTACCTATAATTAAACTTATCATACTTCTTTTACCCATTTTTCAAGCACCTTAAATGTAACCTTAGGATCAAATAATAAAACACCACTTTAACTAACCACACAATAACTTAAGAATCAAATCCTTTGCAATGCTCAAATTAAAATTCACCTATATAAAGTTTGAATTAGTCATATCTCTCATCACAGTAAATAGATTTTCAGGAAAATCCCAACCAAGCAAAACTCTTCACACAAGCATTTTATCGAACACTTTATAAGCACCGATCTTAAATTTCATGCCTAAGCCATTCTCTTACAATTTTATCCCACCAAATTCTCAAAATCAATCAATCAAATGAAATTACTTCAGCTTAAAAATTCAAACCCATATATATCATTATGAAACTTTAAGATAGACTTCTAACCCAACCTTGAATTTTCATTACCATCATTTTTTTTTTCAGCACGGTAGCAGCAGAACCAGAAGAGAAAGTTGAAATTTGATGTCCATGATTTCACCCACTTACACACACAGAAATTCTCTAAGGAAAGGAGAAGAGATCACGTTTCTTACCTTTAGTAGACCAATAATGCACGAACAGGGAAGGGAAAGGATTTTTTTTCCTTCTACTACACGATTCCAGCATAGGAAGAGGACGAAAAATTTTGACGAGTTCACAACCACAAGCGACGAATTGAAAAATGACTAGAAAGCCTGATTTACTTGCACGATTTCACAGATGGCAGAATAAAGGAGATTGACGCAGAACAGGAGAGAACAATACCGACCTATTTTCTGCGTTCCCATAATGAAGATTCCAACATTCATGAAGTTGCGGGTAACAAGTTGAACGTCAGAGATGACGGCAGAGGCTAGAGGAGCTAGACGAAGCTTCAAAGCTTTTGGTACCAAATACTCAAGCTCTCTCTACCAACTCAAGGGGCACAAATCGCAGAAGAGAGAAGTAAGGAAGAGAAAATAAAAATCTGATGGAATGGGGACAGTTTAGTAATTTCAGGAGCTGTGTAGTTTGGTAATTTCAAGAACTAACAGGTATTGTTAAAAATTAGAATTCCTACCTTGAGCCTTCCAAGAATCGAACTTAAGACTTGATAGGGGAGTGATAACACAATTTCTACTAGACCAACATTTCCACTTGATATAATAGCTCTAGAATTAATAAAAATTCAAACCAAATATCTTAATTATCATAGTTTTTTATTATTATTATTATTTAACCAAATTTGTTGGGTCATTACATCCTCACTCCCATCAAAGAGAATAATTATCTTCTAATGATAGTTTATTTAATCAACAATATACTCATCATATACATATTATGTCATTATATAACAAGAATCCCTTTTGGTCATTTTGTCGATCACCTTGTGGGCATTAAACTTCAAATTATTACCAAACTTCCTATTTGGCTCTACTTCCCAAAATTTCTAACACAAATATATGAATAAATCAACTTCCCAAGTTCCATTCCTTTAACAAAATCAATATAAATTCTAATACAGCTCAAGTCCAAACTAAATCCTCTTTATTGGACTTAAATTCAACTTAGTTCCATAACCCCTTTTTCACAAACACGTGTAGGCGTAGCCTTACAAACCAAGTAAGAAAAATTGTTTTCTCAACTACTTAGGCACATACACATAGAGCTAGCAAGAGGAAACTTCGAAACTTCTCACCTCAACCCAACACCACACCAACACAAACAACTTGAACAAGGGAGAAGGACAGCAAGCTAAACAGTGCTCTGCATCTCCAAAAGCAATCAGAACTGGAAGGAGAACAGGATGATGTCGTGCTAATAAGGAGGAGGAAATAGAAGAAGACCATCACGCACCAGAATCAACAAGAATGGTTCAAAGTTTATCACCTCAATCAGTGATGACAGGGCAGGGAAGGAGAAGTTGCCCTATACCACAACAAGAATAGAGACGGAAGAGAAGAGCTGGACATCGAACACAGAAGAGGCTCCACCATACCCACTGTTGATGACAATGGAGAATAGAAAAGAACGTTCGGCGCCGCTGCTACAATCAGAGGAAAAACAAGCAGAAGTGACCACGACGTTCACAGGGAAGAGAAGCTCAGGCGGTGACCTCCATAATAGAAACACATTCAGAGGAGGAGGCACGAATGATAGAATGAAGCAGAAGACAAGGAGCAGAGGATTTTTCAGCTTGAAATCTAGCTGACTCCACAGGAAAATTCTCGAGAAGGTGAATAAAAAAAATGTGATGCTAAATTTTTTAGAACAGAGGGCATTTTGGTGATTTTACTAGAAGCTAAAATAAAAATAAAATACCTCTCTTGTGCTAGAGGGATTTTGAGCCTAAGACCGCAGAGATACATATTTGGCACTAACTCCACTAGACCACCATCCCTTGTTAAATTATAATGACCCAAACATTTAAATTAAATGATTTTCCTTCTCCATTTGAGATTTTATTTAATTAATTTAGTTATAACACATAAAGAGTATTGGCCAAGTAAAATTGGTATTTGTTGCTTACATAGAGATTTAGAGTTCAAATCTTACTCAAGTTAAGGATTAGTTTATTTTCTTTTATATGAAAAAAATACTAAAGCGTCCCTTGTTTTTTTTAATAAAAATCTGCTGGAGTGTTATTTTAAAATTTTTCCCAACAAGTTTTGGGTATTGTTCTGTAATTTTCTCAATAAATTTATTATTTCATGTTCTCCATTCTTCTGAGTCGGTCATTTGCGTATAACAGAGGGAGAGATGGCTCATGTTTTCCTTTGTTTTTCTTCCCGCTCCCGTTGCACTGGTTCCAGCTTTACCGTTAGCGTGTGTGTCTTCTCCACTTCGGAAACTTGTTCACTCCCTTCCCTTTTGCTGTTTGTCAGTTTCCTTAAGTGCTGTAGCTGAATCTCTCCTCTATTTTTTCGTTCTTGCGTGCTGACAGAGGTGAGTGTGTGTTCGTCTCTTTTCTTTTCTTCCTCTCAACAGTTGGGCGTTCGTGTATGTGTGTAGAGTAGGCTCAATCTTTTCTGTTTTTCTCATATGAAATTACTGCTTCTCTTCCTCCTCGCTGAACCTTGTCTGCTGTGATTCCCACAGCTACTTCACGCTCCTCTGTCTCTTTCTTTTCTCAGTGCTGGTGTGGTGTGCGTGGGTGACCAGAGAGTTGGGCGTAGTGAATCATGTTCCTTCCATCTTCCTCCAACGGGCTGGTGCTTAGGAAGTGAGTAATTGCTATTTCTTCTTCTTCTATTTTTCTGGTGGTCTGGCGTGTTGTGGCTGTTGGAGACTGGAGTTGGCATTTTGTTTTATTTGTTCCCGCTGGTTGTTAGTAGGAGAAGAGGAAAATTGAATTTCTTTATTATCTAAAGTAGTGAGGAAGGAAGCTTATTGGATGAGTCTATACATGTTTGAATTTTTAGCTAAAATTTCTGATTTTATTTGCTGCCAAATGTGATTTAAGTGTTGATTGGAATTTAATTTTAGATGCTTTGTGTTTTTGATGATGTTAGAATTAATGTTGAAAGTGGATTAAATTTTTGGGTACTTATTATGAATTGAACTTTGATGAATGCCTTCGAGATGTTTGTGAAAATGCTTCAAAGAATGATGTTAAATGGTCATAATATAGCTTGAAGGAATGTATGTGAGTAGTGGCTTGAGCTAATAATTGAAATTTTAAAATACCAATTAGGAGCAAGGATTACATAAGATTTTTGTATAATACTTTATTAAGTTTAAAGAAAGCATGAGAATAATGGACATGGTTTGTTATGATTTATGATTGAGGATGGGTTATAAGGAGATATAAGGATGAATTAAGATTTGTCAAATAGTTTAATTGACTCAAGTGTACTTGGAACTCAAACGAAGATAGTGCTATCTAACTTATTATTTGCAAATCATGACATTGCTTATAATTTAGTTTATATTATGTTCTAAGGTATTTGAACATGAAATTTGAAGCAGATATGACTATTTAATTTTCATATTAGACCATAGAGGAATTATAAATGCAACTTGAGGAATTATATGTCTTTACATATATAAGTTGTAAGGTTGAGAACTACTTATTGGAATCGTGTATCACTTAAAGGAAAATTGTCAAACTATTTGGTAATTATAATTTTGTTAAGTTGGAATAATGATTGTGATTGTGGTTGAAATTGAATACTGCCAAACATTGTTGAACTACTTGATGGAAGTTATTGGAGGGATTCATGAAAATTTAAAGAGTTATTGAAGAGCTTGAATGCTAATTTTGTTTGTTTATAATGACAGAAGGATTGTTAAATTATGTGCTAGATTACTTAGGACATCATTGAAGTAAGTGAGAATTTGAGGGGTCAAGCTTTAAAATTGTTGAAAACTCTTAGGTGAACGGGTAGCATTCTAAATATAACTTTAGTAATGTATTTATAAAAAAATTTCCCTATTTGAATTTTACTTTTATTCCCTTGTAAATTATATTAATATTTTTTTTTCAATTTAATTTTTATAATAATTGTTTTATTGATTGTCCTCTCTTGAATTTACCAATAATTGATGTTGTTATAGCTTAATTATGGAATTCCACGTATAACATGGAAATGAATTTGGACAATGAGGAATTAATAGTAAACGATATGGTTGAAAATAAAAACTTTGATATTGTTGTCTTGTCCTATATACAGGCTTGGTTTTTATTAAGGGAGACTGAGTTTAGAATGCTGGTTGCTAACGGCAGTTCCGTTAGTCCTTAGTGCGCTATGGCATACCTAACCAGCAGAGTGCTTGAAGGAGGTGTTAGCCCCATTTGTAAGCCAACGCACGTTGAACGAAGGGACGAAAATTCGTGAGCATCGTACTCACGCTTGATTATTTCATGGCTTCTAGTCACGTTTGATTATTTAATGGCTTTAAGCCATACTTATTGGTTACTTACCCATATGGATTGTGTGTCCATGCTTGTTGGTTACTTACCCTCATGGACTGTGTGTCCACGCTTGTTAATCGTTTTGATAAGGTTCCACTAAAAGTGAAAATTTTGAAACTTATTATTGTTAAATTTATTCTATTAAACAAACTTTTATTTGATCGTACATAATTTTATACGATAAATGCCCTCTTAGATTGGTTTTAAAATTTATTGTTTTATATTAATCATTCACAAATATTTTTATTATATCATTGTTTGAATTCCTTTTACATATTTTATGAGTTGTACTATTCTTGATAACCTATAAAATTTTAAAATTATTGGTTTATGTCACAATCATATCACTGAGCAACTTTGTCATTTAGTGTTAGTTAAAATATATGTTTTAATATTCCATTAGTTTATTTTAAACTAAATTTTATTAATTACTACTTTTACATGTCGTATTTAAAGTTTGGATTGGGACGCTACTCATCATAATTTTTTTTTGTTCTCAAATAATGTAATTGACCCTACACAGGTCTGTTGATCATTAAGGAGCTTTATTAGTTTTGATGATGGAAGCACACTTCAATCATTTATTTTAATGTAAACGCTCATTATATTATATAATGATAGTTAATGCTCCACGTATATCATAGTTAGATTCTAGTTTTAATTTGTTAGTATGTAATTCATTGATATGGAGTAGTCTCCTTTGCTGGGTTGGTTGACAGGTTTTGTTATCGTAAAAACTTTGGAGGGTTCAAATTATAGGGGGGATTTTGTTAAAATTTTTACAAAACATTTAAAACTTTATAAACTTTATTATTTTATATAACTTATATATCAATATTTTAACTCAACCTTTGACTATCTAGGCTTATGGAATATGAGTATACCTCATAGCCAATCATACCTTTGGGTGTGACATAAATTTTCTCTAGAATTAATAAAAGTACAATAAAAAATAACTAACCGTAGATTTTTTTATTGTGTATATATATATATTTTAAACAAAATTTCTAGGTCATTACATACTTAAAATTGTTTTATTAATTGTAACAATATATTGTGCGATTAATTAAATTAAATACTTGTTTATGACTTGAGAGAGTTTATTCAAGTATTTTTAAAATCTTAGGTTACCATTTATTTTTATTAATTAAATTTTAATGTTATGAGATGCAAGGGGATAAATCTTAGGTTCCAAATCATACTTGAAGTCTAAGAATCATTTTCTTTTTTTTATTTTCTAATTTTAATCTATTTTTCAAAATTAACTTTGTCCTCTAATTGTGTTTTGCTTAACTTAATTGAATTTATATAGTATTTTGCTTGATCACTTTTTCTTAACACAAATCTTCATGTGAATAATACTTTACTTATACTTTATTACTTGCCAAGGCCCTTGCGCTTATGTGGAAGAGTGCAACATAATTTAAGAGCGAACAAGTGTCGTTATAATTTCGAGTTATTAGACAATTTTTCTCTTATTGTCTTGATAAGGTGAAGATATATTAATTGTGTGTTTTACCCACCATCATGATATTGATTGTGATATTATTAGGGGCAAAATGGAAAAATTGTGGTTGTTTTATATACTTTCAACTAAATAACAAATTTTTATTAGTATATGTGATATAAAAGCAAACAGTTGAAGAGTCAATTCCATTTTTTTTAACCATAACAAAAGTGTTAAAGTAAGTTAGATTCCTAGGAACTTATCAGGGCCAAAGTATGCCCCTAAATTTAGAGTTTTTATAGAGTTCTTACTGATCAACTATTAACAAGATCTTCACATCAATAATGAAATTTAAACCTGTAATTTTGAGTTATGGGCAAATTAAAGTCCCAAACTAACTGGGCTAACCTTGTTAGTATTATTGGAGGTTCAATTCTTAATATCAGGGTATGAAGCAAATATAGTTAGAAGACATATATATAAATATATATTCTATGCCCTTGATACTCAGAGATTATGGTTGGCGGAGGATTTTCTGTCTCATCTAAAAATTGAAGGAAAAACTAATCACATATTCTATACCTATCAATTATAAACGAAAATAAAAGTTCATCTACCTAGAACAATTAAATGCTCAGAATTCAAGTCATTATGACATAAGAAAAATAATAGAATTTCAGAAAATTTAGTAGCGAGACTACCTAAACAAAAGAGTGCTGGAGATTTGGAAACTAATAAAATAGATAAAGAATTATTAATCATGTACATCATACTATAACGAAGGTAGAATGAAGGATTCGAGAAGTTAGTTCATATGAATTATGAAGAATAAAATGAGAGAAGAAAATAATGCAATAAAGGCTATAGTGCTTGCAAATGATTCCTGTTCACACTTAAATTATAAAACTAAATCTCTCATTTGGATACACAAATATTTATGAACTTGTAATTCTTTTGTGACTTAAAATTTCTTCTACACCTTTGTCATTTGAAATTCTAATTACTTTCAATATATTGTTCTTTTTGCATTTATTGATACTTGCATGATTCATATCTTTTTTCATTTATTATCAATTAAAAAATAAAAATAAATTCATCATTTTTAATTTTTCAATTTTGTATTGAATTTTAGTTCATCTTTCTTTTTTATTTGAAAATTTTTAAACTACCCAAACAAAGAGTTTTAAATACATAAATTTCAAATGTAAGATTTTAAATCCATCAATCCAAATGTTACTTAAAAGTTAAATCAAATAAATCCAAATTCATCAATACAAATACTACCTAAAAGTTAAATACATAAATTATTTCTCATAAGGTCATCAATGCAATGTATTTTGCAATTTTTTAGACATTAGGTTTAACTTTGATCACTTTGTCGAAAATCTAACTCTGATAGCTGAAAGTACCATGTTTAATTGTTGACACAAGTGCTTAGCCCATTAATATTGTGTAGTTTTATGTCTTTGAATTGGATGTAACTCTTTTGGGTCTTCTGTGTGTAATTGGTCCGGTCCACGTGACAATGTTCTTGCTGTATCCCGACAAACATTTGTTTCTGAAACAATCGAAGGCCTCTAATATTTTAATTAACATAAAAGAGAAAGCAGAAAATTAAAAATTTATGTATAAGAGAAAGCAGAAAGCTTGACTTTCTACATCGGGTGACTAAGCACCCACTGTAAAATTTTTTTTTTACAGCAATTCGCTTTTCACCCATTGTAAAAACTATAATACACGTTGTCATTATTACAAAAATGCCACCGCCTTAACTTTCTATATCGTTTGCCTTCCAACCGATGTAGAAAGTATCCCTTAAATTTCATATTTTGTAGTAGTGTAATTAAGAATAATCAAGTGTAAATCATCAACAAATGAGGGATACACTGGTCCAGATGAAATGAATCATCCAATCCATTAACATTAATGGAAATTGATATTATCTATATAATTACTGATCTTGTACGTTTTTTGGGCAAATTGCTTCTTTTTCCTTATTTAATATTAATGGGTGGATGACAAATAAATCCTATCAAAATAGGCAAATGACAATTAAATATCATGAAATAGATAATTACTTTCAAATCCTCAGGGACTAATAAAAAAATAAAAAAAGCGTAATTGTTAGAGCTTAACCTCAAGTTGTTAATATAAGAAATATAGTAGAATTTAGTTATGTAATAATAAATACACTTCTTATATTAACAATTCTAATTTAGTGATCAACAACTTTAGTTTAGGTATTAATAACACGATTGATCATGATTAAATTCAGTTTATACAATGCAATAATTATATGCTTTCTATATTAACAACTTTGCATTCTCTATTAACAACTTTAGTTAAGGTTTTAACAACTACACTTTCTATTATTTTGTAGAGGGTCAGGAATGTAATTTGTCAAAAAATTCTGACAGATACTTAGGTATTTCAGTGTAATTATCTTATTTCATGGTACTATTTTATCATTTGTCTATTTTGAAGTGATTTATTTTTCACCCTCCATTAATTATTATTATTATTATTATTTTTTGTATAATTTGTCAAGCAGGATCAAATCCACGAGCTAATTAGTACCATCAAGGGTAAGCATCATGCCATTAGGTCAGAGGACCATTAACATATGTTGAAGTTTAATTTTTAAGCCTCTAATTTTTATATTATATTATATTTTTTATTTATCAATATTTTTTATTTAGTCAAAAATATAATTAAAAAAATATTAAAGATAAACATACAAAAAATTGAATCTCTCTTTACAATTTGAACTCATCATCAAAGATTAACAAAGATATAAAATAAAGACAATCCAAGAAGTTCTGTTACGATGGTTATATTTAATTCATCAAAGGTAAACAGATCTTTCTGTGTCCAAATTCCATTTATTTTGATCAGAACAGATCTACAAACCAAATAATTCAACACTAGGTACAATTGAGAGTTTTATCATCTAAAATTTACGGAGATATATTCAAGCTATCCACTATGTATGATATGAACCTTGAGAGAACTGCTTCCTGATATGATGGAACTTCATATATATGGAGTTGATGCTGTTTTGATTCTATCTTCCCTGCAGAAAACTTGATCTTCCTGCAGGAAAGAGCTATTGCTAAAGCAACTGTAATCTGTCATAGGAATCAAGTACTTAGTTGTAATTTTCTGAATGAACAACATAACAAGTGCTTGTGTGTGCGTTTTCAAGCTGAGTTTAGTCACCAGTTTAAGAGACATACCCCAGTTCCATTGCTTTGGTTGGTGGCTCACAAGATTGAGACTGAGGCTGGCTCAGCTGCAGATAGATTGGTGCATGTAACTCTTCACAAGTCTAATTAAAAAAAAAAAAAAAAAGACGACACTCCATTTAGTCTCCAAAGGAAAACTTCCAACACTTAACTTTTTCATGTTGATATGACTATCTGTATCTGATCGGGTTAGATCATTCTACTAGGATCAATGCTAGTTGGTAAACATCTATGCTCTGTTTGGATGGGAAGAAAATTTGGGAGGAAAGAAAATGACAAGAAAGAAAATGGAGAGAAGAGAAAATTGAAGAGATAATATTATCACCCTTTTGTTTGGATGAACAAGAGAAAATAGGAAGGAAAGAAAATAGGCACATGACATAATGACAACAGTACCCTTAGTTAAAATATATTATATGTCTTAGGTTATTATCTTAAAATAAATTGAAGGAAAAAAAAAAGAAAGACAATCTCAATATTTTAATATCAAATAATTTGCAAGATATATTTTTATTTAAAAATCAAAACAGATAAATTTTTTAAAATAAAATATAATAACCCGTAAGAAATCAAATTAACGTTATTGTGCGTATTTTTTTAAACAAAAATGGAGAATATGATGGTCATGGAATTGGAGATGAATATGTGTGTAATGTTGCTAGTTTAAAACAGTGTTAGGAAGAAAGTTCACAACCAAGAAGATCAAGGAAAAAAGGAGGACAATATTGGAATAAGGGCTTTCTTCTCAAAATCTCTCCACATGTAAAGAAAAAATGTGAGAGGAAAAAGTGGTGGGACTCACTCTTTATTTTCTTCCCAACTTTTCCTTCCTTTCAATTTTCTCTTCTCAACCAAATAGGGAAAAATATATTTTCTTTCCTGTTTTCTCTTCTAGTTTTCTTTCCTCCCATAATTTCTTCACGACCAAACAGAAGGTTAACTTTTTGATAAATAGCGCAGGCACACAGATGGTATTGTTATCTTTCCTCCTCTTTCTGGTGTAATTGAGGGCAACTCTTGTTGATTTTGCAAGCATATGCGCTTGTGAGGCTGATAAGTTATATGAATGGAAAGATGAAGATATAGCTAATTAATGTACATGATCTAATTTGATAAAATGTTTTTATCAGCTCAATTACCTTCTGTAATTCCGCATTTTCTTTGCTAATGACTTCTATCCTTTTATGGAGTTCTACATTTTCTTCACTGATTTGATATCCCTGCAATAGAATCATTAAATTATAGTTAGAATTTGTGGGAATACGTTTCACACATGCATGGCAAGATCAACAGAGACAGATTCTTGAATACCTCTTGTTGCAGTTCTTTGATTTTATCCTTCAAAACTTGTTCCTGACGATAATTTAGCGATCAATTTAAATTCTTGTCCGGTAAAAATGAAGATATGAGTTGCATTTATCATTGATCAAACCTTTTTGATCCGAACGCTTTTTAAACTTATCCCCAGTTGATTTTCCAAACTTCGCAATTCGTTCAAGCCCAAACCGGATAGTTGTTCACCCATCAATTGCCTGCAAATTACGAAACACTAAATGAGTTGCGTCTGGTATACCAAGTAGTTCAAGTTTCTTAAATTCAGAGGACATAAAAGGAAGAAGGAAGCAATTGCACTTGTAAAGAGATTTTATGATAGTTGAGTGAGTTCAGAAGGATTAGTGTGTTGCGCTGTTCAAATATTGCACTTGTAATAACCTGTGGCTTTCTTGCAAGCGTTGCAGTTGCTGCCTCAAGACTGTTGCTTCTGTCTGCCAAAACTAGCAAATAGAAAAACAGATATCATAAAATATATATTTATATATATAGCTTCAAATATTATTTATGTCCAATGAAGAGTAATGCAATTGTGAGGAAGAAGGCATGAATTCTAAATATGAGTTCCTTCTAGCCATTGGATTTACAGTGCATTTATACATCGGCCAGATAATAAAAATAATTTCCAATTTTCTTTTAGTGGAGAAAATCATTGCCTTAATTTTCTTTACATGCACATAGGGAATTTCTCTTAGAAAATATCTTTTAAGAAATTAATAATGGAGTTTCTAATGGAAACCTAAATAGAGAGAAATTCCAGAAGAACAAAGAGGGAAAATTAGAGAGAATTTCTCTTGTTTTTTTTAAAGTTCTCTCTCATAATTGTTCCGAGAGAAATTTGCTATTTTGTTGTAGTGATTTTCCTTTTAATCCTTCACTCCCATGTATTGATCTCTCTTTCTGTAATGTAATCTTATTGCTTGGTGATATAATGAAAACGAAAAGCAACGGAAGTGGGAACTTTAATTTGAAGCACTGTAGTTGAGTGTAGCATGCCATGAACATAATTATATGAAGAAACCTCAAAAATATCATGATGAATTATGGTATTTGATCTTGTACCTTAACTTCTGAAACAGGATCTATAAGCCGAAAATGTTGTTCTTCTATTTGTTCATTGTAGCGGTCAATAATAGATTTCACACTGCAATAAGCAGAGAGGATTATTTAATCATTAAGATGAAAATGAATGCATGTCATAGAATCTTTGCACGCATCATTGTTGTGAAAATTAAAAGAATAAATATTTATCATGAATTTTAAAGAGTAAACTTGACTTTTGAATACTGATCAATGCAGAGAACATTATTATAAGGTAAGCTCTCTCCCCCCCCCCCTCTTCCCACCTTCCCTCTCTCCTCTGTCTCTTTTCAGATATATGTGTTTAACTCTTATATTTGCATGCTATTTAGAACGTTTAGAGAGATTATTTGATAATTTTTCTGTTGATTCATCATATATTGAAGCAATAATAATGCACACGGGTAGTTTTTGAATGGATCATTATTGCCGTGTTTTCAGAATATACTCTTTTCCGTCCTTTTTATAAAACACTTGCAAGAAAAAAGTTTTGGGAGAATGATGAGTCCTAAAATAAGGAATTTATGACAGTTAGGTCCCCAATAAAATTTTCTGAAAAATCAACTGCAAATATTGATTTAGACATTTTTAAATTTAAAAGTTTCAATTACAACTAAGATATTTAAATTTTAAATATAAATTTTAGTATTTGCAATTGCAATTCCTATTTGCAGCTATCTGAATCAATATTTGCAATTTATTTTTTCAGAAAATTTTGTTTGAAACCTAACTATTATCAATTCATTGTTTCCGACTTCACTGTTATTCTCCCAAATTCTTTCTCCTTTTTACAAGACACATATGAGATAATCATTACTCCTTCGATTTTATTTATAGGACAGAGACAAAGAGTACTTGTTTTGCTCTTATTTATAGGGCAACTCTATGATTTTTTAACTCTATCTTTATCCTTTTTTACCTATTAAATACTGGAAAAATTATTAAATATTGAAGTATTTATTTTAATATATATTTAATAGGGCTAACATTAGAAACATACTAATTTTTAGATAAGTTTAGCTTCCTTGATTTCAGTAAACATGTTGAAAATAATTTGACTTATAAGTACTAATGGAAGGATCGTACATATTTTCCACATTACCCTTATTTAACGTCTCAAGGCAGTGTTCCATATCATCATCATCATCATCATCATCATCATCATAAAGATCATTTATTAAGGGGTGATTATCACAATCACCGTAGAGGGATAGATTTCATTAATAAGTTCGTGAGCTTTCATATTTTAATTTGGTCATTATATAGATTTGAGGGGTGAGTTTACAGTTTGGGGCTCAAATAGGGGAAGGTAGAGGCAATGGGATGCTAGGGCTTCGTGGTTCTAAATATATTTCAATTCTGATTGATAGTTTCTCCTTGCTTTCTCATCCTTTTCATGTATATCTTATTTGTGAAATATTTTTCGTTGTGCATAGTTTGTATTTTCTTTTGGATAGTTTCTCTCTTTCTCTTTTAGGAGAATAAGATATTATCCTGTTTTTAAGAATGATATATTTAAGTTAGGGTTAAGATAGAGTTAGAGTTCTACTCCCTCAATCCATTTCTACATATACAATGGAAAATAACTGTATCACACAATTTAAAAAATTAATTAACTATAAAAATTATGTTTGAAAAAAAAATGGACTAAAATACCATGTATTTAATCAAAATAAGGCAACATTAATTATTTATCAGGATTGATCAAAATTATGAGTTTATAAGGGGTGATTTAGAAAAACTGTAATAAATACTTATTGACATATATATGCAATTTTGCTTATGAAAAACAAAACAATAAGTGATAATTTCTCTTGTATATAGAAACAGAGGAAGTATAACTACAATTTATTCATTTGCCTGATCTTTGATTAATTGAATAAAGATTTCTGAATTTTTCTATGCATCTCCTTAATTCTCTCCCCTCCTTTCTCTTTCTCTCTCCCCTTCCTCCTTCCTCTTCACATCAGCCCTAATGCCAAAGTACTATTGTAGAACAAAGGAGGGAAAATGGGTTTGGATTTTTCCCTATTGTTTTTCCCTTTATTATTTCTCCACTGCAAATCAGAACCGTTTTAAATTAAATATGTACTTTCAAAAATTACTGAATCTAAATCATCAAATTTAATTTAACCGCTTAGATTTGTAGCGATTCCTTCTCTATGAAGGAGGAAAGCTAACTCCAGGAAAATGTGTGGGTTGGGGGGGGGGGAGAGTGAGTTGAGGAGGGAGAACAAGAAGGAAAAAAAGGGATATAGTATGCACTACTCAAGCAAAAATCAAATATTTTGTTCAATTCATCAAAAGGCCTAACAAGATAAGAAGGAAAAAAAACTAGTCTCATTTATGGAGGGCTAATCATAATTCAAAAATATAAAGCAACCTAAGCAAATTGTAATCATTAAATAAAAATTTGATCTACTAATTTAAAAGATTGAATTTATTCAAAAGAAATCTCCATCCAAATCTAGTTTCAAAAACAATCCTATTAAAACAAGAGCACAAAATATTGTCGATCCTATATTCCATTACATAGTCTCGCCATTGACTAGGTTTAAAGTACTAATAACTCAGACCTCCTTCAAGAAAATTTTTTGTATGGAGCAAGTACACCACATTATTGATGCTCTGTGCAATAAAATTGCACTAGTTTAATCAAATAAAATCTAATATGTCATTATTTTTAATAATATTATTTTTTGAATAGAGTGCCTCTTTATTTTCTTGTCTTGTCTTTCTCTATTATTATTAATAGTAGAATCAACTTATATTTACAAGGATCTAATATGGCATGTTTTTATTGGACAAAGTATCAATGACATGGTGTATCAAGTCTATACAAGAATTGTCCCCACGTTCCATTATATTGTTCATATGCACTCCACAATCAGTAAAATCCTTATATCATTATTTAAGACCAACTTAACATATGCCGTATATAGTTATTTATATGTATGTATGTATGTGAATGCATGCATAAATGCGTTTTAATGTTCTCTTGCTTGTTTGTGCATATCTATGAATTTCTCCATGTAAAAGTTCATCACGGAGTGCGGTTCAGTTCAGCCAGAAGATTTGAAATCTTTCATTTATAACGTTACATATATACTATTTCATGCACAGCTTTTTAAAGTTTTATTTAGAGTCGAAGCTAAAAGCTAGCTTTTATTAGCTCCCATTATTAAGTACTGTGACCCACAATCAAAAGAACTGAGGCGGGGAAAAAAAAAACAGGAGGGAAACAAGAATTAACTAAAGATCATCATCAGCTAGCAGAAGGAGGAGTTTCTGATATTTCTACCACGCCCTGTATATATATATATATATATATATCAAATCTATAGGGAAGCATGTAAGAGAAGAAAATATAGCCAGACATACAATCTAAATCATATCAATTTGCAAGCTTGCAGGTACTGATCTTTTCACTCACTCTCTCTCTCAATACACACACCCACACACACAAGTGAGAAGATATAAGAAAACATGTTAATTTCTTCTAGGACCAACAACAACTACACAGCATTGGACAGAATATCATCACATTTTATCTTTGGCAGAAAAAGAACCCAGAAAAGAAGAAGATCTAAAGGCATATTTCTCAGATCAAAGAAGAGATCAGAAGCACAGTGAAAATTATATAAATGACGTAATAGCTTCTGATAAAGCAAAGAAAAGAGTGAAAAAGATATTAAACTGGTTGAACTCAATAATAAGTAAGGAACCTGGAGCTTCCATATTCATAGAGCTTGCCAGAGCTGGAGAAGACGATAACTCCAACTTGTGCCTCGCAGAGGATCGAAAGCTCCCTAGCTTTCTTGAGCAATCCACTTTTTCTCTTTGAGAAAGTCACTTGCCTGCTCGTTGAATCGTCAATCCTCTTAATCGCAATCCTTGCTCTCCCCATCTCCCTGTGGCTTCTCGGATCAGCAGCCATAAAAAATCAGTAATAAAGCAGAAACTATTCATCAATGGAACTCTTAAACAAAACCATACATATTACTAAAAGATCAATAAAATAAAAACATATACATGCCAGAGAAGCTTAAACTTACAGAACAATTGCAGGAGTAAGAAGACGACGACGAAGAAGATCGAAGAAGAAGGCAGGCTTATTTGGGCGAAGGTCGTGACTAGAGAGGCTTTTGAGGATTGATGTGCTTTGAATACTTTATTCTTGTCAAGCGGTTTTGTTTCGTCTGTCTCGATTCTTATCATTTTGGGGGATATAAAATTTTTTTTGGACAATGAAAAACCGCTAGTGGTTTTCTTGCTAAGAATTGGCCTAAACGCTCGAGGGTTGCTTGGGAAGACTGATGGCAAGGGACAGATGTCGATCAGGAAGAGCGAGTGATTGTCGCGTGAAGTATCTGCGAGTAATATTCTCTTTTAAAAAAATACCTCATTTAATAACTGACCGGCAACTTTTAAATTTGAAAAAAATAATCATTAGGTGTTTATAGTTTTGACACAATTGCAACTCAGTCTCTCAATTTTGACTTATTATAATTCAGTTTTTGAAGTTTTCATTCGGTTGTCAATTAGTCTTTAAAATTTACCTCTTGCAATTTAGCCATTGAAATTTTAATTTCTTAAATATTGATCCCTATCTTTTAAAAAAATTATAAAAATTAAAAATATTTAAAAATTTATTACTAATATTTTAAATTATTGAACCCTTTTAATCTTTATAAATATTATAAATATTAAAAGTTTTAACCTTTATAATTTTATTTTTTAAAATATAGGAACTAACATTTAAGAGGTTAAAACTTCAGAGACTAAATTACAAGAGGCAAAGTTCAGGGATTAATTTATAATTGAGTCAAAACTTTAGGGACTAAGTTATAACGAGTCAAAGTTAGGGGGATTGAGTTGCAATTGAGTTAAAACTACAAGGACCAAATGATTAATTTTCCTATTAAATTTTTAATAACCCATTTCATTAATAAATACACTTTTCAATAATGAGTAGGGACAAAAATTGGAAATTAGTGAAAAGGACCTTGTTGAAAGAAAAATTAGTCCTAAAGACCAAATACAATTTAAGGACCAAAGGCAATATTTTATTCATTAAAAAATATGTACAAATGATCAAAATCCCCCTCTCTTTAAACCAATGAAATTGAAAAAAAAAGCTACCTGTTCAAAACATGCACTCCAAGCCAGAAGCCTTGCACCGCAAGCTAGAAGCTTTGCACCCAACCTAGAAGTCTTGCACCTCCAGCCAGAAGCCTTGCACCCCAGTCAGAAGCCTTGCACCCAACCTAGAAGCCTTGTACCCCGGCTAGAAGCTTTGCACCTAAGTCAGAAGCCTTACATCCCTAACCACAATCCTTACATCTCAAGCCAGAAGCCTTGCACCTCAAGCTAGAAGCCTTATACCCTTGCACCCTTAGCTAGAAGCCTTGCACCTCTAGCAAAAGCCTTGCACCCGACCTAGAATAGAAATTATGCCCAAGGATCAAATCAAATTTAAGGACCAAGCCAAATATTTTATTTATAAAGCAATTAGTTTAAATGACCGAAATGGCCCAATGCCTTTAGCTTGGATATTTCCTTACTGCTTATCATGTTAACGGATGATGTCAGAAATCCATTCTTGCTCTTGACCGGTCCACCTTCCATCGTCACTCCTTCCCTTGAAGTTGCCCCTTGCCTTCTTTGCCTTTTGCCTTTGCTCCTTCTTTCACTATTGCTACTCTTTCTCATGCTGTCCATTATTCAATCTATACTTGCCATTTCACTCTTTAAATACCAGATCTACTTATGCTTGGCATTCAAATTTTGCTACTGCCATTTTGATGCTTCATCCTGCTGTAATTGTTGTCCAAAATTGATACTTTTGATTTGATGCCAATGTTGATACCTAGTATTGTTATTTTTTTACATTTAATTCTCATAGAATGCAATTACTTCATATAGACAAATGCATCATTTTCCATATCTTCCTTTTCAAACATCACTTCTAATAGCAACATAGTTCTATGTATTAATAACCTCAATTTTGTTTTGGAGTGAGGAGTCTCATATGGTTGGTTTTTATTCCATTTTATCTAGTTTAAGGATTTTGTTTAATATTTTCTTTACTCTTGATCCTTAGGTTGGTTAATGAATGACTAAAGCATTAGAATTCAAAGGTTAATGTAGAGTTGCTCAATAAAAGTAATAACTTCCTTTTTTGTTTTATTTTAGGGGGTATATTTCTCATAGGTATGCAATAGAGCATAGATGTGGTGTGGTTGTCAAAGGACCAAATTTGAGTGGAAACATAATAGTAATTGACCCATTAAAGGACCACCACCTACTTTTGAAAGTAGAAGCTTTAGATGATTCTCAAGAAACAAGCCATACTATAGTTGTTGTTAATGAGGTGTCCAAGGAAATAACTAAGATTCTAGTTTCACATCTTGTGAATGCTAAACATATTGCAGAAGGGAAGAACATAGCTAATGTAGTCTTTTTAACAGGTTGTGCTATTCAAATTGAAGTCTATTATTTGAAATTTTATCATATTTTGTTCATTTAGTTACCAAACATAAAAGTACTGCTTAATGAAACCAAAATCTGCAACGTGATCCATTTGCATAGTCTGCTACCTTAAAGGAAGGCACGTAAAGTGAATTATTTTTAGGAAATACTTAACAGTATTTAAAACTTGAAAATAATTATGGTGTTGGCTATTCTGGTTGAACTATAGTTGTTGTTCTATACTTTGAAATTTATGTTTTTCTATGCTTTTGATCACAAACTTGGTAAAATAATTGGATATTAAAACACATGGTGTTTCATCCCAAATAAAAAAAATAGATGTAACATATCCGAAATTGCAATATAATTTATGGATGCTAATGTGCTCATTTACACGTCTTATAGATGCATCTATTTTAAATTTCTTTTTATATGTTACTCCATTGGTAAACAGACATGGCTTGTGGCCATGCATGGTAGCTTTAACAAAAATAATTGTTGGCCTAGGCTTATCACTTCCAATTGATATTCTTGAAGCTCTTGGAGCAACTAGAAATTATTGAATGCTGCTAATTTCAAAAGCAATAGCAATAGCCAAGGCACTCTTAGCTCTGCTGTAGTCTTGTCATCAAGTTTTTGTACCTAAAGAGGATAAACATAAAGCAAGCCGATTAAAGGGATATGACTTTGGATTTCTACATATCAAGGTCAAAATTTTATTAGTTTTTGTTTCATTCAATTTGCTTACTTCTAAGTACTTTTCTTTTACACTTCATATCAGCATGAAAATCTCACCATATGTAAAGATGATTTCCCTTTCATTGTTAGCTTTTTCCCAAAATGAGAAGCTAAATTGTGATTATCATAGGACTAACATCACAATCTTATGCATGTACTTTAGAAAAATGCTTATGCTTATTGGTTCTACTGCATGTTACTCTTGGAGATTAAAAGCAAAAGATGAATATAAAATGTAGAAGTGTGTGCATATGTGTGTAGAAGTGCCATTTTCTATTCATCATGTGTTCATTTTATTTTTGATAAACATAAAATTGAGCTTGGGCTTAATTTTAAATATGTGTTTGATGTGCTTTGATTTCCCCTCATCTTTCCATTTGTTTTCAAATATACGTGTCATGTGGATGTTTAAGTATGTTTCATGTTCAGTAATTCTGTGGGTATTGTGTGTTAATGCTTGAATGACCTACTTGTGATGGATATTGATTTTCATTTCAGGCATAATGTTTTTAGTGCTCCAAAGCATAAGGTTTTGTTTAAAGAGGATAAAAAAATAAGTTCAAGTTAATAAGCTTTTACATGCATATCATAAGTTAAGTGAGCTACAAGGAAATACTAATTAAGGGATTTCCCTGGAAGATTGAATAAAATTGTGATTGTACTTTAAAGTGTACTTTTGACCATCCTTGTTATTTATTTTTTTTCTTATACAAGGTATGATGTAGTTTAACATGGATATGATATTGTTTTTAACCTCAGCCCCTATGGTATATTTTTTAATATGGGGTGCCTTATGGTCTTTATTTATCATTTTAATTGTACTTGATAGAAAGATTAACCAAATCTAATGGAATTAATGTTCTTTTATTGAAATTGTTGTTCATTCTCACTCTTCACATTTACTTGTTTTTTTGGGACAATTCAGTTGTCCTCCTTCTTACTTTGTTCATATGGCTTGCTATACAATAGATACTAATTAAAAAGAAAGAACTTATTGTGAATGTTCCCTTATCTGTTTTGTTTTATTTATAGAGTAGGATGTAGTTTAACATGGGTATTATAAAACTTCCAATTCTTAAACACATAATTAGTACATAATTAACCTTAAGGTAGAGCTATCGTGATATTTATAACTAATTTAATAATAAAATATGTCATGGAAAGAAAAGGATCAACCTTGACTATATAAAAACTCAAAGAGGCTAAGTAAAAAAATCCCATAGAGATGAGATCCCATAAATAATTAAATATCAAAATTAAGGTCATTTAGCCATTATAAATTAGAGTAAAAACTGATTGGGAAGCATAAAAAATAATTAGAGTTGAAAACAAGCCAAAATGAGGTAAAAAGGGTCATTTTTTCTTAACAGGAGTACTTGGCTATGAGCAGAGAACATTAAGCCGCTGCTAACACTTCTAATGAAGCTTTAGCTATAGTCAATTCTCTTTTGGTTGCAGCAAAATGGCCTCGAGAACTCCATTGGCTACAACCAAAAAGCTATAAGCCATGGCCAAAGATGTCATGACAACAACTATCATAACGGTTACCCAATCATGAACTTTTAATGCGCATAACTTTTGACTTCGATATCTGATTGAGGTGATTCAAGCTCCTATATGTCAAAAATTTTATAGTCTAGCTAATGATTTTAGTTTTATGTCAATATGGCATCAAATGAAGAATTTAAAAACTCAGGGACCATAATTTGACATTTTTGCCTCTAAAATGAACAACCAAGTGTTCAAATCTCACACCATAAGCCATTATCTTTCATAAGGGCTTACACTATACTTGATAAGTTCTAATACACTTGTCTAAATAGTCACAAGTATCAAACAACTCTTGATATAAGAATTGACCACCCAACCACCATAAAGTACATAACGAGGGGTAAAAATGTAATTATTTGCATTCAAACTACATAATCACCCAAAACATGTAAAACTCATTTAACTAGTTAAAATATGATTGTTTAAACTATCTTGACACACTACCATAGTCAGATTAAGGGTTTGGGCCCTACTATGGCCAAGACAATTCAAAAATGACTAAATTAAATGTTTAAGGCTATAAATGCAAGTTGACTTCAAATAAACATAAGTCAATATGAAAGACCTCTAGTTGAAAAATATTATATTCAAATTATATATAAAAGATAAAACTAGAGACATTATAATTAATTACTCGTTCTCTAGCTTCAGAGGCCTACTCTTTGGCCTTAGCTTAATCCTTGCCTATAAACATTAAACTACGAGAGTGAGATAAACATCTTAATAACCAAGTAATTTAATCAATCATATTAAAATGTGGAAATCACAACAATTAAGCATTTAACATCATAAAAGGCAAACCAACATTATTCACAATGCATCTTTATAATGTGTTTTGTATGATCAAGTGCAACTGCCCTATAGCACTCCTTATATCATTTGATCAAATCCATAATCTATTATCTTATATAGGTCTAGCTTATATGATTGGACTAGCCCTGCTCTCCAATTATGAATGGTTACCTGGCCAAAAGCTCCCACACTCACTCTCGAACCATGAATTCCCCTGCTCAAATTTTGGGCTGTCATAAGTGCTCGACTTACACCATCTAATCTAAGACTAGTGATACTGAGCATCGTACCTGACCCATGCTGTACCTATAGGTTGTTGGTAAGACTAAGCACATATAGTAATGAAGTATGCTAATCACTGTGCGCAAACTCAGGAGATGCTATACCATATGAATTTTTTATCATAATCCCTCTACTATATTAAGGTAAATTTTTACCCATTATGATCATGCAAGTTCAATCAAAAAATGCAAATATAAGCTCATGAATATCATAATAACTCATCATCATCATAATTTCTTGAACTTTCATGCTTATCATAGTTTTCACTATATTATAGTTTATAATAGCTCGTTATATAATTAACTTATAGCCAATCCAAGCCTACAATTCATATTTCTAAAGCTAAATAATATTTATATAAGCATAATCATCAAGCATTTCATCTCAAATGTGCATGCTTACCACATCTCTTCCAACATCATCAATTACGACCACTCATCATGTTAACACATTTATCTCATAGGTAATCTAGGCTTAACATTTATATAAATATAATTACCAAACACTTCATCACAATGAGTCATGTCTCATATTTGGGTAGTAATTCAAAATCAACATATTCATCTATAAGCTCATTCCAAGCTATCCATAATAATGCTTAAAGTGCAAATGCAGACACAATGATATACTATACTTAAATTTTTAGTTATCTTAACTCTTGGTATACTTACCAAGAGTGCCCATGAATATTAAATGGAGCCTCTAACAAGCTCAATAGTACTAACAATGGTCAATCTACAATTAAACACATCAATAGTCATTAATGACTGATTATCTTTAATTAACTCTAATTAAAGCCTAAACTCAAAAATCTCATTATGGTCATTTACCCATAACTAAATTCATTTTTAGGTTCCATTAGTTTACTTAAACTTTCATTAGTCTAATCAACACCATTAATAACTCATAATCTTCTTAGCTTAACTAATCAGCTTTAGGGTTTACTTCAAACCTCACTTTAAAATCCTAAAACTCCATTAGCACTATTACCTAAAGGTTCTACACTTAAATAAACATCCATTAATCCTATTGAAGTTAGAATTCTAAGCAAAGTCACAACCCATTTTTAGATTCTCAAAGAACTACCCATAAATAGTGATAAAAATGCACAAGAAAGGAAGAAAAGAGGTTGTAAGCACTTATCCAAGTGATTAAAAGATCTAAATTGACTCAATTAGATGCCCACAACAAACCTTAGTAGAGCCCTTTTCGTTCACCTTCGGATTCCCACTTAACTCTCTAACTTTTTGAGCTGAAATGCGAATCTGGAGGCTTCTGATAGACTTATTAGTTGTTCATACATTATCTTTTAATCTGAGTTAACTCTCAAGTTCTAATTTATCCTTAATTAGCCAATTAAACTTATGTTAAAATTTGCAAGGTGATACAGGTATGATGCTGTTCTTACTCCCCATAATATATTCTTTAATTTAGGGTACCAGAACTAGAGGGTGCAAGGATTTTAGCTTAGGGTGTAAGGGTTCTGACTTGGATTTAAGTGCAAGTCTTTTGGCTTAAGGTGCATGTGTTATGGCTTAGGGTGTAAGGCTTTTGGCTTAGGTGTGAGGGTTTTGGTTTGGATGAAAGAGGTATGGCTTTAGTACAAGAGATCAGGTTTATGGTGTGAAGCTTCTAGCTTAGTCATTTTCATGTAATTCAGGGGTATTGACAGTGGTGTGCTCTTTGTGTGTTTAATTTACATGTAATCTGCTAAATGTTACATGTAAATTATTCCTTAAGCATTCTCATGAATTTCTTCATATATTGATTTACATGTAATCCATAGTTATTTTTATGTAATTTAAGGGCATTGACAGGGGTGTATTCTCTGTTTATATGATTTACATGTAGTCTGTTAGAGATTACATGTAAATCATTCCTTAGTTATGCTCGTGAGTTTTTTCACATATTGATTTACATGTAATCAATAGTCATTTTCATGTAATTTTAGGCGATTGATAGGGGCGTGCTCTCTGTGTGTTTGATTTACATGTAATCTGCTAGAGATTACATGTAAATTATTCCTCAAGCATGTTCACGATTTTTTTCGATGTTGATTTATATGTAATCTATAGTCACTTTCATGTAATTTAGGGGATTGATAGGGATGTGTTTTTCTATGTGTTTGATTTACATGAAATCTACTAAAGATTACATATAAATTATTCCTCAAGCATACTCACAATTTTTTTTCCATATTAATTTACATGTAATTAGTTGTCATTTTCATGTAATTATAGGGTCATTGATAGTGGGTGCTTTTTGTGTATTTAATTTACATGCAATCCACAAGATATTACATGCAATTGTCCAAGCTAGAAGCTTTGCACCTTAAGCTAAAACACGTGCACCCTAAGCTAGATCTTTTGACCTAAGCCAAAAGCCTTACATCCTAAGTTAGAACCCTTACACCTCAAGTCAGAAGCCTTGCACCTACGCTAGACCCTCTGCACCTAAGCCAAACCCCTTGCACCTTAAGCCAAAAGTCTTGCACCTAAGTCAGAAGTCTTACACCTTAAGCCAGACCCTCTGCACCTAAGCCAGACCCCTTGCACCTCAAGCCAAAAGTCTTGCACCTAAGTCAGAAGCCTTACACCTTAAGCCAGACCCTCTGCACCTAAGCCTGACCCCTTGCATCTAAGCTAGAAGCCTTGCACCTCAAGCCATAACCCTTGCACCTTAAGCCGAAAGCCTTGTACCAAGCTAGAAGCCTAACACCCAAGTCATAACAATTATACCTCAAGCCATAAGCCTTGCACCCAAGCAAATCCCTTACACCCAAGCTAAAACTCTTGAACCATAAGTCAAAATGCACCTTTTAGTTGTTGAGTTTACATGTAATCCTTGATGATTACATGTAATCACAAGGTGTTGGTTTTTCCCAACGACCCTTCACCTACCGACCGGAGCTTCGGCAAGCGCATTGTCACCTATCGGAGCTCCGGCCACTAGATTTTGTGCCTTTTTGAAAAAAATTAATTAACATAGAGGAGCATTTCAGTCATTTGCTCAAATTATTTAATGAATAAAATATTAGTCTTGGTCCTTCAAGTACATTTGGTCCCTAGGACCAATTTTGCTTCTAACTAAGTCCTTTTCACCAATTTTCCCTATAACCTTTTACTTTAATTTCCACTCATGAAAATTATGAGAGTAAAATTACAAGAAAGTAATTAATGATGTATCTTTTTATATAAGTGACTTATAAAAAGAATCATAAATTAAATTCCTTCTAAAAGGTTACCAGTAAACAAAGTGAACACAAAATATTCCTAATATATCAATTAGAAAACAAACTAAATTTCAGCCAAGTAGTGCTAATAAAGTCTTAGAATTCAAATCATCAAGATATAAAAAATAATAATAAAAGTTCAGATCTTCTGTGAAAAATGCATAGCCAGACCTAAACGAAAGTGTATGGAGATTTGGAAACTAATAATCAAATACAGTAAAATATTCATCATATTGCTCAAAAGAAGAATGGGTCTAGAGAATATTAGGTTAGAGAGACTGTTATCATACATGTAAACGATTCTTGCATACTTAAATAAATTATAGGAAAAATACTATTATAGTTTCATCGAGTTTTATTTTTAATTCCTGTATTTTTTACAGTATTTTCAGTTTCTATAGTTTCAACAAAATTGGGTGATGTTATTACTTAGGTCACCATAGTTTCAATGTTTTTAGTGAAGAGTTGAAAAACACCCAAAAAAAAATTTACAGGAACTAAGAGTAAAAGTTGATAAAATTATAGGGACTAATGATTGTGTTTTCTTAAATTATAAACCAAAACACTAAAAATTAAATAAATAAATTATTGATCTTTCCAGTGCAAAGCATGTGAGTTTACATTTTCTAGACGTTGATCGATTGGTTAACTTCCACTTTGTGGAAAAACTAATTCTGATAACTGACCGTACCACATATATGTTTAATTGTTGATAAGTGCTTAGCCCATTAACGTGAAGTTTATCTTTGAATTGAGTACGACTACTCTTTTGGATTTATTGTGGGTAATTGGTCTAGTGCCCACGTGAACGTGATAATGTTCTTATATATCCCGAGATGAATATTGAAAATGTGTTTCCTGAAACACTCAAAGCCCTCAAATAATATTTTAACTGACACAGAAAAGAGAAAACAAATTAAAGAATTAACAACACATGCATAATATTTTTAACTAAGAATAACAAAGTGTAATTGTAAATCATCAACAAATGATGGGATACATGCATTGGCAATGGTGAAACTGAGTCGCCCTAATTTAATAACATTAATATATTATTATTCGAACGATGTTAAACTCTTTATGCGGCTATTTAACTTGGTCAGATTCAAATATTATCTGGTCTAATTTTTAAGATTTTTTAAAGATATTTTCTGTATTAACTCAAATTTAAAACATCATACTTAAGGGGTTATAGCCCCTTCCACTAAAATTAATCCCTCTTGGTATGGAAAGCACTTTCTGTGTTGTAAGTTCCTGGTCAACTTGCGCCATTTCCTTTATTTAATTGGAAAAATGTACACCGGCAATAACTTAGCTGCTACGCATAATTTCTTATTTGTTCACATTGACACTCTGAAAATTTATTTCTTGGGTGAAGTAGATAAAAAATCATCAAATTAGTATTTTGATGATCTACATTTCGAGAATATACGTTCCGATAAAATATATTGAAGTTTAATTTAAACCTTAATTTTTGAACATTATCTGGTATATTTTGTTTATTTGTTTATCAATCTAGTCAATCCTTGAGTACTCATGTTATTTGACAAATTTTCCATTTTGTTTGAGTTATATTGGGTTATTTACATGGTCAAATGTTTGAACATGGGAAAATGCCAACTTAAATACATTTCACTTATATGTTTGGTACTATAAATGATAAATATGAACGAAGAGATTAACAGCATATGCACATGAATACATGATCTAATGATAACTTTTCCGCAATTCTTCATGTTCTTTCTTTCTTTTTATTTTTTTGGTAGAATTCTGCATTTTCTTTGCTAATGACTTCTATTCTCTTGTAGAGTTATTCCACATTTTATTTTGTACAAGTTCAAGGTTAGTACTAATTTTTGAAATAAATTAAGATTGTGCTGGGATGGGTGAAATTGAGTTGGTGGGATTTAGATTTGAAATCTCACATATATTTGAAATCTAACACTTAAATTTATAGATTGTAAATCCTTTGTTTGGATGATATAAAAATTTTAAATTATAATATTAAAATCCCTTGTTTAGATCTTAAATAAAATTTTAAATTTCAAATTCTATGTTTGAATTAAAGGCAACTCAAACAATGTCAGCGGTTCGATCCTAGTCAAAATTGGTGGTCTAATCTTGATTGGCAGCAATAATGTAGTCCTGATCAATGTTGGCAGTTTAGTCCCCAATAACACCTATAGATTAGCACGGAATGATGACAACAGTTTGAGGGCTGCGAATGGGACGTAGATGAAAGACACCAGACCATTCCCTATTAATAACGGTATTTGTTGTTAGACGATGAAGGCAGTGGATCGTAGATGGTAATCATAGATTGGTCCCAATCAGTGATGGAAGTGGGTGGACTAACATCAGTTGGATATGACAGACCATCACCTGATGATGGCAGTGGACCAACATCAAATATCAACGGTGGTGGTGGACCAATATTGAGTAGCGAAGACTAACTAAAAGTGAATTAAAATTGAAATTCCTAAACCCAATAGACTCCATGGTTTGATCCTGGTCGAAGTTGGTTGCCTAATCTCGATCGGCTCTGACATCTGATCTTGTTAGCGCCGACGATTCTATCCTAGTTGAAGTCTGTCATGCAGTCCCTATGTAAGGTCAGCACCTGTCATTTGGTCTTGATCAAAGCCAGCTATTTGATCTTGATTAGTGCCAGCCATTTAGTCTCAGTCAATGTTTGCCATCAAATCCCAATTAACGTTTGTGGTCTAGTCCTGTCAAAGTTAGTCGTGCAATCCTTGTAGAAGGCCATCGTCTAATCTAGGTTGAAGTTAGGTGTGCAATCCCGATCGGCACCAGCCGTTTAGTCCCAATCAAAGTCTATTGTTCGATCCTATTATTGCCAGTGGTCTGGTCTCAATCAATGCTGGTGGTCCAATTCTAATCGTTGTTAGCATTCTAGTCCCGATCATCGATGTCAAAGTTGAGAAGGCAACGAAGTCAACCAATGAACACGAAGGAAGAAAGAGGCTTCCATGAAAATTTGAAAAACTATAAGGGTTTAGAAGGGATTTAAAATTATAAAAGAATTGAGGTAGAATTTGGATTTGATCCAAATCCAAATCCACACATTTTAATTACTTAAATAATAATTTGGTTCAATCCAAATTCATATGCATCCAAATATATATATGCATAAGGTAGTATTTAAATGGTGGATTTAGATTTGAATTTTAAATCTTGTACTTCCAATCTCACATTTAAAATTATGTTTTTAAACTATTTTGTTTAGATAGTTTAAAAATTTTAAATGAAGAAAAGTGACGAGTTGAGATTCAAAAGGAAAATTGTTGGAATAATAAAATTATTAGTCCTTCAAATTTGATTCAGTTATCAATTTGTCTATAAAATTTATTTTTTTATCAATCAAGGTCCCTCAAGTTTCAAAACCATACATATATAATTAGTCCTTTTAATTTGAAGGAGAATATCATATCATAAGGACTAATTATATATAATTATGAAACTTTTAATTGATAAATATTAAATTTTAATGACCAAATTGATAACTAAAAGTTTTTATTATCATTAAATTGTTATAATTTAATTAATGTATGTTCATTTAATAACTTCTAATAACAAATAAATCTAATAAAAATTAGATTAATTAAGGAAAAGACTTATTTACTTAGCTTTATATACTTAACATATGTTTATTCAATTAAATTAAGACATGTGGATTTTATATGTTAATAATAGCAATAACAAGAATTTATTATAAATTAAATAATATATAAAAAAAATATATATGTTTTAATTTAATTGAAAATAAGTATAGTAAGTATATAAAATTAAGTATACAAGTTTTTTCATTAATTAATTATAATTATTCTTCATAATGCAAAAGCTCGTAAGAACCGCAGTGCAGTCCACCGCATGCTGTTCATAAAGTTCATCGATACTGTGTATTTTTGCAGGGTCCAAAAATGACTATCAGACATTGGAATTCGCTTGATCAATAAACAAATAACTAAAATAATTCTGATAACTCGCCGGACCGTTTAATACTAGCTGATAAGTCCTCAGCCAACTAAAGCACTATTTTATATTTGATGATTATTTTGGATTTATTGCCTGTAAGTCCACATGATACTGTTGCAGCACGACGAAGCTTTGTTTTCTTAAATAATCAAAACCCTCAATATTTTAGTTAACAGATCAACAGAGAAAACACGGAGTTAACTTTACATGTAAATGAGCGGATACATTGGTCAGTGTGAAAATCAAAACGGTTCGCCCTAATTTATTCACATTAGTTTATTATTCCAACAACGGAATGCGACACTTTTTATAATATTAATTAATTAATTAATTAAGTACTCGGCTAGTCAACTTGCCATTTTCCATTATTTAATTAAATTGAATTAATTAGCAAAAAGTAGACTATCAAATTAACTGCTACTACTCTGCGGTGTGTGTTCCCCCCCCCCCAAGTTTGTAATAGTTTTCGTCTACAAAATATAGTTATTTAAAAGTAGTTTTTTTTTTTTTTTTTCATTTGCAAAACCTAGTTTTAAGTTGATGTTCCATACTGCAGAAGTCAATTTTGAGTTAACCACAAACAAGCATATATCAGTATTGAGTTTTGAAAAAGTCAGTTTAGGCCTCCTAAATGGTAGTCAACACATTAATTCTCATTATATATAGTAGCATTCGCATTGACACTGAAATTTATTTATTTATTTTTGGGTAAAGTGGTAATTAAATTTGATTATCTACATATTTAGTACGCATATATATTCTTAGTAAAATTATTGAGCTTTAATTTAAACTTACTTGGTTCGTTGCTTGGCATATTGATGTTTTATTATTTACCATTGCCAATTATTAAGTACTCATTATGTGATTTGATGTGGAATAACACTATCAATACATGTTTTTTATACCAGAAATGATATGTTTTGACTTAATTTAAGATAATTTCAATTATTGAGGAGCCATATTATTTTGCTCGATCTCTTTAGAAATTAAATAATTTAGGGAGAATTTCAACTAGGGACTAAGGGTGTGACTTAATTATTAAAAGTCTAAAAGAAGTTAAAATAATTTTCAAAAATGAAAAGATCAAAGTACTTTTTGCTTGTTAATTTTGTCTAAGATGTAAAATCATTAGTTATTAATTTTTTATTTCATTTGTTATTTACTCATATAATCAAGTGCTTAGTTGTAATTTTTTGAGAATGAGCAACATTTACACGTACAAATGCATGGGTTCGATATGTACCCAAAAAAAATGTGTGTTTCGATCTTTGTATATCTTTATTTCATCAGTTTTGAAGGTTTATACCCGGCCAATTTTGTGACTCTTTCGCTGGTGATCACTACATTGAGCCTGTGGCAAGCACAGCTGAAGATGGATAGGCACATGTGATTCATATTTGTTGCTGACAGTGTTTGTAGGATTAGAATTCCTATTTTTCCTCGTTCATAACCTTTTCTTCACAAATCTAAGGAAAGAAAAAAAAGCTTTGAAATTAAAGAAAACTTGAAACATTTAGCTTTTTTAATAAATAACACAACACGGACTCAACAAACTTGATACCTCTTCCCTCCTTAGATCTTGTGTACATGAGGGCGAACTTGTTAATTATAATGTATATGAATGAAAAGATAAATACCTTTTGTCTGTAATTCTGCATTTTCTTTACTGATGACTTTTACTGTTTCATGGAGTTGCACATTTTCTTGACGAATTTGATTTTCCTGCAATGGCATTCAATAAATATGACAGAAATATTGGGAAGTCAATATCACATGGGGGCGAAATCAATCAGTAACAAAATTCTTGAATACCTTTTTTTGTAGTTCTTTAATCTCTTCAGTTAAAATTTGATCCTTCATGCAAATCAATGATCAGTTAAGATTTCATATACGTTTGTCTTGGAGAAGTAGTGGACATGCTAAATTAAATGTAGATATGGAGTTGAAATTATCTTTCATAACTTTTTTAATTTGGACGTTTCTTCGAAAATCATCTCCAGTTGATTTTCCAAATTTTTCAATTCGTTAATGCCCAAACCAGAAAGTTGTTTCACCACCCATCAATTGCCTACATTTTTCCAAAAGGAAACAAATTACTTAAGGTTTGACTGCATAGTTCCATTTTGTTATATCCAATGTACAAGGAAGGGGAAACTATTGCACTTAGAAGAGATAATTTATGATAGCTAAGTGAGTTCAGAAATAACGTGTTTGTAGGGCTTGGTCATCTGCATTTTCCATGCTGAGATCAACATTTTTTGTTATCATAATGTAATGAATAATTCTCCTTCCAATGTGCATCTGATTTTCTTATTGTACCTGTGCAATTCCTGCAAGTGTTGCAGTTCTTGCCTCAAGATCGTTGCTTCCCTCTGCCAAAACTAACAAATGCAAGCACAAATATTTGCTCAAAAAGAAAAATGCAAGCACATATATAAAATAATCTATTGAGAAAAGTGTAATGCAATTGTAAGGGAGAAGGCATGAGAATATGTAAGGGAGATGTTTCCCCAGGTCCAAATCTCTTCATTGTATAGTTACTTGTAATTCGCTTATGGTGCGTTTGGTATTTGGTCTTGTACCATTGGCTTCTGAAGCTTGATTCATAAGCGGATGATGTTCCTCTTTTTTGTGTTATCGTAGCGGCATAATTGACTTTCATGCTGTCATAAGCAGAGAATTCAATCAATTAGATGAAAATGATGTTTTTCTCAATGTAAATTAAGTAAAATCAGATAATCTTCACTAGCCAAAGAATTCCACCGTTAGGACTCATTGTACATTAATCATAGAATATTTTAGAGCGGGCAATGTTATTATTTCTTTACTTGTTTGGTGTCCATATGATTGATTTTTGTTAGTCGTTTGACTATCCGAAACACTTTATAGTTTAATTTTTCCTTCCTATTCACTTAGATCCATGAGGACATTATTGCAACGTACTTCATAAAAGTTTCTTTTAAATGTAAAAAGGAGGGGAAGCTGCACTTTGCCAATGTTTGGCGTACCAGAATTTTGGTTCTTATATGGAGGTGAATGTCATGTCACGTTCCAAAGTCTAAGCTATGACCACTGCTTCAACTCAACCCAATGTTAATTTCACTAAGCCTGGCAGGTCTATGTATTTCTTGACCCAATTTGACTACCAAAAACATTAAATTTTTATTCAACATAACATTTTTAACTTACTAACTTCGTCTATCATATATACTTAATGTAAACCGTGAAACGGAAGGTTAGCTAGGCATAAGCATTTTAGCCAGCTACATATTGACCTGAGAAGTCTTGGAGAGTTAAGGGTGTTGTTAATTAGTGAGGGCGGAATGACTCTAATTTTCATATATTTTGGATGGTTTTATTATCAATGTAGAGAGTCATATCTTATATATTTTGGGTCAATTTTCTAGTTAGTGCTTTTGAATAATTATTTGACTCTTGCTTTCTATTTGAGATATCATAAAATTAAGTTTGAGTATGATCAAAAGACACCTATATCTAATTAAGACCCTTGATCCTAAACTGGAAATTTAGTTAGACAACAAGAAGAAAATGAATTGCACAGTTTTGGAGGGGGGCTTGGAATTCCTAGGGTGTTTCTTAATTGCTTGTTCTCATTAACTTATTTGCATTTTAAATTTTATTTCCAATGAAATTCACTCTTTGATTGATTTGTTTAATTAAGATGAAAATAAGTTTAGCCTGTGCACAATTTCTCTTTACTTTTAGTTCCTTGTGGGACAACCTTGATTCCACTATGTACTTCATTTGACTCATACACTTGCGATTCATTTAAAATAAGTGAGGATTGTAAATATGCCAAAAACGATGTCCTATAATTATGTAATATGAGGCCATCAATTATGTAGGGAATTTTCAGAGGGGTCAAGGAAAATCCTTACTCGAATACCTACGGTGGCACACTCATCCTAACCTCTCTTGGAAACATAGTGAATCTCGCAGTGCTTCAACTTTTTTGGTTGCAAAGCCAACTCCACCTCTGCGACTCTCACTCAACTAGAAAGGTTTATCTATCCCTATTCAAAAGCATAAGGAAAACTTAGAAGAGAATGTGCCGGCTTAATTCATGATCACTCAAATGAAGAGTAATAAGAAGCAAGGCTAGCATTAATGCAAGAGTTGACTAATCCCTTAAGAATATTGAGGTGAAAATTGGTCAGTTGGGCAACAATGAACCTACGGTGGCACACTCATCCTCCCCTCTCTTGGAAACATAGTGAATCTCTCAGTGCTTCAACTTTTGGTGCAAAGCCAACTCCACCTCTGCGACTCTCTCAACTAGAAAGGTTAATCTATCCCTATTCAAAAGCATAAGGAAAACTTAGAAGAGAATGTGCCGGCTTAAATTCATGATCACATCAGAAGAGTAATAAGAAGCAAGCTAGCATTAATGCAAGAGTTGACTAATCCTTAAGAATATTGAGGTGAAATTGGTCAGTTGGCAACAATGATGAATGCACTGAACCAAGGAGGATAACCAAGCAATACAATTCCTAATTCAAAGAGGGATGGCAAAGAAGAGTGTAAAGTATCATTCTCGGGAGTGCTAAAGAATTACCCGAGGTACGCAACAAGTAACCAAGCCCTCAAATTTTGATGCCCAAGGAGATCTTGAGGTCATTATTGAGGATGATAACGGATCTAACAAGAAGGAAGGTGACAAGAGTGAAGACAAAAGTGGCTCAGGGGCCAATGGGGAGAAGAGCGAACATCTATACTTTGATAAAAACTAATTATATTATTCCTTCATGTCTCAATATATCAAGATGCTTATTTATACTAGTTTAGGGTAAAAGGACATTTAATCTAGGTGGTGGAGTTAAAAGTTACATTCACTAATTTGGGGGTGAGGGGTTACAAGCATCACAATGTTGGGGGAAGTTATGGGATTGTATATGAGGATAATAATGTAAGTTGTGAGATGGTGGATATTACGGAGATGGAGAATTCAATTCCATTCCAAAAATGATTGAAGGTGATGATCTTGAAAAAGAAACGGTAGATAAGAAAATGGGAACAACTATTGAGCATCATTATTTCGGTGCCATCATTGCCATTCCCTCAAAGATTTCAAATGAAGATCTTAATAAGTGGTACAAGAAATTCTTGGAGATTTTCAAGTAATTACACATCAATATACCTTTTATATATTGAGGCTTTATAAAACAAATGACTAAATATGCTAAATTTTTGAAAGAAATGTTGAGTAAAAAGCGAGATTGGATGATAACTGTGGCACTTTGAACATTGCAATGCTATTCTTCTAAATAAGCTGATCCAGAAGTTTTTCTATTCCTTGCATGATTGGAGATAAGTTTCAATATAGAGCACAATGTGACTTAGGCTCAAGTGTTAACTTGATCCCACCTTTTGTGTTCAGAAAATTGTGACTTGGTGAACCTCAATCAACTTATGTGACGATCTCCACTAGCTTATAGGACTTTAACTTATCCAAAGGGTATAATTGAGAATCTTGTGATGAAGATAGGAATCTGCAGCTCATCATGGTTAGACCCTTCCTTGCTATAGCATGAGCTTTAATTGGTGTTAAAAAGCAGAACTCAAGCTCAGAGTGAATGATGAAGATGTCATTTCAACATGAACAAAGATATGAAGTATCCTTGAGAAACTAAAAATTGTTTTAGAATTGATGTACTTAATGAGGTTGTTCAAGAGATTTGGGTAAAACACCCATTATAAGCTGCATTGGGAATGAAGTGAAAGATGGGGATATATTAGAATGCAAGAGAGTACTTCAAGCCTCTCCATGCTGCATTAACTCAACAAGGCAAGTTGAATCCCTAGAGCTGGAATCTAGGCAAGTTTCTTTTTTGAAATCTTCAATGAACAAGCACTAACATCGGAGCTCAAGCCTTTGTCATCCCACCTTTTATGTGCATATTTGGGTGAACCTACGACACTTTCAGTTATTATGTCTCCTACTCTATTTGAAGATAAAATAGAAAGATTGTTGAGAATTCTTAGAGATCATAAAAGAGCTTTGGACTGGATAATTGCGAGAACATTAAAGACACAAGCCATTCAATTGTGATGAATAAAATATATACTTTTTGAGGATAATCAAAAGAAGTCTGTTCAAAATTAGAGCAGGTGAAATCCAATGATGATGGAAGTAATTACAAAGAAAGTAATTAAGTGGTTGAATGCTGGGATCATTTATCCTATTTTTGAAAGCTTGTGGGTTAGCCCTATGCAGTGTATTCTTAAGAAAAGAGGAATGACAATGAGTTAATGATTACCGATTAGCACTACGAGCTCATACTAACTTGAACAGTTACTGGTTGAAAATTTTATATGGACTACAAAAATTTAAACAAAGCCACAAGGAAGATCACTTCGCTCTTTATTTCATCGACCAAATGTTAGATGGGTTGGCTAGCTAACAAGGAATTCTTATATTTTTATGAAAAGTAAGTTATTTTTGTGCTTAGTTTTAATTATAGAAGGCACTTTTTATTTGAAAGAACTTCTAAAAAATAATAAAAAATATGCTTTTCTTATACTTCCTTAAAATCATCAAACGAAAACCCTAATTTTTTAAAATTTTTTATTTTTAGAAAAAGGGTGATTTTTTTCATTAAACAGGCTAGACAAATAAGCCCTTACTATTCTTTTAAGACTGCACTGATAACATTACAATTAACACATGCATGTATGTGGATAATATTCTCTCTCTAACACACACACATCTTTTTTTTTTTTCATGTTTCTAAGTTTGCAGCAGATTTCCACTGAAAGCCAACAATTTAAATAATGTCCGTATCCATTTATACAAAGGATTTTAATCAGAACGGAAAAATAATTACTTTAACCAGAACAACATGTATAACCACTAATACACACTAATAACATACCATGTTTTTAGAAGAATGGCTAAACAATATACAAAGCTAATAGAATTAAAGAATCCATTTTTTTATTATTTTTCAAATGAAAAGGGATGAACAAAATTACAAGAACAAGTGAAAAGAAAAAACAGAGATGACACAAGTCTTTATTGCATTAATTTCAAGCTCCCAGATGCTCTTTAATAGATGCAAGTTGAATTATTATGTTTTGAGGGGGGGGGGGAGTTTTTTCCTCTGGCACCAACAACCACACCTTTCAATCAGCTGACAGAATATGATCACATTCAAGATAGTTCATTTATATCTTTTTTGAAAAGAAAAAAAATTAATAATAAAACGAAAGAAAGAAATAATAGCACAGAAAATGCTATGATAGTTTCAGATAAAAAAAGGAAAGCAAAAATAATAATAATAATAATAAAATAATAATAATAATAATAATAAAATAAATAAATTAATATGGGAACAAGAGGAACCTGGAGCTTCCATATTCATAGAGCTTGCCAGTACCGGAGGAGACGATCAAACCAACGTGGGCGTCACAGAGGATCGAAAGCTCCTTTGCTTTCTTGATCAATCCAGCTCTTCTCTTTGAGAAAGTGACTTGCCTGTTTGCTAAATTGTCAATCCTCTCAATCTCAATCTTCCTTTTCCCCATATTCCTCTAATAGGGCTTATTCACTGCTTGGCCTTCCAGATCAGCAACGCAACAACCAGTAAATTAAAGCTGCAGTTATCTTCAAAGGAATTCTAGGAGTCAGAATAATATATTTCAAAATCATAGAACTTGAGAATTATTGAAGGGGAAAAAATGAATTTCACACTTTATTGAATATACTGATAGAGTATTTATACATCAACATATATACACGCGGGACGTTTATAAATAAACAAACTACCTAATTCTGTTGAACAGTATTTATCTGTTATAGAACTCACAGAAAATTGTGGGCGTCTGAAGAAAGTATGAAAGAACTTAAGATGTTGAAGATGAAGAAAAAGAAAAAGAAAAAGAAGAAGAAGAAGAAGGCTTCTTTTTGGGAAGGTCTTAATGAGAGAGAGATGATTTTTATGAATGATGCACTTCGAATCCTTCATTTGGAAACTGGAAAACTGTTTTTAGGGCAGTCAAAAACCACTAGTGGTTTTATTTTCAAAGTTGTTTTGGATCGGACCTAATTACCTTGACGCTTTGAGTATTTCTCAGGTTGAAACCACGCAAGAAGTATCTGCTTTTGGGTGATGGATTTGATAAGAAATGGGAAATGGAGAACCGACTTTTAACTACGCACTTGGAGAGCTCCTTTGACTTATAAATCTCACTTCTCATGTGAGACTTCTCAACATGGGACTGATAACATAAGGGTATGAGAGTGAGGAGCGGATAGATTCAAAGCTTCAAACCTTCCCAATGTAATATAATATATATAATAAAAAATCTAATATAATTTTGTAATTTGATAATTATATTTACTAATAATCATGTGTATTGTTCTACTAAGATAATTACATCTATATATACATATATATTCAAGGCCTGAAAATTGCAAGCAATATTATATATATATATATATATAAGATTCTTAACACCAAGAGGGGAAAAATTGAAAAATAACTTCAATTGAACTTCATATCAGAAGCATTATACAGTCTTGTCAGGTTTACAAATGAAAGTTCAGGTATTCTATGAAAATTTAGTTGCATATATAACTGTCTAAACATACGAAAGTGTTGAAAATGTGAAAACTAATCAAATAGATAGAGATATATTCATTACATGCACCACATTATAGTATTCTTATAATTCCAACAATGGAAAATGGCACTTTCTATATTGTAACTCTTTTTTAAGTTCTCGGCCATCCGTACTCGTTTTCCTTTATATGTTTAATTACCATCCAAGTATGAATTGATCTCTGCTGCAACATGTTTCTTTTTTATTTTATATTTTGTCGGTTCTCGGCCTGAGGTCCATGTAATTTATTATGCGTTCACACTAGCGTTCACACTCTAAAGATTTGATAACCTACAGTTCTGAGACGTATATTTTGTGTGTGTGTGTGTGTGTGTGTAGAGAGAGAGACAGAGGCTACATATATAGGGTTCGCAACATCTTCATTCTTCATTGTACTTCTGACTATTTCAGTACTTTGGACACTGAGGGACATAAACGGTGTTGTTTGCAAAAGACTTCGGGAACTGGGGTTTGTGTTTCTATCCTTGTTATATATTTGACGTTTGGATTCAGTCCTCATCACTTGCTGAGCATCTAGAAAATTTCGACTGTCCAAATTTTTTATTTTATTTTTAGATTTTTATTTTATATATATTATAAGAAAATTATAAAATCTTAATAAACTTTTCTTATGATCAATCTGCACAATATAAATTTAATCTGGATAATCTAATTTAATATTAATTTTTTTATAATTTTTATAAATTGACTATCTAAATATATTCTATTTAGACTAAATTTAACATTAAATTTTTTTATAAATTTTTATTTTAGTAAATATAATATTAAAAAATAAACATAAAGATAATCCTCAAACTGGCTCTTTAAAATATTAAGAAAAAGTTACAACTCAAAAATTTTACATTTATATTGTATTATATCTAAATAGTCAATTTATAAAAATTATAAAAATATTTAATATTAAATTAGATCATCCAAATTAAATATGTATTATCCAAATTGATAATAGAGTATATTTATTAAAATTTATAATTTTTATTTTAATAAATATAAAATAAAATAAGGAAATCTGAACTGTCCAAATTACTCATTAGGTGATGAGCATGGAAATCGGATGCATATATTTGCCCATCATATGCACATTTGTTTTAACGGAGCATTCTATTAGTTTGTGTATTTTGGATTATAGAACAACGTGTAGTTATTGTTTTTTCTATGATTTTTTTATTAATGATAAATTTGTTTAGTTGATTGTTTGCTTAATAATTCCTAAGTGGTCACTGATTATAGATTAATTAAAGTTTTATAATTGTATCAGGAATAGAATATTTGCGATGTACTATAACTGAGGCATGCACGGTCCTGTTCTTGTTTTTCATATTATAAAATTGGTACTCTTTTTGAACTCATTTTCACAACCGGGGTTTCCTTCTTTACCCTTTGTATGATAGAAAAATTGGCGAATGTATTATGGGAAAAGAAAAATAGGCGAATCTAAATGATAACTAAATTATGTAAACCACTTTGAAAAAATGACAATAAAATGTCACAAATTATATAAATAAAAATTTGGTCCCTAGAAATACTATAATTTTGCTAAAATTCATAGAGACTTATGTATTAATAAATTTAAAAGTGAAAATACAATTTCATCCTTATTGAAACTAATAACCCCAATCATAACTTTTACTTAAGAAATAACAATGTTTATTTTGTGAATCACAAAAGTTGAACAAGAAATTACAACTTATTAACTGTAATTTTTATTATTGAAAAATAAGTTCTCAAAACACTTTTATTTTATAAATCGCAAGAGTTGTACAAGAAATTATAACTTATTAAGTGTAATTTCTACTATTAAAAAATAAGTTCTTAAAATAACAAGTCCCGATTATCATAACTTTTGTTTAAAGGATAACAGCTTTTATCCAAAAAATTCGTAAAAATTGAATAAGAAACTACAATTTGTTAATAAAGGTAGCATGATCTTTTCAATTTAAAATTTATTGACATGTAAAATCCCTAGAGACTTCAATAAAATTATAACATTTTGAAACATTAAATCACCATTATTTATATAATTTGTGAGGATTTTATTATATATTTTTTTAACTATTTTCTTCCTTTGCCTTTTTCACGCACATGCTTGCATGGGTCAAAAGGGTTAGAAGTGATAGTGGTAATGGTAGGAACTAAACCTGATTTTAGCAATGAAATGATGGCAAAATATGTCAGAATGCCATGCTATCACTCTGCATGAATCTCACAACTATTTCACATCAACAAATTAAATAACTAAGAAGATGACAGATCCTTGACTGAAAGGTGATTTTGCTCTTAAAAAAATCTTGTTTAAGGAAAATATTATCTCAACCTTTATTACGTGGTGCAAATTAAGGCCAAAAATTGACTTTAACCCTAAACTAAAATAGCTCTTTGGTTAACCCTCACTGTAAGGATTGATATCAGAAAAGTAACATGGTTGTCTGAGGCCTAATAAATCATGAAGATTTTTTTTAATATCTTTGTTTTTATAAGAATTACTCATATGTTGACATCAGTATAGCATTGTTGACGTTTTCATTCAATTTTTTAAGGCAATCACATCATGGCACTTATCGTTATATTACATATTATTTTACTTAACATGATAATTGAAAAAAAAATTATAATTAGCATAGGTATTGCTCATTATAGATTTTTCTCATTTAATTTATCGTTGTATGTAAATAATATTTTTATGAGTTACATGCATTGCATGAAATTTAAAAAATGTACATATTGTTTATTATTAACTTCTAAAATTTTACGTTATTTCAGTACATTTTTCTTAAATTTTAATATATTTTGACATAATTATACATATTTTGAATACTTAAATTAAAAAAAGTGCATTTTATATTAGTTTTCTGTACATGGATTCATCTTGATATTTTTGAGCTAATTAAAAGTTGTATTGGAGGAATTTTTGCTCACTAGGTGAAGATTTTAGAAGTTGTTAAGATGAAGAAATAATGTAAGAACTTGAAGTTTGCATGATGAATGGATGATTTTTTTTTAATAAGATAGAGATATACTTGCTAATGTTATATATATTAGAAATAAAGAAATCATAGTCCCACATTTAGAAGATAGAAAATAGATTGAGAATATATAAAACTTCGAGTGTGTCTAATCAAATGATTTAAGATATTTTGGTAAAATAACTAGACTACCTTCAAGCATATTTAATATAAAAAATTTAACATGGTATCATAAGCCATTCGATTGAGAATCAAAAACAAAAAAAAAAAAGAACATAAAACTAAGAAAGAAAAAAGAGGAAAGAATGAAAGATGAAAAAAAAAAGAGATTAAAAACAAAAAGAGTTAAGAAGAATAAAAAAAATTGAATAGACGTGAGACATTTGAAACTAAAAATAAAAAAAGTATAAACCCAAACAAAAAGAAAAAAAAAAAAAGTAGGAGGAGGAGGAATATTAGATATAAAGAAGTTGTTAAACTTTTTATATAAAGCTTAGGGTATATTTAACTAAATGGTTTAAACTATTTTTGTGAAGTAGACTACCCTTAAACATACTTAAATATAAAAAGTTTAACAACATAGCCAATTTAAGGTTGAAGCCTAAAAATTAAATTTTATCAATTGTAATGAGAAATTAATCAATTAATAAAATTAAACATTTGTTCTTAACTTGAAAGATCTTGTTCAAATATTTTTAGAATTTTAAATTAATATTTTTTTATTGAGAATATTAATGAGAGGAGATAATTTTAGTGTTATAAAATATAAGAGAGAATAAATAATCCTATAGGTCCTATTTCGTACTTGAAGTCAAATGGATAAATTATTTTCATCATTTTCTAATATTAGTTTTAAAGCAGTAAACCTTAAGCAACTAAATTTCTTTTGGCTCAACTTATTTGCATTTACAATATCTTTTATTTGATAACATTTTTAATATAGATCTGTGTGAGAATGATACTCTACTTTATTATTGTCACGATCGGCGCATTGTGGTGAGCAAACGTTATAACCCATAAAAAGTGCGGCCTATTATGCTCCAGATCTATGTCATCGTCGACCCGCTCTGCCCACATCATCGATTATGGTGAAGCCAGCGAGTATCAGTGCATGTCGCTTAGAACTAGCGCTATGTAGAAATCTTTCAAGATCTAGTTTGATTTGAGGAGGTCCCATCATATCCAATTCTGTTAAAAATTAATCTTTTAGGATTAAAAAAACTAAAAAGATCAGATTGTTTTTTTGAGTTAAACTGGATCGCATTTGGATCACTTGATTTAGTCTGGTCTTATTAAATTTATTTAATATAATTATAAGTTAAAACTATTAATAATTTAATAAATCTGGTTCCTCATACAATCGATACTCAAACTAATAATTTAATAATTTAGATCATTTAAATTGTAATTAAAATATTTTTTCTTATTGTTGAAAATTATTATGAATTTATTATGATTATAAGTATTTTTATTATCTTAATTAAGTTTATTAAGTTGAAATAAATGATTGCCTCTCATAGAGAAAAAAGAAAAAAAAAACAATGTTAAGTGAGTACCGAACTAACAGGACCAATATTCCAATCCCATGAACCAAATTCAGTCTTGTTAATCTTTAAGTTATAATTGAATCAGATTGAATTGCGGGTTACCTAATTCAATTTTTTTATAAAAGAAATCAGACTTGGAGTTAGGTTAAAATTTAATCACATCCAATCATTTGTGCAACCTTAACTAAAACCTCTTAGCCCCGCCAAAATCTCACTCAAACTTGCAGTGTACTGTGATTGTCGCCTTCACTATCACTGCCAAGTTCATTGTTATCTTGTGCCAGGTCCTTCAGCACAACACAACCTCCCACCCAACGAGGTGGAAAATCTCTCTCTTATGCTCGCTTAAGCAACAATAAATCAAAGAAGAAAGTGAGGTGGATACACATGGAGATGCCATCTCAACATAAACGGTCAAAATTTGAATATGTTAAAATTGGACAACATCGCTGCATCTTTAAAACTTTAAGGAGATTAATTACACGTCGCTAAATATTTCTGAAGAAAATTTGCGCATTAATCCTAAAATATAAAACCATAGTAAGCCTCGTTATTTATAAATTATAAATTATGTAAACTATTCTTTAGAAGTGTCTCAGGTTAATGAGCATTTTGAATCCTAAAATATTACGCGAAAAGTGCCCCTAAACCCTAAACTCTTTATATGTACAAAATGAAATCTAAACTTCTAAATTCATAACAAATTACCCCCATCATTAACTTATACTTGATGCTATTACTGTTCACTTAATGGAGCCCAGTCAAAATGCTGATATGACAATCCCTTGCTGATGTATCATTTGTTAATGAGCACCACTGACCTTAAAGTATTGTGCAAGTAACATCCTAGATCCTGAACTTTAAAATTCAAAGCAAATTACTCCCACCATTTATGTATAGATTATTGACTATTATATAGACCAAATTAGCCTTAAGATGGTCCGCCACATTGACCCCGATGAATGACCCATAATTTTGTGCAATATTTTTTAAATGATTAGTGTCTCATACTTCTATTTACTTTATAACTCTGATTTAATCTTATTTCAAACAATGTTTATTTATTTAATGATAACAATTTAAGATCTCATTTAAAAAAATTTAAGTATCAAAGAATTTTACAGATGAAATATGCAAAAGTCGACAATTTCATTAATAGATTTCAAACTCAAATTAACTGGTTAATTAAAATTCTCTGATACTTAAACTTCTTTTTAAATGAGATCTCAATTTTTTACCATTAAATAAATAAACATTATTCAAAATAAGACTAAATTAACGTTATAAAGTATATAAAAACATTATATATCAATTGTTTGAAATACATTGCAAAAAAAGGGGCAAAAAACTTCATTTTATAAAATTATAGATTGTTTGCCGTGGCCAATGATGCTCATCATGGCAGACCACACTAAGGTTAATTTAATCTACATAATAGTCAACGTTTTACACATAAACAGTAGAGGTGATTTATTCTAAATTTTAAAATTCAAAGCCCAGGATGCTACTCGCATAATAATTTATTATCTATTATGCTCATTAACAAATGACACATCAACAAAAGACTATTATATCATAATTTTGACTAAGTTTTACTAAGTGAACAACAACAGCGTTGAGTATAAGTTAATATGGAGGTAATTTGTTATGAATTTAGAAGTTTAAAATCCATTTTACACATTTTAAGAGTTCAAGTTCTAGGACAATTTTCGTATAATACTTCATAATCTAGAATGCTCATTAATTCAGTATTTATATATATATATATATATATATATAAATATATTGCAATTCATACACACATACTTTGATTCTTGTGGATCATTTTATATGCTTTACTTGTATATTTATATTTGCCCAATGTTAATACTATGTTCTATCCCATTTCATAAAGTATTCTTTTGGAGTAATTTAATGTCCTATAATATAAGATATTTCAAAAAAAATACTAATTTATTAATGAAAATAATGCTAAAATTATTTATCATTATTTCACTATTTAAATATATTTATTTCTCTATTATCAAATAAAGGATATTTTTAAAAGTTTATTAAAAAAAGTTAATATTTTTTTTTAAATAAAAGGATCAATAATATTAAAAATAATAAAGAGTTTACAATACATGAGCAATGAGAAAATCTGAAAAAGGGAGGCAAGAAAAGAAGTTGATCATGAGAAATATTAAATTCAATTGAGCTAAACAAAGAAGCTGGCTTGTAGATGTCTTGGACAAGAGGCTGGAGCAAGTAATGTCTTGAAAGTAATCTATGAAAAAGCATATTGCGAAAGCATTGGAGGAAGATGCAGTTCTCTAAAACGGGAAAGTTATGAAGATAAACCCTAATCCATGATAAAGCAACTCGAATACAAAGTAGGTTGAAATAGTTTGGTTCAGTGGTACTCAAGCATCTCCACTTGATGCTGTCTAAGAACTTTGAATTGTAATAGAAAAAGATTAAGCAAAAAAGTAATTCCTCTAATTTTATTTTTCCCCATTCTGACATTCCAAATCAAAGGGTTTGGCATTTCGGCACGACAATTTAGAGAGTAAGATAAGGAAGTAGAGTGAAAAAGTAAAGGTTACAACTTATTTTGCTGTGACCACTGACAAACATTTATCAAATAAAAAAGTTAAGATTTCAAATTTTATTTGATCGACTTTACTGACATTTGTGATTTTATTTAAAAAAAGTCTTATTTTAGTAGAGAAAGTATTTTTTTATGCTTCGTATAAAATAAGTTGAACTTCTAAGAGAATTATCTGCAATTAAACTTAATAATGCCTGAATATAACTAAGATAACCATATCCAAAAGAGAAGACAAAAAAAAAAAAACTGAGCTTCGCTTTTCAAGTGCTATTTTATAAAGGTTGATCTAACCCCTGGAATAGGTATGGCTTTTTTTTTCTTTTTTTTTTTGGCCAAAAAAGAGTCCATTTTGTTAATCATCAAAAAATTGAAGTACACATATTAATAGCAAAAGCCAAAAAATAAATACTCAAAAAAAAAAAACTACAGATAAAACTTACCACACAAAAACAAAAAGCAAAAAAAAAAAAAAACAAACAAACAAACAAACCAAACGCAAGGGGAAAAAAAAAAACAGAGTATCCAATTCAACAATCCAAAAACAAAAAGCAAAGAAACAAAGCAATTAGCCAATACCTGTTTTAAACAGCCTAGCATTACTGGTGTTAATAAAAAAATTCAAAGCTATAACTCTATCAAGATTCAGCACTCACTCAAGACAAAGTAGATGGAGGTGAAGTCACCAAACCAACCAGATCCATCTTCCTTTTAGCATCACCTTCAAGAAAGTCCACAACCTTATTACAATTTCTATTAACTAGAGAGAAAAAATATGTCTTCACATAGTTCCACAAGCTTTGAATGTATTTGATAACACCAGCAACCTCTAACAACCTTTAGTAACAGCATTAAGCAAGATTTCACAATCCCCTTCCGCGCACACCTCCCGCAAACCCATATCCCTCACTAATAATAAAGCCTTTTTTTAATGCTAGAGCTTCAATCATTAAAGCCAAAGAGCCAACCACTTTTTCACTAACACCTATTATGAAATTACCTTCAGCATCCCTACTAACAATCCCAATAGCTCCAATCCCCTTTTTAGAATCAAAGGCACCATCAAAATTCACTTTGATCACATCCCTCTCAAGAAATCTCCAAAAGCTTCTACACTATCAAGACCTTATACCCACCTTGCTTGCAGTATTCAACAGCATGATCTGAGCCTCATTAAGAGACCAATCAACCAATTTATTTACCCCCCCAGCATCCATACCGACATCTTCAAACATAAATCTTCACCTTAGTTTCCAAATGTACCAACATGTGAGAGCAATTCGACATTTAACTTCATCTGTAAAACCAGCCTTCATTAATCAGAACTCACACTAATCCTCAATTCTTCTCACACCCCGTCTTTTAATTTTCCATTCCAACTGTCCAGCAAACCAAACAGCTCTAGACCACTAACATAACAGAAACCCTCACTACTAGAGATATTACACACAGGATTTGCCAAACATTTTCTCTTCCACAAAGCATCACAAGCAGGGAAGGCACCATTGATCAATCTCCAAATAAAATGCTTAATTTTTGGCATACAACCCAATTTCCAGATACAATCCCACAAACCCTCATCAACACAAAGAAAAGAACTCGAGTCCTTACAAGTTATAGTGCATTTCGCCCCTGCAAACCTGTACCCCAATATAGCTATGTAAATCCCATTGGAGGCACCATCCCAAAATAACTCATCCTTACCATTAAACATAGGTAAAAGCATTTTCATAATCAAATCTCTATCTTCCTCCTTTGCCAAAGCCGAAATACAATATTCCAGGTATTACTAATAATCAAGTCAGAAACAAGCCGTACTAACTCATTTTCATCATCAAATCCAACTTTCAATCTGCCATCAAATGAGCCCCAAACCCATCTATCTTGCCATACTTTTATTTGATTACCATCCCCAACCCTCCACCATAGCTTCTCATTCAAGAAATCCCGTTCAACCAATATGCTAGACCACCCCCAATATGCACGAGGACCCTTCTTAGCATTCAAAAAATCAGAATTAGAAAAATACAAGCCTTTCACAACTTCTGCCCAGAGATGCCCATCACATGTCAACAAACGCCGGGCAGATTTTGCTAACAATGCTGTATTAAAATCTTCAAAACATCTAAATCCCATACCTCCCTTCTGTTTTGACTTTGACATATATTCCCATGATTTCCAATATATATGCCTCTCCCCACCCTTCTGTCCCCACCAAAATCTGGCCACAATTTGATCTAACTCCACATAAGTTTTATTAGGAAATCTAAAACAAGACATGAGAAAAATTGGGAATGCATTGGCAATAGACTTAATAAACGCTTCTCTCCCCACTTCCGAGAAAAGTAATTGTTTCCAGAGGAACTCATTTCTTCAAATAGAAAAGAAGCAAGAGGGAGGATAGAAGGCTAGTTTCTATAATAGTTTGTGAAGAATATAGAATGTGATATAAAGTAGAAAAGGCATCTTCATGGTCACTGTTGAGTTTCGAAGGCTGCAAAGAAGTTAGTTAAATTGTTCAGTTTGCACCGCTGGACAAGAGGTGGAAACATCCAGAGCAAAACTGACGGAAAAAGGGTACACCAAGGAATTAAATCATCACCATTGCTTCACAAAACAGCCAGTGTGAAAAATGATTCAAATGGACTTGTATGCAATAACACTTGTCGTTCAATCTCTATAGGCAATTTGCCATAAATATTAATGTAAAATTTAACATTAGATATGCACCTAAATGATAATGAATTCATCCAATCCATTGATTATATTCATCCATCCTTATTATGAAGGAGCTTGAACTTGGGGAACCTCCACCACCATATGCCTTCAATTTCCAAATTGACAAAACTCAACATATATTAAAATGTTGGATAATCACAGTGTAAGAAAAGTATCGGAACGCACTTTTGCAACTTCAGAGGCATCTGTGGCATTATCAGTGCTTCTCAAGCACATTTTAAAATTATTCCTTTGCATGAATATCACAGCTCCTATTGGCCTGCCATAGATATAAAAATTCAATCCATCATATCATACATATCAATAATTTTTTTGTGCAAAATAAAAGTTATGATTTGCAATGAAGCAGGAAGACAATCAGGCTGGAAGGAGTTGTTCAAAGACATTGTTTAGATTCTTCACTGTTTGCCCAATACTATGAGTTAAATAAGGATGCTTGGACAAAGGTATGCATAGTCAAATGCTTAAAATCAGAGAAGTAATCAACAAAACTATAGAAAAAGCCAAGGATCTTGTTACATTTTGAGTCCAAGCAAACTATGAATATGAATCCCCTCATCCCTAATTCAGAATTCTAACAATATCTCTCTAAAGGTATGCTTATGAAATCTCATATAGGCACAATTAACATGCTGACAAATAACTCATGCGAAAAATTGCATCCCCAGATTGACACACCAAACCAAGATCAATGACACGAGATGAGAGAAAGACAGTTCTCAATAACTCATGAAGTTGTCATTAAATTGTTTATTCTTTAATTTTATATCTTCATTTAAAACCGCTGGAGTGGAAAGTAGTTAGTGAGAAGAGTATGTGATTTTGTTCCAGGAAAAAAAAAAAATTGGGGAAAAACTAGTCATGGGTGTAAAATGTGGGTAACATTTATCTTCAAGAACCATTTACCCAAAAGTTGTTTAATTTAGTTCAGGATAGGTAAAACACGCCTGCTGTTAACCGATATCTGAGAATAAATATTGGGCCCGGTGGATCCTTGACCCAAACAATCCCAACTTTAAGGATATATATATATATATATATATAAATGGAGTCTTGCACTAATGACAAATGGAATTCTTAGACCACAATTCATTGATAGACCTACATTTTCATTTCAGTCCTTACTCACTGGCTTTTGTTTTTTCTAGCTTTCATTTCCTATTTTCAATAATTTGTTCCCCATTTCATGGTCATAAATTTCAAGTTCCCCAAGTTAGACTGTAAGCTGTGGATTGAACTTATCCTTGCTTTCTACAAACTAATGGAGAATTATTTTACTGATGAATTAAAAACATTGAGACAAACAAAAGCACAAGGACATTTTTGCAAATAAATTACCTTACACCAGCAGCAGCACCCTTTGCACTTAGCAGTTTGCCAATTTCATCACTTAAATTCGAGTTCCCATCTGCCCTAACTCCCTAAAGCAACAAAGAAGCAATCAAAATTTGATTACAAACTTTGATCTCAATGTTGGACGTGGGAGCACCATGTTTCAGTCACATGATGACACCACAGTAATAAATTTCAATGATGAAAGAAGCTTTTATATACTTATTAAAAAAAAAATTCCACATAGGAACTGCAAGACAAAAATATAAATACCAGTTACACAAAGTTAGGTTTAGCTAGAACATCTTATTTAATTAAAAATGGTAACTGAGTACTATCAATATAATGATGATTAAATTTTAGAATACTACCAGAGACTCTCCAGAAAATCCTCTACCAAGCTGAACCCTGAAAACTTTGCCCAGCAATGTACTCGCAGCATTCTGTTGGGATGAAAGATGAGTTTCCCTTAGCAATTAAATCGTCAGCACTTAACTCCTGCAACTGTGACAAAGATTTTATGAAAGAGAACTGTTGAGCAAAGACATGATCTGAGGTAGGAAATTGGAACTATTTTCAGTAAGAAAAGCGATGAAAGTATATTTCTAAAATAATACACAACTAGACCAATTGTGCTACGGTCAGAGAAGTTGCAATACTTGTTTAGTGTAAATGAAACATATAGCGTCTTGATATTGAATGTCAAACAACTATAGTTCCAATTGTTTGAGACACACTTTTCACTAAAGAATCTATTCATTGCGCCTAATCCCCAATGAACTGAACTCATATTGAAACCAACTCACAATGTCTAATCAGTAATATAAGATCCATAAATGATCAAACCTGCTCATGCATGTATGGATTAGCAATGCAATTGAATTTTGAGCGCCATTCACCCGCCCAATGTTAAAGGCCCTTATGCCAGGCAAGCTCCATTGATTGAAGATCTCCATCCTCAATATATTTAAGAATATGTTCCACATGATCTTTTCCTTTTGAGTCCAGCAAACTTGGAACCACACCCTTAATGATATTCGAACATCCCTCTACCTCAGAAATTGATATGTAAGACACTCAAGAACTAAAGCACCTTGGAGAACTCTAATTCCTACTTACATCAGGATTTCTAATATCTGCATGTTTGGTGGAGAAGTATTCGTAAACAGTACTAGAGCTACTCTTCTCAAGGCTTGCATGAATAGTGAGATTCTCAGGGCAATCAATGACATTGGGAATGCATGAAATTGCTGATTGCCGGTGATCAAACCCAATAACCCTGAATGAGTAGAGATGATTAAACTAATATGCAATTTATAACACTTGGGATCAGAAAGAAAAAATAATCAACATAGAGGAGGTCAGAAAGGAATCATGTAATTATAACAGGAACTCAATTTCGGCTTACTTGCATTCTAATTGCTGTGAAAGTTTCAAAGGAAACTCTTTTGAACAGAGAAAGTCAAGCTGATAACATGTCTCAAGGCCTTCAATGTTCAAATCTTCAACCCTGACATGCATTTGTAACTTCGTTAACAGAACATCCCAGACAAAAATATTTCAAGTTCCTATTTCATTCTAGGGAATTTTAAAGAAGAACTAAAGTCAATCACTGAATTATAGCTCGGTGCAACTTCACATAAAACTATTTTTTTAACAGAGCAAGATAGAGAGACTAACTTCGACGATGGCCACTGCATTGAAAACTAATCAGTTCAGTACAACAGGAAAGCATTGCATGAAAACCCGTTATACTATAAATTAAGAAAGTCATGCACACCCCCTATTTTATTCTTACTCTTCATTTCATAAACAAGGAGACAAAGCATTATAAGAAGAAAGAAAGGGGGGAAAAAACAATTGTCAAAAATAGAAGTGTATGATAGATGAAAAAAAAAAGAAAGGGATTAAGAAGATAAGGTAAGAGCTAAACCTGAGAACCTCAACAGAAGAGAAAGGAAAAATAAGGCAAGTGATATTATGGCAAGAGTGGAAGAGGTAAGCAAAAAGAGCCGAGTAGGCTCCAGAAAAGGAGGGGTAATTGTAAAACACAACATCGGGAACTTTCTCGTCCGAAGCTTTAGCAATGGCTTCCAAAGCCGCATTTGATCGTAAGCTCCGAATCCACAAAGATTCCGGATAACGAGACCAAGTCCTCCATTTTCCAATTAGAGACCGACCCATTTCACAATATCCTTTTACACCCACGATTTAGTCGACTCTCCGACGTTAGCACCTTAACTAGTTAGTATATGAGGTTGAATGTGACATAGTATGAGCAATCGAACAACATTTACCTGAAATGGCGGTAATCGAGAAGATCAATGGAAGAGCAATTCGTTTCATCTTCAGTGCTTGACAGGGTTTTGAGAACGCGGATCGCCCGTATCAAGCTTCCCCAGTGAGCGTGAAGATGATGACTTTTAGTCATTCGATCGAGTGAGCCCAGAGGATTGTGCCACGTCATCATATGTATTCTTTTTAAAATTCACTTTTTTCTCCACGGTTTAGCAAAGGAAAATGTTATTTGTCTCTCACTTTTTTCTTCCCCTCCCTCTTCTCTCTTTGCCAAATACAGCATTAAGGTTAATTCAGTTATCAATTTAATCTTTTAATTTTAATTTTTATTTATTATATTTGGTCCTTTTTGTTTTCTTAAATTATTATGTTATCTTTTATTGAGTTTTAAAACACAAATTTACTTCCAAATTAATGTAATGTGCAAAGTATTTTAATAACTTAACATATATATGTAGCTAAATAAAAAATTGGCACTAAAATTAGTTTAATTTTTATTAATATAATCCCTTAATTACATTGCATTTTGTTCTTTTAATTTTTAAAATTTCTGTGTCTACATTTTTTCTACGTAAATAATTACATATTTTTCATTAATCTACATAGCTACCATAAATATTCCATTATTCATGCAAGCAATTTCATTAGTACCTCCTATTTAAACAATAACAACTAAATCAATAATTGGGATAAATTTAAAAAACCAAATCAATGAAAATTAAATTTGAAAAATTAACTTGATAATTAAGACATATTGAAGAAACTAAATGTTTCATCATCCCATACGAATGACACATTCCTTTGTAATTATTTAATATCAAGTAATATCATGTTAATTTTAAATAAACATCACTGAGCTTAATTAGAAATAGTTTTCACAATGTAAAATTTTGTTTGAACTCTCTAACTTTGCTAATTAAGAGACTTTATTTTTTTTCATACAATTACTCATCATTCATAGTTGAGTTAGATAGGATCACATTAGCTGCAAAGTTTTGTCAATGAGTATTTAATATAGTTGCATGTCTGAGACTCAAACTTAAGACCATTGGTTAAACCAGCACTCCAATTAAAAAACTTTTAATTTAATCTCTCTACATAATTTATAGATAGGTATCAATGGAAAAATCAAACTGGCAAGGTGGCTGTCTGGAATTTTTTTTCTTCCAGATCACACAGTAAATTATTAGTAAATTGAATAATAAATTATGTAAAATATCACTTTTTCTCTACCTTTATAAAAAAACTTAAAAGAGATTTTTTTTATGACAAAACGAGTTTTCTTTCCCACTATGTAAAAAGAGGTGAATATAATATAACTAAAACTGATATTTTGATTTCCGATTTAAATATAAATGGGAGATTTTCAATTGAATTAAAAAGTTATATTGGTTCAACATTTAAAGTGAAATATCCCCCTTTATTTCTTTATTAATCAATAAATAAGAGAGAATTACATACAAGCTCTTCTTAAAATAATTAAGTACTCCTAAGTCCACTGACAAGTTTAATTAGGAGAATGATAACATAATTTGTGTTGTCATTTTTCTAAATTTAATTATCAATAAACCTGAGAGTACTTACTTACGTTGAGTGGGATGTTAAAGTAATTCTCTCATTAATAAATAGATAAATACAAGTTGATCTGCAAATCATGTCAGGGCAGGAGAGATTACTTATTCTAGGACCTACCCCTGATATGTCCTTATAATTATCTTATCATGGACATGGCCCGTGTCTCTCTCTTTCTCTCTCTACACGCTAAGTTTTATAATATATTAAAAATTAAAGTATAACAAATTGCAACATTAAAAAAAAAAAAGTTGTAATCATATTGAGTCTAATTAATTTCATATATGGGGCTTGAAAAAGTAGCAAACTATTTAAGTCAAGTCATGTGGCTCCTCGAGTTTCCAATCAAAGTTTTCAGAATTTATAATATTATATCCCGATACATTAAAAACAAAAAAAAAACTCAAAACAGTCTCGTCAACTTTAAAAATTTAACATTTAATACTTTTTAAATATAATATAATAAAAATATTTGACAATTATTTAATTAATTAAACTGTTGTTAGATATTCATTGAGTGTATTTAAGATATTTATTTAGGTTCAAATCCCTATTTTTACTATACTCTTTTTAATTTTTTTTATAATTTTTTATTTTTTAAGATGAATTAGTTAAAATGATAAAATTATTTTAAAAATAATTTAATTTTTAAAGAATTATTTTATATCTAAAAATTTTTTTATTAAAAATTTAAAATATTTTAAAATTTGTATTAAATATTATAAAAATAAAAAAAATAACTTATATAAAATATATTCTCTCCATTTAAAAATATAAAATATTTTTTAAAGAGTTAAATATTTAAAAGTATAAGATATTTTTAATTTTTTAAAATGTAATAATTATTTTTTTAAATATTTTTATTAATAAATGACTTTATTTTTATTATAACATGTTTAATAAAATTAATAAAAAAAATATAATTAGTTTAACAATAAATAATTATTTTATTAAAATAAAATTTAATTAAATATATTTTATATTTTTTAATATAGAGAATAATATTTTTTGTTAAATATGACTAATTAAAAAAAAACATGCGCAGTAGTATTATTCATATCACTGCAACATTTAATAGCCTGCCCTGCATGTGGGCCCATGTTGTGCTTTTCATAACAATTTGACGTTAAGAAAAAGCATTCACGGCTAAGAATGGCTCCGTACGAAAATAAATGTTTCCCGAAGCTTTCCAAACGCCTACTTATTATGCCACAGGCTCACAGCATTTTCTATTTCAATTAAATTAGCGGATCCGAATCCCCTCATCGTCTCATTTATCAGCCGCGCTCAGAGTCTTCAAATCCAAAGTACTCAAACAATTCAATTGATCCACAATGTGCCATATCATAAGAATTTTTTTTTTAAAAAAATGATAGTAAAGTTAAAAAAGAAATTAATGATATGTAATTATATCCTGATAAAATTTTTCAAAAAAATATTAATAAATGTTGGGTTCAACTAATTAAAAAAATAATTTATACTAAAATTTTGAATTTAAGTCTTAAGATATACAGTTGTATTAAATATATATGTTAAAGATATCTCAGAGTTGACTAGTTATAACAATCTTGCATAGTAAGAAATCAAATTAGTTTAAGTAGGAGGTAATAATACCTTCAAGTTTCTTATGATATTGAACAATGGAATGAAAAAAATTTTAAAAAAAAGTTGTAAAAATTGATTCAAACAATTGCAATCTTTAAAAATAAAATTAATGACAATTAAATTCCTGTTACATGTTTCTCAAAAAAGAACTTGAAAATATTTATTTAAATAATTACATATTCATATGTTCTAATTAAAAAATTTAAAAAAAATTTGTAAAAATAGGAATCTTAAATATTCCTATTTACAATTGAATCAATATTTATAACTTATTTTTTAAAATTTTTTCAGAAATATAATTATCATTAATTTTTTTTGAGAATTTTATTGTCTTTTTTTTAAATCCTTATAATGTGACAAATTATGAACCAATGGATTATTTTAATGCACAAGATTTGAAGATTATGGGAGACGCTGAGAAAATGGACAATGAGAGTAATTGATAAGTTACGCTATTTATGAATATATCGACAGAAGAACTTTTATATTATATAATAAACAAACATGTGAACCCGAAAAACAAGAATGAAATCTTCTATATGAAATGACATCACCAAATACCCGCGTTTCAATTGTATATCCATTAGTTGGCTCCATTTGAATTTTGACGTAATCATAATTGCTTAATTATTTTGTGATTATATGATAAATCATCAAATGTTGTTTTACATTTTAAAAAAATTTTAAGATAAATTATACTTATATCTGTTGATAAGAAAATTATATCCATGAACAACCATGTCCAGTATGGCTTCTAAGAAATAAGAATAAGATAATCACATAAAATCAGTAACTACTCAAGTTCAAGTATTGCATATAAGCTTAAGAGTGGGGAAAAAATGAAAAACTCTCAAATAATTAAATGATGAAAAAAAAAACCCTATCTTGGGTTAGCATTAATAGTATGAGCTTACCTCCTCCATCCCTATATATAAAATATCTTTCAAAAACTTATTTTCTCCATAAATAAAAAGAGCATTGTTAATGGATTTAGAATTTCACATGATTTCAACATATTGTTCTTGAATTATAATGTACATTTTACATTGGGTTTTAATACCCATCTTTATTTCGATATTTTAAGGCTAATTAATTTATACTACTTTGGTTTAATGTTTGGTTGTAAGCATTTATAGGTCTTTAATGATATTTTTAAAAGGCTTTTCAATGAGTAAATTAGATAAAAGGTGATTTATCATGCTAATTGGGAGAATTGTGCAAAATTGGCTAAAGCATTCACAAAAGCCATAGCTTTATTTACGACTTTCACCATTGACAGCAAAACACAATGTTTTGGAACACGTGTGAGTGTGCATGGGCCTTGCTCCACTTAGCAGGTATTCTACAAACTTTAAGACACACTAGGAGTGTCAAAACCTCTCCTTTCACACTTTCACCATAAAATCAAAAGTGATATAACTCAAGCGAAATAGAAATTTAAGCTCATAAATTAAAATTCACAAATTAATCATCGGGTTTTTGCTCAATTGTGTAATTCAAAATTTTTGCTGAACTTTAAAAAATCATGACTAAAACTAAGATGATCTAAAATTATATTTAACTCTTATGAAGTCCTTTACATGATAAAAATACATTTTTAACCTCTGTTTGTACCAAACAGTACATCTTATTTGTTTCCCAAAACTGCTCTGTTTCTAAAACTGGTTGTGTTCGTTAACTTTAAAAATCCATAACTAATTCCACAAAACTGATCTTGATCTAATTCTTAGCTCATTATAAACCTTAGTGAACCCTGTACAAATGAAAAATAAGAAACAAAACTCTAATTGGGCCTACTGATACAGTTAATACATTACTTTAAGTTGCTCTATTTTCATGACAGATTCTGACCCTTCACTTTGAAAAATAATTAAATCAAGCTACAGAGCTCCAATTGATTCAGTTTTGAACTTTCTGGAAAGCTTAATATGTCTAGATTATGAATACAAATTATTAGAGCTGACAGAGTCCATTAACTATAAACATTTTAATGAAACAATAACAGTCCTCCAGAAAAATCCTGCACCAGGACAGCATAATACTTACATGCTTAAATCATAGCTCCAATAAATTTCTAAAGGTTGAACTCATGCTTTATCAATCTAGACATATCAAAGATGCATATTATTTTTTTTAGTGAATTTTCATAACTCACATGAATTTACATGTGATTTAGAACATTAAGTCTCCAACTTGGCAATCTAGTGCCACTTACTTTAATTCTTTGAATTCTTCTTCCTTCTTGTTCTTGATAGCTTTTCACCTAACATGGTTAGTAATTGGGAGTGAGACATAAATTCTCAATAACAACATAACCACTCCACATAGCATGACCTATTCAAATATTGAACATAACCAACAAGTACGGCATGATATACAATGTATTCACTAACAAATTTTGAACATAAAACTTTATGCCATTAACATATCATTGTACCATGGAAGAACTTCACATAAAGCATTTAGCAACTCATAACATGACATTGAATTCCTTATAAATCATTCCAACAAAGATAAGATCATATAAAGGAGAAAAGGTTAAGTTGCTACCTTCTAACTTCTGCTTTTTATTCCTTCCAATCTTCAAGGTTACTTGACCAAACCTCTAATTCATATTCCTTATAACCAAAGGCCCTAAATACATTAACACAATATTCATTTCACACATTGAAGCTTGGAAAGAACAATTACTCCTAACTTGCTCTATCTTTCTATCTTTGGCCTTAAACTTCACTTATTTATCATTAAGCTTTAACTTCACTCACCTAATATTTTCTCACACAAAAATTTCATTTTGAACTCATTGGAATCATCATATTAATAAAAACAATATGGCTATTTCCCGTACTTTGCTTCTTGGCCAAAAAAATTCAATAAATAAGAGCATAATTCTAAGTTTGATTTCCATGATTCCAACACATGTTTTCAAGTCCTAAACACCATCTAATCCTTATTTAATCATCAAAATGTCAAATACTAATACTTTTTAAAATTTGACAGCACTTGCGTGGAGTCTCATCATCCTCACTAAAATAATCAATCAACAAAAGGTAACAACAATCACAACATACACTTAACCTAACCTCTAAACTTGCATTTTCTTACTTCCAATCACTTGGACTTGAATTCCTTCTTCTTCCATCCATTAAGATAATCTAAGGGAGGATTAAGAAGTCATGAACAAGAGAAAAATACCAAAACCTTGCCTGAATTGTGAATTAGACAAGAAAAATTACCGATGAAGCCTTAAATCTCTTGATCCTTCTTCTTCTTCTTCCTCTTCCACGCACTCTCTCTCTCTCCCCTCTATGGTGTGCTGACCGAAATATGCTAATGGAATTGAGAGAGTTGTGGTTAAAGGAGAAATGTTAACCATGTTTAACAAAATTTTCACTTCCATTGATCTACACCAAGTATTTGTCTTCTTTTAATTTGGGCCAAGTAAAATAAACAATAATATTTTAGTCTCCTGTTCTGCCCAAAGCTCCTCCAAACCTTTAATCCTAGATTGAATTTTGGGCATGTTCTTAACCTAAATGAATTTATTTCTATAATAAATTCCTTTGAAAATTATTAACCAATAAAATTGGTATTATTCTTTAAATATTTCTTCCTTTCTTATACTAATTTCCTTTAATTCTTCATGAATTTTGATAATTTTTTATAATTAGGCTTCAAGAGCCAAAACTTTTAGAAATTACATTTTGACCCAAGTTGAGCTTGACATTACTAGGTTAACATTCACTTTTGTTCACTTTTAACTCTGGGTACTTTCTTATACTCTGACTATATTTAATTACATATATTACCCTTGAAAATTAATAATTATTATTTGGTCCTAGATAGGCTATTACTCTCAGTCACTTTTGTTCTCTTTTATTTCTTAGCCTAGCAATCTAAGAAAAAGTTAAGGATACTCACTCTACAATAGTTATCCAAACTTAAGAGGTTTTTGTATTTTAAACTCATCCTACGCTATTGCCTTCTCAGAGAATTGTCATATACTATGTAGCTCAGTAACTTAGCTTTCTTTTAGGTTTACTACAACTATAAGATCTAACATAGATTTGGAGATCTAATTGCAATCTCACTGAGCCCTTTCTATAACTACTATAATCCATAGGATCTAACTATGATCCTTCTCTAAAAGACTCAAGATATAAGAATAAAGTTGTTAAATAACTATCTCTATTTAGTCTAGCAACTGAATTGATTATTGTCTAAGACTAATTTTAGATATCTCTATTGCCCTCCTAAGCCTTATTTATTTCTTTTAGCCTATCTTAGATTTTTCTGAACTATAACTTACTCATATTTCAATTAAAGACACTTTCTTGATGTCTCTTAAATTATATACTTTTGTCCAAGAAAAACTTTAAAATTATGATTTAGTCCTTGATAACCATTCTATCTTTTTAGAGCCTTAAGGACTCTTGATTAATTGGGCTTAGTAACTTACTAGATTCTTGCATATTCTTGAGCTGCTAAGCCCAAAGTTCAAGATGTTATAGGGAGCTTGGTTATTTTAGGGGTTTGGCTTTGGATGAGTTGGGATCATTAAATGTTGAAGCTTTGAAGATGTTTGAAGCTCAATTTTTCTTCTTGTCGTCTAATATGACTAATACTTTGTGTATCTATAATTTTTGGATGATCATGAGTGGCTAAACTCATTATTTTATGATTATTTTGAATCCTTGTATAGATTATAATACTAATTTTCTTCTCTCTTTTTGTGATTAATGATATATAAATATTTATTTTACTTTTCTCTCCATGCTTTCAAGTATTTGGTTACCATATATATGCTTTGTTCATTTGAAGGATGCTTGAAAATGATAGGTTGAGTATAGAACTTGTGCAAAATAATACAAGAATTTAAAGTTTTCATTATAGGTGGATAATTTTGTTAGTAAGGTAGAGATGCACTTACTAACCTTGTATAGCCACATTCGGTTTAGAGTTTAAAATTGAGTTTTTTTTTTATAATGTAACAAGATATTGAGCAATTTATATTAAACACTTGTTCATGATTTGAGAGAGTTTGTTTAAATATTTTTAAAATTCTAGATTAGCACTTATTCTCATTAAAAATATTTATGATAGAAGGTAATTTTAGTGTTATGAAATGTAAGGAGTTATATAATCTTAGGTCCCAATCCATACTTGAAGTCTAAAAATCATTTGCTTTCTTTATTCTCTAGCTTTAATATCAACTTTGTCCAACCATTGTGTTTTGCTCAACTTAATTGAAATTGTGAAATCTTTTGATGGCATTTTTTATACAAATCACTATGAAAATGATATTTTACTTATATTTTATTATTCGTTATGGCCCGTGTATTTATAGAATTCAAGAGCAAACAAGTGTACATGTCATGATAATTTTGAATAATTAGACAATTTTTTTCTTATTGTATCTTGATAAGGGGAAGGGATATTAATAGTGTGCTTTACCCATCATCATGATATTAATTGTGACACTATTAGGAGTAAATTGGAAAATTGTTTTGATTTCATATACTTAAAACTAAATAACAAATTTTTATTGGTATGTAAAATACATAGAAGTATGTCTTTAAAGCAACTGGGTGGAGAGTCAATTCTTCTTCTTTTTTTTTCCATAGCAAAATTGTTCAAGTAATTTGGATTCCTTGGAGCTTTCTCATAGCATACCTTCAAATTTAAAGAATTCTTACAAAAATATTTACCGATCAACCACTAACAAAACCCTCACATTGGTACTGAGATTTAAACCAATAACCTTTTGAGTTATATGGGCCAAGTTCCTAACCAATTGAACTAACCTTGTTAGTGCTAGAGGTTCAGTTCTTAATATTTGGTATATATGAAGCAAATATAGTTAGAAGACATGTATACTATATGCCCCTGATACTTTTAGAGGGATTAATAGGCTTTATGGTTGGCGGAGGATTTTTTTTTCTCATCTAAAAAATGAAGAAAAAACTAATCAAATATTCTAACCCATCAACTATAAAAGCAAATAAAAGTTCAGCTGCCTAGAGCAATAAAATGCTCAGAATTCAAATCCTTAAGGGTTAAAATATACTTTTATTTTTTTAATTTTATATAAGGTTTTAATTTGATTCCTTAATTTATAAAAAAATTAATTTTTTTAATTCTAACACTGCTAGCTTTAAATTATTTTTTTGTGCTAATAATTATTTTTTAAAAAAATTAAACTTAATATGTTAACATTTAATAATATTTTGTCAATATTTAAAAGTTTAAATTAAAAAATTTGTGTGATGAAACTAAGGTGTTAGGATTAAAATACTGAAAATATACTTTATAAATTTAAGGGACTAGCAAAATGAAACATTATGTAAAATTAAAGGACTAAAAATATAGTTTAACTAATTATTACAATATAAAAAATAATAGAAATTCATAGCTACGTTAAAGAAAGAGTACCGGAGATTTAGAAACTAATCAAATAGGTAAAGAAATATTAATCATATACATAATATTATAACGAAGGTCGAAGGATTCTAGAAGTTAGCTTATAAGAAGAATAGAATGAGAGAAGAAAACACAAGAAAGGCTGTAGTGCTTGTAAATGATTCGTGTAAACACTTAAATTATAAAACAAAATCCTAAAAGTTAAATCAAATAAATTATTCTTCACAATGCAAGGCCCGTGATACCGTACGCATGCTCTTCATTATTAATTATAAGGTCATCAGTACAATTAATTAACTTTGATCACTTTGTCGAAAATCTAATTCTGATAACTGCCAGTACGATGTTTAATTGTTGATGTGTCTTTGAATTGAATATAACTCTCTTGGATCTACTACTGTGTGTAATTGGTCCCGTCCACGTGACAATGTTCTTGTATCCCGACGAAGATTTGTTTTCTGAAACAATCAAAGCCCTCTAATATTTTAATTAACATAAGTGAAAACAAAAATTTAAAAATTTATGTCTCATATTTAAAAATTTAATTAACTAAGAATATGGCCAAGTGTAAGTGGTTCTCTTCACTCGGTCTCTTGCATGTCAAAACCTTTTGTAGGTTGCTCTTTCCATAATATTAGCCTTTCAATGGAAAATACTAATGTCATCATTACAAGTTCAAAAAAAGAAAGCTCTTTGAACTTATAAATCTAACTTATCTTGTGAAACTTTTCAATATGAGACCCACTATAAGTGGCAAGGCGATGACTTAACTGCTACAGTAATTGTTTTTTAATTAGATTACAAGGGGTCAAGCGGGATCGAACCAGTGAACTAACACAACCAAGGATGAGTATCATGCCATTAGGTTACCAATAACACGTTGAAGTTTAATTTAACCTTCAAATCTTAATTTGTACATATTGTTTGCTATATTATATTATATTATATTATATTATATTATTTATTTATTTATCAGTATTGCTTGTTTAGTCAAAAATATAATCTAAAAAATATAAAAGACACAGAAATTTTAAACTACAAAAATTTGAACTTCTCTCTTGAATTTGAACTCGTCGTCAAAGATTGACAAAGATATAAAATAAAGACAATCCTAGAAGTTACGTTTGTTATGAGGGTTATATTTCGTCAAAGGAAAACAAATATTTCTGTGTCCAAATTACATTTATTTGATCAGAACTGGTCTACAAACTAAATAATTCAACACGAGGTACAATTGAGAGTTTTATCATCTAAAATGTACAGAGATATACATATTCAGTTATCCACTATATATGTCTGAACGTTGGGAGAACTTCATATATATGGAATTGATGCTGTTTTGATTCTAACAATCTCCGCTGCAGAAAACTTGATCTTCCCACAGGAAAGAGCTGTTGCTAAGCATCTGTAATCTGCCATAGGAATCAAGTTCTTGGTTGTAATTTTCTGAATGAACAACATAAACATGTGTGTTTGTTTTGAAGCTGTGAGTTTATTCATCAGTTTGAGAGATAAACCCCAGTTCCATTGCTTTGGTTGATGGCTCACAAGATTGAGGCTGTGGCTGTCTCAGCTGTAGATAGGTTGGTGCATGCAACGCTTCACAAGTCTAATTAAAAGAAAAATGACACTCCATTTAGTCTCAGAAAGAAAACTTGAAATGTTTAACTTTTCATTTTAATATGGTTATCTAATTGAGTCAGATTCAAGAATTGTTAGGTTTAATTAAAGGTAACTCCTTCCACTAGATTCAACCATGTGTTGGTGACAATTTAACTTTAATAGATAGTGTAGGCACAGTAGATGGTATCATCATCTTCCCTCCTTTTTCTTGTGCAATTGTGGGCTAGCTTGTTGATTGTATAAGCATATACGCTTGTGAGACTGATAAAATTTTATAATGGAAAGATGAATAGCACGTGTACATGATCTAACTTGATAAAATGTTTTTATCAACTTAATTACCTTCTGTAATTCTGCATTTTCTTTACTAATGACTTTAATCCTTTTATAGAGTTCTACATTTTCTTGACTAATTTGATATCCCTGCAATATAACAGCACATCAACAAAATGAGTCAGAAATTTTGGGAATGAATTTCATACTTGGCAAGATCAGAAATAGTATTCTTGAATACCTTTTGATGCAACTTTTTAATCTCATCCTTTAAACATTGTTCCTGAGGATAATTTAATGATCAAGTTAAATGCTTGTCCAGTAAAAAGCGACGAGACATGTTAAATTAAATGAAGATATGAGTTGAATTTATCTATGAAACCTTTTTGATCCGGACGCTTCTTAAACTTATCCCAAGTTGATTTTCCAAATTTCGCAATTCATTAATGCTCAAACCAGAAATTTGTTCACCCATCAATTGCCTGCATTTTAATTTCCAAAACGGGAAATGAGTTACTTCTGGTTTACCAAGTAGCTATAGTCTCTTAAATTCAAAGGATATAAAAGGAATGAAACAATTGCTATTGAAAAGAGAGTTTATGATAGTTGAGTGAGTTCTAAAGTATTAGTGTATTGCACTGCTTGTTCATTTGCATTTTTTTGATTGCCTGCATGTAATATATATCATGCTCAAGGCACTGTCAGGCGCTAATATGGACACATCTCCTCGTATATGTGATCATCTGCTTTTTCCCCCATGTTGAGACCAAAATTTTGCCAGCAAAAAGTAATAATGCTCCTTCCAATATTTGATTTTCTTCTTTATAATAGAGTAGTGATTAAGTTTTGTTACCTGTGGCATTCTTGCAAGTGTTGCAGTTGTTGCCTCAAAACTGTTGCTTCTCTTTGCCAAAACTGCCAAATGAAAAAACATATATCATCAAATATATATATATATATACAGCTTAAATATCATGTCGAATAAAGAGTAATGCAAACATGAGGAAGAAGGCATGAATTGTAACCCAAGATATAAGTATGAAGATGCAAGAATATTATTTAGCTGTCTTGATGACATCATGTCAAGAGACATGCATGGTTCCATATGGGAGATAGTTAATTTCTAGTTATATAGTGTTAATATCATTAGATCATGTGCGTGACTCGGTGCTTCACACTTAGCCAGCATAATTAATTTTCCCATTTTTCTGTAAAATAATCTTATTGCTTGGTGATGAAAATGCAAAGGCAACGGAAGTTGGAACCTTAATTTGATGCACTGTTGTAGTAGCTAGAGTAACCATAGAATGAACTGTAAGAAGAAACCTCAAAAATATGTGTTGAGGAATGGTATTTAATTTAAGCTTGTACCTTGACTTCTGAAGCAGGATCTAGTAGCTGACAATGGTCCCCTTTCTGTTCATTGTAGCGATCAATAATAGATTTCATGCTGCTATAAGCAGAGATAACCCAATCAAAATAAGATGAAATTAAATACATGTTATAGAATCTTTGTACGTATCATTTCTGTTCAAATTACAACTTGCAAGAGACAATATTTATTATGAACTTAGAAGATTAAACAAGACTCCCTCCATCTCAAGTTATAAGGCACTTTTAGAAAAGATTTAGCATCTCAAAATATAAGACACTTTGATAAAAATAAAGTTTTATTAATAATACTTTTTCAATATTACCCTTCCCATATATTCTTTCTATTCAATATTCTTTCATCAATATGAAGTGTTGAATGAACAGTATTTTTGAAAGCTTATATTTTTGTCTTAAAAAAGTAATGTTATAAAGTGTATCTAATGAATTTTATTGGTATATGATATTTTGTTTAAAAGTATCTTAAAATTTAAGACAGAGAGAGTATTTGTTAAACTTGACATTATTAGGGTAAGCTCCCTAAGGACAATATTAGGATATGCTTTCACAAACAAGGGAAGGCATTAATTGATGCTTGGTGTGCACTGGATTTACTAGATCCTCCCTTCCCCCCAACCAAGAAAAAAAAAAAATCTTCCCTCTCTCCTGTGTCTCTGATCAGTTACATGTGCTCAACTATTATATCTGCGTGCTATTTTGAACATTTTTCATGACATTTAGAACCATTAATTAGTAATTGATAATTTTTCAGTTGATATATCATGTATTAAAAGAATAATGAGCATGGGTAGTTTTTGAGCTAAAATGGATTATTATTGCCCTGTTTTTTTTTTTCCCGTTCTAATAATATACTCTTTTCGGTCTTTTTTTTATAAAACACTTGGAGGGAAAACTTTTTTGTCCTTTTTATATGAGATATCTATTACATATTTTCCATAGTACCCTTATTAATATATCAAGGCAATGATACACATAATCATCACGAAGATCATCTATTAAGACATGATCAGAGTCATCGTAAAAGTTGTGAAATCAATACATTTTAGCACCAAGAATTTGTGGGATTTTCTTTATAAGCTCAAGAGCTTTATATTTACTCTCTCCAAATCACAATATATAGCATTAGTAACTTCACAATTCTAAAAAACAAAATTAGATGAGACCTTAATTTTTTTAAAAAATTTGCATTTTTCAATCATACCCTCATTTAATATTTTATATAAAGTACCTTGATAATGATAACCGAAATTTCATTGCATCACTTTTTCAAAAATATTAATAAATAAAGCAAAGATATGGTTAAAAATAATGATAAAAACTATATAATGACTTATATTTAATTTTGAACTAGTTTGGCAAGACTTTATATTGTAGTCGAGAAAGAGTGAGTCATTATAGAGTTGAGTGTCTAGGAGTCAAAATAGGGGAAAAGTTGAGGATGTGGGATGCAAGGGCTTCGTGATTCTAATTCTATTCATGTGATATTGGGCCACGTGTAGATCTTATTTGCGAAATTGTTCATTATGCACAGTTTGTTTGTTTGTTTTTTGGACAGTTTCTCCTTTTCTCTTTATGATAATAAGATATTTTCCTAACTATTTTCAAGAATGGTGTTATCGTTGTTTTAATTTATAAAACACTTTTAAATAAAATTTTATATATAAATAAAATTTATTGAATATACTTTATCACCTTAATTACTTTTTCAAAAGAAAACTATAAACTTTTAAAAATGTTCTTAATTTAATATTTCATTTATGAAATAATATTAAAGATAGATACTATATGAGAAGGATAATATTAAAAAAGTATTATTAATGAAACTTTATTTTTGTTAAAGTATCTTGTATTTTGCAATATTAAAACTCTCTCAAAAGTGTCTTATAAATAAGATGGGAGAGTACACTTTAGCTAGGGTTAAGGTTAGAAATAGTTCTATAAATAAGGTGACAATTTCTTCATTTGCCAGACCCAATTTGATTGATTGAATAAATCAAAATTTTTCTCTCTCAATTTCTCTCTCCTCCTCCTCCTTTTTGTTTCACATAAAGCGGGTGGTGGGGATAATAGAGGACGGAGAACAAGAAGAAAAAAAGGGGGAAGCTAGACGAATAGGGAGTTGGCTTTCCTCCTTTACAGTGAAGGAAATACTATAGATCAGGACAATTAAATTAATTTGATGTTCTACATTTGATAATTTATAAAAATAAAAATTTAATTTGAGCAATTCAGATTTGCAGTGGAGGAGTGGTGGAGGAAAAACTCAATAGAGAGAAACCAGTCTGATGAATAGTGGGAGAAAGAGAATAAGCTCAGGGATACAGCACTCAAGCAATCAAATTTGTTAAATTCATCAAAAGGCCTAACAAGTAATAAAAAAAACCTAGCATTATTTAAGGAAGCAAATTATCCCAAAAGTAAAAGGCAAACTAAGTAAATCATACTAATTAAATAAAAAGGAGAGAATTGCATCTAAGGATCTCCAAAGGGAATTATTAGAAAAGTTTAGCCAATAGTAATCTAATGACCAATCATTTTAATAACAAATAATTTTATATTGATTCTTATTTGTGAATAATTCTCTTAACAAGTTTTTAGATGTGATTCTTCCAATAGAAAAGTTTAGCCATAATAATCTAAAAATTACATTTATTCAAATGAAATCTTGATACGAATCAAATTTAAAAGATAACCCTGTTAAAACAAGAACTCTAAATCTAGATAATCCTGTTTCACCACATAGTCTCGCCATTTAGGTTTGTAAGTATCAACCCAGACCATGTCCATTTGCACTCCACAATCAGAAAATCCTTATCAAAATTTATAACTAACCTTAATATGTTGTATATAGTTATATATTTATATGTATGTATGTGAACGGAGAATTAATTTAAGATCAGCTAGCAGAAGGAGTTTCTGATATTTCTATCAAGCCCTACACACACACACACACACCCACCCCAAACCTATAGGCAAATATATATAAGATCAGGAAAAAACAGCCAAACATACAAATCTAAAGCATCAATCTTCGAGCTTGCAGATGCTCCGCTCTCTCTCTCTCTCTCTCAAGACACACACACACAAAGTGGTGCGAAGATATAAGAGAACATGTTAGTTTCTTCTTGTACCAACAACCACACAGTATTGTTGCTGAAATTGGAACACAACTGCATAGTACTGACAGGATATCATCACATTTCATCTCGGTAGAGAGGAAAAGAAAAAAAAACCAGAAAAGAAGAAGATCTAAAGGCATATTACTTAGATCAAAGGAGGGATCAGAAGCACAGTGAAAATAACTTGCTGAGACTGCTTTTGAAATAGCAAAGAAAGGAAAAATAAATTAAGCTGGGAAGGAACCTGGAGCTTCCATATTCATAGAGCTTGCCGGAGCTGGAGAAGACAATAACACCAACTTGTGCGTCGCAGAGGATCGCAAGCTCCCTCGCTTTCTTGAACAATCCACTTCTTCTTTTTGAGAAAGTCACTTGCCTGTTCGTTGAATCATCGATCCTCTTGATCGCAATCTTTGCTCTGCCCATCTCTCTAGCTAGGGCTTCTCAGACCAGCTGCCGCACAAAAATCCGTAATAATGCTGAAATTATTCATCAAGGATCTCTTAAACAAAACCATACGCATAACTAAAACATCAATAAAATAAAAACATAAAAATCGTAATAAATAGTTCAGATATATGCTGGAGGAGCTGGAACTTACAGAACAATTGTAGAAGAAGAAGAAGAAGAAGAAGAAGGTCCTGACTAGAGAGGCTTTTGAGGATAATGTGCTTTGAATACTTTATTCGGATTCTTGTCAAGCGGTTGTGTTTCGTCTGTCTCGATTCTATCATCATTTTGGGTTTAGAAAACCGGTTTTTTCGGGCAGTAAAAAACATGTAGTGGTTTTCTTGCCAAGATGTTGACCTAAACACACGAGGGCTGCCAGGTAGACTGATGGCGAGGGACAGGTGTCAGTCAGAGAGAGCGAGTGTATGTCGTGTGAAGTGTCTGCGAATGGTGGGGTTTTAGAAGCGACTGAGGTTTGGTATTCTCTGACGTATGGGGATGTGACACGTGGCATGATGAAAGTGAGATATCTCATATTTTGATGGGAAAATTTCCTTAAACGCTGTAGAAATTAATTTATAGCGAATTCCTAAAATTCTAAAAATATCAATTTAGTTTTTTATAGATTTTATGTGGACAAAACTAAAATTAAGTTTTTGAAAAAAAAAACATAAATTATCCTAATTTTTTAAGTTAATTGTTCATTTTTCATATAATATTTATTTTTTTATATGAATAGTTCATGCATATAACTTTACTTGTTTATATTTATAGTGGTGTTATATTATTAATGAGATTTATTAATTTTACTCACATCAGTTATTTATTTTTTTACGTGGGTTGCTCATAAGCCTAATTTCATTTGTTTATATTTACAGTAATGTTATATTGTTAATAAAAGTTATAAATGTCTCTTACATTAATTATTTATTTTTTATACATTAATTGTATATTTAATTTCTTTACGTCGCTTGTTTTTATTTAAGAGAATTAGGGTTCTTTGTATTTTTTTCTTCAAAAACTTAATTTTAATTTGACTTAAATGGGGCTCACATGATCTGAATTGATATTTCTAAATTTTAAGGGTTGATTGTAAATAAATTTGGTTAGAGTTTAATGAAATTTTTCGTATGTCGATTATGGATTTGGCGATGAGCAGCCAATGGTGACGTCATTCTTGACATTTTTACCAGAGTTATCCCGGTCTCTCCCATATCATGTTTGTTATAGATATAATTAAATTATTAATGTTATTTAAAAAAAATTTTAGTCTATCCTTGTTAAATACTGCCTGTAAAAATATTTTGTATTTTTTACGATAAAAGGAAACGATAGAAATATATTTTGTCTTTCATGTGTAACTTTCTTCCCTATTGGTAACAAATTACAAAGGAGTAAAATTAAAAGAAAGTAATTAAGGGTTAATCTTTTTTATATAATGTGACTCAAAGGAATCATCACTCCATTCTAAAACATGATTTATATATAGGACGGGAAGAATTAGTTCCGGTTTAAATGAAAAGCATATTTTTAAAAGCAATATTTGATCTAAAATTTAAGTGTTCTAAAAATCCAAATTATTACTTGTTCCAATCATTTTTAACAACAAATAATTAATTCTCAAAAATAAAAAAATTATAGTTAAAACAGTTGTATTTAGCACTCACATTTAGTCCCCGACAGTATCTCAAATAAGATTGTTTCCAATAAGAGGATGATACCTATTAGCAATTAGAATAGTTGGATTAAAAAATGTTACAAAAATAATTCTTTTATGAAATATCCTTATTTAGTAATTGACCAAGGATCTTTAAATTTTAATAATTGATTTCATTAATAAATACTACACTTTTTAATGAGTGTTAGGGGATGGATGATAAATGCTTCCTATAAAAGGTTGTTATTTTTAATACTCTCTTGACCTCTGGTTCCACACACACACACACACATATATATGGCAAAGAGTGAATATTTGTTTTGGTTCTATTTATAAGTTATCTCTATGATTTTTGTATCCGTCATTATCAATTTGCATCTATTAAATATTTTTAAGGTTATTAAATATTGGAGTGTTATATTTTATTGAAGTATGAATCTCAACATATCTAATAAGGATAAAGTTGGAGACTTCTTAAATTTTTAAATAAAGTTAATCAAATTTAAGATTTTATTGATTTTTGGTGAAACATTTTGAAAATAATTTATAAATAAAATAAAAAAGAGAAAAGAACAATATCAATTGTCTTATAAAAAGGTCTCAAGGGAATATACCATCTTAAATTTTTTAACTATACTCTTTTTGTTTAATTGAGCTCCATAATGTGTTCTAGGCAATATTTTAAAAACTGGACCAAAAGATGAACCGAAAAAGTCAGCGGATCACAGTTTTCATAGTTTAACCGTTTAGAATAGTGGTTGAATCAGTGATATAATATTAAATAAAAAATAATATTTCTATGCATATATATAATATTAAAAATAACAAAATACTAGCACTATCATTCTGGTTCAAAGTTGTTCAGTAATAATATATTAAATTTTAATTTTTCTCATTTTTCATATGTATACATTTTTGTTTACCTTTTTTGTTCATTTAAACCAAATGAGTTTTCAATTCTCTACACTTTCATTAATATAATGCTAATAAATAAATTGTGCACTCAATATTTCACTATAATAAGCTAGAAGTAGATATTAATATTTTAAAATTGAATAAAAAATTTTACTATTAAAATAAGTTTAAAAAGAAAAAATGGTTAAAAAATTAAATCATTCTAACCAATTCGACCGTCTAGATTAGTTTGGGTCTCTAAACATTAGTTATAGGAACTTAATCGTATTTTTGGTATAGCTAATTAGACTAAAATTGAAAGACATTTAATTTAAAAAGATTAAAAACAAAGGCAACTTTTTTACAAGGTATAAATTAGCTTGAGTTGCCATAAATTTAAAAATTTAAGTACATCCATAACTCTCAATAAAATGTGTTTAGTTTTATGTTTGAGATTCACTAAAACTAGTAGTAGAAATAGGCTAAGCTAAGTTAGGCTTTGACTAAATAAGCCTGAATTTGTATGATAAATTAGAGGCCTAAACCTAACTTAAAGTAACATTGAGCGTACTTAAAGCTTGATCTAACTTAAAAGCTTATTTAAAAGTCTACTGAAAAGTAAACATTTTAAATAGGCTTATATTTTAGTTTTAAACATCTCAAATATGTTTTAGAACTATTAATATATAATATATAACTTGATTTATCAATTATAATATATAGTAATTAAAATGACTAAGTAATAATATTAAAATCAATATCTAAGTCCAATTAGATTGGGAACATAACCAAAAATAAAAAAGAATAGATTGATTAAAAATTAAAGGGTTAAACTAATATGTATGTGATATATTACATATATGTGTGTGTAAATATGTCGGCATGTTGGGCTCATAGGATACGCCTTAAAAAAATAGGCTTGGTTTATTTAATTAAATAAGCCTAATTAAAGACCTAAACCTAACCTAAGCTTATTTAGTAAATAGGTTAGGCTAAATTTGAAGTAGGCCAAGATGTAGGCTTCTAATAAAGGCTTGGCTTATTCTCAACCCTAACTAAAACCATAAAATATTTTACTAGTTTGTAAATATTTTTAGCGTAGATATTGGTTTGTAAATCGAAATCACTAAATAAAAGAAAAGAATATTTTAATTAATTTCAAATCTGAACCCAAATAAAAGGTTTTCAATTTAAGTGATTAATAATTAATGGATTGATCTATGGAGAAGTCAGGCTGAAAAAAATAATGTCTGGATTTTTATAGATCCCTTATAAATTATTTGTGAATTGAATTAAAAAAACTGTATCTTGTCAAAAAAATTTGAACATAATGTACGTAAAATATTATTTTTCCTGAAACATATAAAAATAGATAAATACAAGTTGATCTGCAAATCATGTGCTCCACTGAAGATGGTGCTTCTTTTCGCGCTTAGCATGATAAGCGACCAAAATTATCATGCTCACATGATTAGCATTTATGAGATTTTTTTTACCCCAAATTTTATTCCTAAGATGCTTAGGAAGTTGAGTATGGCCCTTTTCTGAATTTTTTTTGAGTACACTCTCACTTTTATATTCTTAAGTTGTATATATTTAACAAATTTTTTAATTCTGTTGGCAAAAATATATTTATTAAATTTCTTGCGCTCAGATCATCCATATGAAGTGGCACGTGACGGAAGAAACAGCTAGCATCCACGATAAATTAATATTAATTTTTTTTATTACTCACCGTTATTATTCCAGCAAACCTATTCGAGATAGGTGTTGGAACGCCCTAGCCTACTTTAAGATCAGTCTATTCTATTTATTAAATATAATAAATAGACTCAAGTTAAATTTAAACATTTAATTAGGCCTATTTAATTAAGCCATACTTATTTTTTAAGGCCTAGTCTGTAGTCCAATAGGTCGATCAATTTACATACACACATTATATAATATAATACATACATATTAGTTTTGTCATTTAATTTTTAATTAATTTATTCTCTTTTATTTTTAGTTATATTTTTAATTAGATTAGACTTATATATTAATTTTAATATTATTAATTTATTATTGTATTGTATTATAGTTGATAAGTTTTTTTAATTATTATATATTATAACTAATAAATTAAGTTATATATTTATATTAATAATCCTAAAGTATATTTAAGACATTTAAAACAAAAAATGTGAGCTTACTTAAAATGTTTATCTTTAAGTAGGTTTTTAAATATGTTTTCAAGTCAGGCTCAAATTTTTGATTTACTATACAAACTTAAGTTTATTTAATCAAAGTCTAGCTCGGGTTAACCTCACCCTAGATATAATCAAATATTAAATGTGGCCCCTTTTGTAATTTGGAAGTTGTGATAAATTAATATTCTTCCCCATTAAGTTCGGTCATGACAGACTCAAACATTGCCTAGTCCCAAGTAAAACTTTTTAGGATGGGAAAATCCCATCTAAGGACCCGTTGAAGCATATAATTACAAAAAGGACTAAACAATTTTGAATTTATTATGCAATTCCTAAGGTCTTATTTGCAAATAATTAATATTGATTCATCATGAAATAATCCTTATAAGTGGAAATGAAAGGCAGTCCCTAGTGGTTTGAATGTGTAGACTTGTTATTCATTTCCTTGTTTTTAAAACGCACTCCCTTCATACTACAATATAGTATATCTTTTAGAAATCATCTTTGAACCAAAATATAAAAGCAATATTAGGTAATTTTTATAATTTTTTAACATTACCCCAACTTTATTCACTATTGTTTTTGAAAAAAATAATCAATAAGAATTTTAATTGTCATTTCACTCATATAAGATATTTAATAAAGGTAAAATTTAAAAGATATAAAACTTTAAAAAAAATAATCATTTAATTTTTTTATAGTTTTGACTTAGTTATAATTCAATTCTTAAATTTTAATTTATTGTAACTTAGTTGTTGTAATTTTAGCTTGATTATAATTTATTCCCAAAACTTTGATCCGCTACAACTCATATAGTTTTAGTAATTTAAAATATTAGTCTCTTTATTTTAGAAAATAAAATTATTAAAAAATAATTCTAATCTTTATAAAAATTAAAAGTTTGACTATTTTAAAATATTAGTCTTTAAATTTTAAAATTATTTTGACCTTCATGATATTATTTTCTAAAAATATAAGGATTGATATCTTAAATTATTAAATTATAAGGATTGACTTTTACTGTGTTAAAGTTTAGAGATGAGTTACTATCAAGTTCAAATTATAATGGCCATGTTACACTGATTTAAAGTTTAAGAATTGAATTATGACTAAGTTAAAAATATAAAGATCAAATTAAATGACTAATTTTTCCAATGATTTAGGATATTAAGGTCTTGCTTAACCTTTTTATAAATACAAAATAATTATCAATGCCCTATTATCGTCCAGTGAGAGCAATGATTATTTGTTTTTGTTATGAATGGTTGCTTCTTAAAAAATTCTCTGGCTCATCATTTTCCTCTAACATTGTGGTTTATATGTGTGGATTTGTTATTTTCCACACACTTGCTTATTAAAAGGTTGCTTTTTTCGAATGGTTTCTTCAACCATATTTCCATTTCACTAAGAGAGGTTGTTTTTTTTTTTCTTTTTTAATCTTATTTGCATATCAGATCTTGGGGATTGCAGAACGAATTCAGAATTGCATGGTTCTTTTTTTTTTTGGCAGTTAATATGCTCCAATGATCCTTAGATGTGATTTTCCCTTTTAAGATTTTAGCATGAAGATCATGTAATGCAATTAACAATTAAGAACTCCTTTGATATGATGAGGATTTTTAATGGATCAATTGGAATCAGAATCAGAGTAGAGTTGAATATCATGTAATTTTTATTTTTATAATTGTATTTATAATATGAAAAGATAAAAATGCCCCTAACAAATTTTAAAAATTCCCGATCAAACCCAAAAACTTTCTCATTTTCAAGCTGCCGTTGACCACTCCATCACCATAGCTACCGACTGTATCACATTGTCCAGATAACCAATTTTACAAAACCAGGAACTCCATTCTCAAAAACTACTAAAAATAAAAAAAGAATGGAGAACCAAATGCAACATAACAGGAGGAAGAATAAGGCGAGTTTGTGTTTGTTGTAGACAGTCGAAATTGATGCAAATGGAAACTAAACCTTGAATCATCAATGCAAGCGAGAAAGATGAAGTCACAGGTCGAGAAGATGAAATCGAAGAGCAAAGAGGTAAGTCGTGGAAGAGATATTGGTGGCTCAAAGGGTGACGGAGCTGGGATGATGAGGACCCAGATCTAATAGTGGCTAAGATCGCCAAGGCAAGAGGAATATCGGTGGTGGCCATGTAGTCCCCAGGATGATGGGAAGAAGGATTCTAGATGTTAAGATTCATGATTTTTCATGAGGTTAAGGTGATTCGAAATGCTCCTGAATCCTCCAAAAGGTTCCAAGTAACCTTGAGAAGGTTAGAGTGTGTAAGAATATTTTAGAATAATTCACACAACTCTAAGCTCAATATCTTCATATAATTTCTAAATATTTTTTTGTAAATATCTTGATATTTGTTGCAAATATTTAGTAGAGAGTTTTAGAGAATCAACAATAGCTATATAATCAATTGAATTTTCATCGTTCATTAATGATGTGAGAATTTTTTTAGATTTAAGGGAAGGTTGATAGATACCTCACCCCTCCTCATTTTGTAGCCATCCATGAGTTCTCAAGAATCTTCTTTTTCTCAATTTACCTTGGTTCCTCTTATTTTTGAGTTCTCAAGCAATACAAATCTTGCATTCCTACAACTTTCTCAAGCATCATTTGCTCTCAAGCTTTTCCTGTCCTCAACTTAGCCAAGTATCTTACTTTTCAACAAAACCTGGCTTACTTAGCATTTTTTAGTGAATAGTGTCTATATATCATGCGGGTTGAAAGACTAGCTCCATGATATAGAAGTCTAGATGTCATCGACGGTGGATAGACATGGCGATAAGGGTATGAGACTCAAACGATGAAGGGGAGGGGGGAGAGGATAGTGTCAGCAGTTCTATGGAATTTGCCCAATTCCATCATCAGATGGAATTGGATTTTGAGTTTTTTGATGTCACTGGATTTCACAAAGAATCTGAATTGATACATACATACCAAACCACTGACAGCTTGATTCTGTTTCCATTTCCACTTCTCATGAACCAAATTTCAAAGTACCTTAATATATCAAAATATTGATTACATTGTTAAATTTATCTTTGATTTAATACTTTGAAACATTTTCATACTACTTATATAAATAAAAACTATAACAGGAAAAAAATATCAATAAATGTTGCATTGAGCTTTACATATAAAATGAAATAAAAAATTTCTTCTAAAAAATCTATATTTTAAAATGGAATGATTATGTGTAGTATGACTATCATTGCCAATAAAAATTGATCTAATTAATAAGAATTTGACTCAATCTATAAAGTTATTGTTCAAATCATCCCATCGTTCTTGATATGAAAAATATTTCTATAAGCATTTTTGGATTCAAAAACATATCTTAGCTTTGGGGAACTCTAAGATCCAACTTTTTTTGGGTCACCTGAGATCCAAACTTATTAGAAGGCTTTTTTTTTTTTTTCAAATATAATTTCATTTTATTAATATTAATTAATAGAACAGCCTTGAACGGCTTGCAATTTAATCGCATGCTGTGCTTTCTTTTCTTGAATAATAAATATATAAGTTTTTCCGAATAATACTCCGTAGTCAATATTGCAAGTGGATATTAAAATTAAAATAAGCTAATTTTTTTCATTAGAATAAAAAAATACTTACTGGCTAAGAATTTTTCCGTACTATAGTGCATGGCCGGTAGCTCTCCCAATGCCTATGTCATGACATTTTCCTTGTCGTCTGACGGGAGGTCGTTGACCAAATATAATGAATGAGTTATACTATTTAAATATATATATATATCTATATATATATATATATCTACATATTCTTATAATTTTTCTTAATTTTAAATTAAATTTTTATAATATATTTTATTTTAATGCAGCCTTGATAGTTTAATTCATTAAATTTTTTAATCCCTGAAAGTAAAAAATATTAAAATTTTCCTTTGGAAAATAAAATAATTTTTTTTATTTTTATTAAAATATTATATAGCTTAATTTAAAATTAATTACATAATTTTTATAAATCAAAATTTATATAATTAGATTTTATATATATATATTTTTATACACATAAAATTTTCATAAAAAGTTAATAAAAATGTATATACTGTATTAAATCAATTCAGCTTTATTTTTTATTTTTGGCCAAAAATATTATATCAAATTTTCTATAAACTCCACAAATGAGTTTTTGTTTTGGGAAATTTAATAATTTATTATGAATTTAACATTTAGGGATTAATATATGTAATGGATCAAACTATAAGGACTTGATTAAAATAAAATAAAATATAAGGACCTAAATCAAAATTGAGAGAAGTTATAGGGACTTGCAGATTAATTGTTTCTACTATTTTTCTTGTCACAGGAAATTTCAAGGGAGAATGATAAATAAATCTTTTTAAAATAGAAAGATAATAATTTAGTCTCGTAAAATATGATAATATATTCTAAATCTCAAAGGGGCTATTTTTATTGTACTTTAAATTAAGGGATATTTTTATCATTTCATCAAAATTTTTAACAACAATTAGGTTTCTTGTTAGGACTTGAAAGACATTATCACATTTCATGAGACCAAATTATTATTTTTCTATTTTAGAAGGATTTATTTGTCATTCTACCTAGTTTTAAAATAAATTTAATTGATTTTAAAATGGATAAGATTTAAGTACTTGAGTTTATATATTTAATATACTTTTAACCAATTAAATCAAGATAAGTGAATTTTAACGTTTTCTGGCCAATTTTTTTTTAATGTTTTAATAATATTAATAATAAGGATTTGTTATAGAATAAATCATGTATAAAAGATTCACATATCTTGATTTAATTAAAAACAAGAATTCTAAATTTATAAGACTAAGTCTAGAAGTTTTTTTTTTTTAAACTTGTAAATTTTTTTTTCAATTTTGCCATTTATTGAAATTAATAAGCACAATAAAATAATGTCTGGGAGAGAGGTCTCTCCTTTTTCTTTTTACCCTTCTTTGCTCTCCACTTCCCCAATCCTCACCCTTCATTAATTCTATAATTAAAAAATTATTTAATAAAATGATATGAATGGTGAGGATTGGTGAAGTGGAGAGAAAAGGAGGGGACAAAAAAGGAGAGACTCCCATCCATGCCTAGATATTAAGTATGCTACCAACTTGGGATAATATTAGAAAAATAGCTACTACATCTTGCCCGTATATTTAAGATCAAACATAGCTTTAAAGCTTTGGTCTATTGTTGAGGCGAAAGAGAATAAAATATATAGTCTAGTTTTATCACACGCAAACCAAAAATAATAGTTAAAAGTAAGTTACACAATCAAATATGTAGTAGTACTTTTTTGTTTTTGGCCAGTATGTAGTTGTACTTGATGACTTAGACTTACTACTAGATGTTACAATGAATTATCAAAAGTCAAGATTACATTAAGGGAGAATGACGGCTAATATTAAGTCTCAAAGGATCATTTTATTCAACTTAAGTCCCAACAAATTCTTGAATGTAAAGTAAGTCTCTTGAACCTTACGTGACATTTTAATATCGGGTAAAGACTAAAACACTGTTTGTAACTATGTCAGCAAATTCCAAGTGGAGCTCATTTCTCTTTCACCCTAATTGTTAGTGTCGAATACAAACCCATTGATCGCGTTTCGCCTATACTATTGCCTCTCAGCGACGAATTAGAACAACCAGAAATTTCAAACGTGATTGAAATTTTAAACCAGAAAGTTGCTTCTTGATTGTACTCTCATAGAGAGTTTCATAAGCTGTGAAGCTGTGTTGGTGAATGAGAAGAGGGAGCCTACATTTTAGATTATGGGTAGTTTGGTCTTTCAAGTTTCAAAATTAATTGCACATGAGGCGTTCAGGCCTGGCCTACAGTGCATTATCAGAATTTATTGGGTTTTAAGGGCAATTATCTTGCTTCTAAGGGCCTTATATGTGATTATCCTAAGGTTAAAAGTTTTGGTAATTTAAAATATTAGTCTTCAAATTTTAAAATACTTTTAATCTTTATAATTTTATTTTCTAAAATATAAGGATCAATATTTTAAATGGTTAAAATTATAGGACTGAATTACATTATGTCAAAATTTAAGAATTGAGTTACAATTAAGTCAAAGTCAAAATTATAAGAACCAAGTTACACTATGTCAAAATTTAAGGATTGAGTTTCAATTAAATTTTTTAAATATTTTAAGAAATTAATGTTTTACTTATCTTTTTTTAGAATTTTAAAATAGTTATCAATACCCTATATTATATTTCAGTGAGAGTAATGATTGTTCATTTTGTCATGAATGGTAAAATTACTCTCAGTATCATTTTATTCTAACACGGTGATTTGTATGTGTAGATTTGTTATTTTTCACACGCTTATTAAAACAAAATGGTTACTTGTTTTCTTTTGGAATGGTTTCTTTGACTATATTTCCATTTCACTTACAGGGATTATTTTCGTATTTTCTCTTTTAATCTTTTTTGCATATCAGATTTAGGGGACTTCAGAAGGAATTTAGAATTGTTTGGTTTTTATTTTTATTTTTTTGGCAATTAATATGTTCCCAACGGTCCTTAGAAGCGGTTTTTCCTTTTAAAATTTTAGCATAATATCACGTTATACAATTAACAATTAATATATTAAAAAATTGATTGCAATTTTGAATTTATCTCTAATTTAATGCATTGAAACATTTTCATATTACTTATAAATAAAAGTTTAATAGGAAAAATATCAGTAAATGTTGCATTGAACTTTTAAAGACATATAAACTGAAATAAAAATTTTCTTGTAAAAGATATGTATTTAAAATGGAATGAGAAGTATTAATAAAGATTAAAATGTAGCAATGAGAAATATTAATAGAGATTCAAAATCTCAAGATTTGAGTTTATGGGTATTTATCTCCTTTATTATATATTAATTATTAATTTCAACTCCATCTAATGTAAGACTTTTTATATTTGCTTATAACTACTCATGCTTGGGATTAGTGAAAGGACACATTTTAATTCCAAACCTCAACAATCGGCACAACGAGAAAACCTTCAATATTGGGCACTTGAGAAAGGACTGAAGAATAGAATTACTATGTCGATTTAAAAAAATTATATACCTGTGAAGAATTTTGCCCATTATTATGCATGGCTTTTGATATGGTAATTATATTCATTCAACAACTTCCAAATTTCAAGCATCAAGCTTGGCTACCAAGAAGGAAATTTAAGGGGATAAAAAAGAAAAAAACAAATAAATTAAAAGATATATACAAGTAAACAAATCATCTGAACAAAAAAATATTCCAAACCTATCAATTGGAGAACAAACAAAATTTCAGCTAGTTAGCGCTAACAAAGACTGAAATTTCAAATCATCAAGATGTAAAACAAAAAAAAAATAATAAAAATCTAAAAAGTTCAGATCTTCTGCAAAAAGTGTAGTAGCCAAGCCCAAAAGGAAAGGGTAGAGATCTGGAAACTAATAAAATATAATAGAATATTCATCATATTGTTCAAAAGAAGAATGGGGCGAGAGAATATTTGGTAAGATAGGCTGTCATGCTTCACACTTAATTAAATTACAGATCAAAACCCTAAAAGTTAAATCAAATAAATTATTGTTCAAAATGCAAAGCATGTGGGGTTGCAATTTCTAGATGATATTCCATCGGTTAACTTTAACTTTGTCGAAAAACAAATCCAGATAACTGATCGCACCATGTTTAATTGTTGATAAGTGCATAGCCCATTAACGTTATCTTTGAATTGAATAAGACTCTTGGATTTATTGTGTGTAATTGGTCTCGTACTCACGTGATAACGACGTTCTTATATCCCTACGAATTAAATTTGTGTGTTTCGTGAAACACTCAAAACCCTAAAATATTTTAGAATAAAAGAGTAAATTGGTACTTAAACTATAAGTCACACTAAACTCATTTTTGATAAAATATTTTTTTAATTTTTTAAAACAATGCAATATGGCTCTTACTATTAACAAAAGTTAACTTTGACTACTAATTTGCTGACTAGAAAATGACCAATAACATTTTCTAGACCATTTTTTGTAACTTTTTGGATTTTTATCTAAATTTTTTATCCTTTTTTATAATTTTTAAGATCATTTTTTTATAAATTTTTAGTTCGTTAACTGTCAGAGTTAACTTTTATTAATGATATGGTCAAATTATGTCATTTTCCAAGGAAAACACTCACTGTATTGAAAGTTCTTGGCCAACTTGCCTAATTTTTCACTTCCTAGTTGGCAAAATGTAGACGGACAATTTCAACCACAAAAAAAAAAAAAATGTAGCCGGGCAATAATTTCACTACTGCCACGTATAATTTCTTTTTTTTTTTTTTGGCCAAAACGTATAATTTCTTATATGTTCACATATGCGTTCACATTGACACTGAAAAATTATTTCTTGGGTGAAGTAGATAAACATTTTAAAATTAGTATTTTGCTGATTTACATTTCGAGTATATATGTTTATACATATGCTCCTGTAAAATATATTATTGAAGTTTAATTGAATAAAAATATAACTTTATGTCTCTACACTTTTTTTGCATTTTGTGATTGACCCTTGCACTTTTTTTTTGATATTTTAGTTTCCTACATTTTTATTTTTTAGTATTTTTGGTTCTTCTATGAACAAAGTGTAGGGACCTTAGAGAAATATAAAACACCAAAAAATAAAAGTGTGAGGACCTAAAACAGCGAAAAGATGTGAGGACTAATAGCAAAATGCGAATAAAATATAAGAACCTAAAATTATGTTTTTCTTTTAATTTAAACCTAAATCTTTGAACATTATCTGGTATATATATTTTTTATTTATTTATCAATACTGTAATCAATTCTAAGTACTAATGTTATTATTTGACAAATTTTCCATTTTGTTTATTTATAAGTGTATATTGAGTTATTGACATGGTCAGATGGTTTAAACATGGGAAAATATGAACCTAGCATTTGGAATACATGTTTGGTACTATAAATAATGATACTCCCCTATCCGAAATTATAAGACATTATTAAAAGAGATTTAGCGTCTCAACATATAAAATATTTTAAGAGGATTAAGGTTTTATTAAATAGATGTATTCCAATGTAAACCTTTCTTTCTCTCTAATTCTTGTTGCTATTTCTTCTCAATATATAAAATGAACAGTATTTTTGAAAGTTAATTTTTTTAAAAAATAAAGTTGTTAAATATATTTAATAAAATTCATTAATATGTAAAATTTTGGTCCAAAGTATCTTCTAATTTGAAATAGAGGGGTATATATGAATGGATAGATTAACAGCACAGGAACATGAACACATGATCTAAAGATACCTTCTGCAATTCTGCATTTTCTTTACTAATGACTTCTATCCTTTTGTATAGTTCCACATTTTTTTTGTAGAAGTTCAACTGTTCAAGGTAGTGTTAATGTTTGACATAAATTAATAAAAGCATGTTTGTATAATAAATTATCAGTATAACAAAACTTTTAGTCCATTAAATTAGTCCTAACTATTGATTTGATCTTTGAAATTGAATTTTTATCAACAAAGTCCCTAAAGTTTCAAAACCACACACAATTAGTTCTTATGAAAGGAAAATAATATTGTAAGGAATAATTGTGCAAGGTTATGAAATTTTAAGGACTTAATTTATAGAGATTAAACTAGAAGGATTAAATCAATAACTAAAATTAACAAATTTGAGGAAATCAATAACTAAAATTAACAAATTTGAGGGGATAAAAGTTTTATTATTACTAAATTGTTCTAGTTCAATTACTTTTTGTTCATTAAAGAACTCTTAATAAATTAACCAACGGAGGTTAGTTTTTGCAGAATTGGCTAGCTTTTCATTGAGAGAGTTGTCTATATTTAGTGACCAGCAATACTTTGAATATGATTATATTATCTACAATAAAAAGATACTTGTATAGAATTAAAAAAATAACTCTTAATAAGAATCAAAACCAAAATATTAGATTAATAAAGTATACTTGTTCTTCACGATGCAAAAGACCGTGAGACCGCATGCTGTTCATAGAGTTCATGGACACTGTATATGGCAGGGTCCCAAAAGGGACGTTGCGATTTAGACAATCGGGGTTTGTTTATCTTTCAATAAATAAATAATTCTGATAACTCATCGTACCGTTTAATACTGTCCTCAGCCAACTAATATGCAATTTTATATTTCAATAATGATGATTCTTTTGGATTTAATGCCTGTAAGTCCACATGATACTGTTGTAGTAGCACGACGAAGATTTGTTTTCTTTAGCAATCAAAACCCTCAAATATTCTAGTTAACAGAACAGATAAAACACGGAATTAACACTGAATTAACATTACATGTTTATGTTTCCAATGAAGCAAAGCCAAGTGTCAATCATCAATGAATGATCCGATTCACTGGTCATTTGTGAAAATGGTTCGCCCTAATAATTTATTCACATTGCTTTATTATTCCAACAATGGAATACAACACTTTTTGTACTTGGCCGGCCAACTTGCTGTTTTCCAGTATTTAATTAAGTTTAATTCATTGGCAATACTATTTAATTACGATGATCGAAATACCATGTTTTCAGAGTAATATGATCAATTACAACAAGCATCCAGTTCTCCATAACAAGAAATAACAAGTGTTAGCATACCAATAAATATAAAAAAAACATTACTCATACCAAAAGTGACTAGAAAGTTTGCCTACCCTTGGCATTGGCAATAAGGAGCGCAAGAAATAAAGTATATATCTTTGTCTGCTCCCCTATCCTTGAATTGATCCAAAAGTTTTTTTGCTTGATCTTCAAGAGCTTCCTTACTAATATCATTGTAGGGAGAGACATTATGGGGATTAACCATCTTGAACCATGATTTGAGGCCACCTGGTACCATGAATGAGGTATAAATGTGATTTGGATTAAAGATAAATAGGTTATCATCAAATTAGTGCTCATCATTTCGTGCTTGAGAGTTTCATTTAAAATTTCATCCTGAATGACTTCAAATAAGTTGATCTACCATATAACCCATTCTCAAAATTAACGATATCCCCAAGTGTCACTTGACATGCCATCCTTGAAACTAGCTTGTAAAATGTTTATTGTGCTCCTTGGCGTACCAACTTCCTTCTATGTTGGGGTTATCCCTTTTAAGTTTAGCCATGTCCTTGTTTGCATTCTCTTCAACATCTTCAGAGTTGTGCAACGCATATAAATGGGTTTGCTCTAACTATACATTGCTAACATTTTTCAGGTACTCAGTGCAAAAGTCAACAGCCTTTTCACAAATATATTGGTTGTTCAACAATGCAACTCTCTAGTTGACTTCAATTTTTCACATAGTCTTTAGTATCTCCATGTAATGCTCGATTGGGTACATCTATCTTAAATAAATAGGCTTATATATTTGAATCTCCCTAACCAATTAAACAGTTAGGTAGCTCATAATATCAAAGAATGCTAGCGGGAAATACATCTCAACCTCACACAATGTTAATGCAATTTGGACTTGCAATTTCAACAATTTATTGAGGTTAACTACTTTACTATAAGTCGGCTTGAAAAACAAATATAGTTTAATGGTTGTCCCTCATATTTTAGGGATAAAATTGCACATATAACCACTGGAATGAAATCCTTCATCAAAACATGACAGTCATGAGACTTTAAGCCCTTCAATTTTAGATCTTTCACTGATACAAGATTTCTAATGTTTGAAGAGTAGCCCTTAGGAACTTCAACTATATCAAGGAACTCAAAATCTAGTTTTTTTCTTTCTTAGATAACTTATGAGCTATTGGAGGGAGAAAGGTATGATTTCCCTTATCTTGTGGTGCCAATTCTTCTCTTATTGTTAAAAAAATCATGTCCAACCTTACTTTTATGCCATCTTTATTTTTCCTAATACTTGGAGTAAAGTATCAATAAGGCTGTCACAAACTTTTTTCTCAATATGTATAACATCAAGAAAATTTCTAACATCCAAGGTGGTCCAATAAGGGAGTTCAAAGAAAATAGATATCTTCTTCCATCCGCTTGTCCTAATGTTCCTTATAAAAGGTTTTCTAAATTCAATACCCAAATCCTTTATTTTCTCAAACAACTCATTGCTTGTTAACAGCAAAGGTGACTTACCTTTTTCTAGATTTCCATTAAACGCTTTTCTTAATTGCTGATAATGAAGTCCTAGTGTAAAAAGTTATGATGCCTGAGGTAAAAAATTTTCATCCCATGTTACTTGCTTTTTTCAAATGGTTTCTTCAACCACATTTCCATTTCACTTACAGAGGTTGTTTTTTTTTTTTCTCTTTTAATCTTATTTGCATATTAGATCTTGGGGATTGCAGAATGAATTCAAAATCACATGATCTCTTTTTTTTTGTAGTTAATATGCTCCAATAATCCTTAGATGTGATTTTCCCTTTTAAGATTTTAGCATGAAGATCATGTAATGCAATTAACAATTAAGAACTCCTTTGGTATGATGGAAGGAATTTTAATGGATCAATTAGAATCAGAATCAGAATAGAATTGAAGATCATATAATTTCTAATTTTATAATTGTATTTATGATATGAAAAGATAAAAATGCCCTTAACAAATTTTAAAAATCTTGATTAAACACAAAAACTTTCTCATTTTCAAGCTGTCGTTGACCACTCCATCACCATAGCTACCAACTAGATTACCTTGTTCAGATAACCAATTTTACAAAACTAGGAACTCCATTCTCAAAAACTACTAAAAATGAAAAAGAATGGACAACCAAATGCAGTATAAGAGGAGGAAGAATGAGGCGGGTTTGTGTTTGTTGCACATAGTCGAAATTGACGCAAGTGGAAACCAAACCTTGAATCATCAATGCAAGCGAGAAAGATGAAGTTGAAGGTCGAGAAGATGAAATTAAAGAACAAAGAGGTAAGTCATGGAGGAGATATCGGTGGCTCAAAGGGTGATGGAGCTGCGATGATGAGGACCGAAATCTGATAGTGGCTAAGATTGCCAAGGCAAGAGGAATATTAGCAGTGGCCATGTGGTCACTGTGATGATGGGAAGAAGGATTCTAGATGCCAAGATTCATGATTTTTCATGAGGTTAATGTGGTCCAGAATACTCCAGAATCCTCTAGAAGGCTCCTAAGTAACCTTGAGAAGGCTAAAGTGTGCAAGAACATTATAAAAGAATCCATGCAACTCTAGCCTCAATATCTTAATATAGTCTTTAGATATTTTCATGTAAATATCTTGATATTTGTTGTAAATATCTAATAGAGAATTCTAGAGAATTGACGATAGTTGTAAGATCAATTTAATCTCCATCGTCCATTAAAAAAGTGGGAATTTTTAGGATTCAAGGGGAGACCTATAAATACCTCACCCCTTCTCATTTGTCACCATCCGTCAGTTCTCAAGCATCTTCCTTTTCTCAAACTACCTTGAGTTCCTCTCATCCTTGAGTTCTCAAGCAATACAAGTCTCACATTCCTATAACTTTCTCAAACATCCTTTGCTTTCAAGCTTTCTCTTTCCTCAATTTAGCCAAGTATCTTCATTTTCTACAAACTAGGCTTACTTAATATCTTTTAGTGAATAGTGTCTAAGTGTCGTGCGGGTTGAAAGACCAGTTCCATGATATAGAGGTCTAGATGTCATCGACGGTGGATAGGTAGTGGCAATGAGGGTATGAGACTCAAACGATGAAGGGGAGGGAGAGGGCAGTATCAGCAGTTCTATGGAATTTGCCCAATTCCATTGTGATGATGATGGAATTGGATTTTGAGTTTTTTGGCGTAGTTGGATTTCACAAAGAATCTGAATTGATGCATATATACCAAACCATTAACAGCTTAATTCTGTTTCCACTTCTACTTCTCATGAACCAAATTTTATAGTACCCTAATATATCAAAATATTGATTACATCTTTATATTTATCTCTGATTTAATTCTTTGAAACATTTTCATCTTATATAAATAAAAATTATAATAGGAAAAATATCAACAAAGGTTGTGTTGAACTTTACATATAAAATAAAATAAAAATTTTCTTCTAAAAATTCTATATTTTAAAATGGAATGACAATGAGTAGTATTAATAAATGTTGTCAACAAAAATTGATCTAATTAATAAGAATTTGACTCAATCTATAAAGTTATTGTTCAAATCATCCCATCATTGTTATTAATTTTGTCCTTATTAAATATATAGAACTCTAAGATCCAACTTTTTTTGGGTCACCTGAGATCCAACTTACTAGAAGGCTTTTTTTTAAAATATAATTTCATTTTATTAATATTAGGGTAAAGGAGCAAAAATACCTATAAAGTAGTCAACCAAGGGCACCTAGTATCCTAAAGTGATAAAAAGAGCAAAAATACCAATAACGTTACACGGATGGGTGCAAAAGTAATCAAACTGTTAACTTTGACCGTTAAATGTTGATTGTGTATGCCACGTGTCAGTCTTTGCTGACGTGGACTAAAAAAGGGGTAAAAATACCCATGAAGTTATTGGTCAGGAGCAAAAATATCCATAATGTCATCAGAGTTGGTGCAAAAGTGAACAATCCATCCAATCTCTTAATGTTGACCGTTTAGTTGACACCTAAATAGAAGTTGACTATTTTTTCACTCATGTACACAAAAATATTCCAAGATAAAGTTTTATGGATGTTGATTGATCATTGTATGAGTATCTATAATATTACTTTAGTAGGTGCAATAGTGACCAATCTGTCAAAATTAATGCCATATGGTTTCTTTCCATTATCACGTATCTCGCCCCCTTCCTTTCTCCCTCTCTCCTCATTTTTTTTATCTACAAAACTTGAGATTTAACATAGTAAGATAGATTGTTCAAAATTAAAGATTGAGACTAAGCACATCTAGCTTAAGAACATTGTCACAACCTTCAGCAATTGTATTCACGATAAATTCAAAATTTTTAAATGATTTTTTCCACTACTGCAAAGAAACAAGTAATTTAATATAATATTTAGTCAAAATGACATTTTCTCATGTGATATTCATACAATAACTGATTACTTTTAGAGAATTTTATCTTGAAATATTTTTTATCTACATGTGAAAAAATAGTCAACTTTTGCTTAGGTGTCAATTAAATGGTCAACATTTAAAGATATTGGATGAATTGGTTACTTTTATACCAACTCTGACAATGTTATGGGTATTTTTGCTCCTGGCCGATGAGTTCGTGGGTATTTTGCCCTTCTTTTAGTCCACATCAACAAAGACTGACACGTGACATGCACAATCAGCATTTAACGGTTAAAGTTAATGGCGTTAGGTCAAAGTTAATGGTTTAATTACTTTTGCACCCATCCATGTAATGTCATGGGTATTTTTGCCCTTTTCATCACTTTAGGATACTGGGTGTCCGTGGCTGACTAGTTTGTGAGTATTTTTATCCCTTTACCCTTAATATTGATTAATGCTGTGCTTTCGTTCCTTGAATAATAAATACATAAGTTTTTCCGAATAATACTCCGTAGTCAATTTTGCAAGGGGATATTAAAATTAAAATTAGGTTGTTTTTTTCTTTTTTTAAAAAAGAATACTTACTAGCTAAGAATTACTCCGTACTATAGTGAATAGCCGGTGGCTTTCCCAACGCCACGTCATGACATTTTCCTTCTCGTCTGACGGGAGGTCGTTGACCAAATATAATGAATGAGTTATACTATTTTGAAAAAATATTTCTACACAATCATATAATTTTTTTCAATTTTAAATTAAGTTTTTATAATTTATTTTATTTTAATATATTTTAATTCATTAAATATTTTTAATCGCTAAAAATTAAAAATCTTAAAATATTCCTTGAAAAAATAAAATAAATATTTTACATTTATATTAAGAGATTATATAGCTTAATTTAAAATTAATTACATAATTTTTATAAATCAAAATTTATATAATTAGGCTTTTTCCTATATATTTTTCGCACACATAAAATTTTCATAAAAATTTAATAAAAATGTAAATATTGTATTAAATGAATTCATCTTTAGTTTTTATTTTTGGCCAAAAATATTAAATCAGATTTTCTATAAACTCCACAAAGGAGTTTTTGTTTTGGGAAAGTTAATAATTCATTATTAATTTTAATATTTAGGGATTAATATGCGTAATGGATCAAACTATAAAAACTTGGTTAAAATAAAATATAAGGACCTGGTTTAAAATTGAGAGAAATTATAGGGACTTGCAGATTAATTTTTCCTACTATTTTTCTTGTCATAGGAAGTTTCAAGGGAGAATGATAAATAAGTATTTCTAAAATAGAAAGATATCAATTTAGTCTTATAAAATGTGATAATACATTCTAAATTTCAAAGGGGGATTTTTATTACACTTTTAGTAAGTTAAGGGGTATTTTTATGATTTCATCAAAATTTTTAATGACAATTAGGTTTCCTGTTGGGACTTAGAAGACATTATCATATTTCATGGACTAAATTATTATTTTTCTATTTTGGAAGGATTTATTTGTCATTCTACCTAGTTTTAAAATAAAGTTAATTGATTTTAAAATGGGTAAGATTTAAGTACTGAAGTTTATATATTTAACATACTTAAGCTAATTAAATCAAGAGAAGTGAATTTTAATGTTTTCTAGCCAATTTTTTTAATGTTTTAATAATATTAATAATAAGGATTTGTTATAGAATAAATCATCTATAAAAGATTCAGATATCTTGATTTAATTAAAAACAAGCATTCTAAATTTATAAGACTAAGTATAGAAGTTTTTTCTTTTTAAACTTTTTAAAGAATGATAATTAATTAAATTACTTGTAATGTTTTTTTTTAAATTTGTCCATTCATTGAAATTAAAAAGCACAATAAAATAATGTCTGGGAGAGAAGTCTCTCCTTTTTCTACCCCCTTCTTTGCTCTCCACTTCCCCAATCCTCACCCTTCATTAATTCTATAATTAAAAAAATCATTTAATAAAATGACATGAATGGTGAGGATTGGTGAAGTGGAGAGAAAAGGAGGGGAAAAAAAAGGAGAGAATTCCATCCATGTTTAGAAATTACGTTTGCCAACAACTTGGGGTAATATTAGAAAAATAGCAACTACATCTTGCCCCTATATTTAAGACCAAATATAGCTTTAAAACTTTGGTCTATTATTGAGGCGATAGAGAATAAAATATATAGTCTAATTTTATCGCACACAAATCAAAAATAATGGTTAAAAGTAAGTTACATAGTCAAATATGTAAACAAAAAAAAAATGTAGTAGTACTTGATGACTTAGACTTACTAGGTAAGCAAACTATATATTACAATGAATTATCAAAAGTCAAGATTACATTAAGAGAGAATGACAACTAATTAAGTCTCATAGATCATTTTATTCAATTTAAGTCCCAACAAATTCTTGAATTTAAAGTAAGTCTCTTGATCTTTGAGTGATATTTTAATACCGGGTAAAGACTAAAACAAGGTTTGTATCTAAGTCAGCAAATTTCCAACAGGAGCTCACGTTTTGCCTATACTAGCTATTGCCTCACGGCGACGAATTGAAGCAACCAGAAATTTCAAATGTGATTGGAATTTTAAACTAGAAACTTGCTTCTCAATGATTGTTGCACTCTCACAGAGAGTTTCATAATCTGTGAAGCTGTTTTGGTGAATGAAACAGAGAGCCTACATTTTAGATTATGGGTAGTTTGGTCTTTTAAGTATCAAAATAAATTGCACATGAGCCCTGGCCTGCAGTGTATTATCAGAATTTATTTGGCTTCAAGAGCAATTATCTTGCTTCTAAGCCTTATACGCGATTCTCCCAAAATTAAAAATTTTAGTAATTTAAAATATTAGTCTTTAAATTTTTAAAATAATTTTAACCTTTATAGTTTTATTTAAAGACCAATATTTTAAATGGTTAAAATTACAGACGCTGAGTTACATTATGTCAAAGTTCAGGTCAAAACTATAAGAATCAAGTTAAACTATGTCGAATTTCAAAAATTGAGTTTCTTTTCAAATATTTTTAAGAAATTAATGTTTTACTTGACTTTTTTTTTTTAGATTTTGAAAGTAGTTATCAATACCATGTATTAATTATAGTTCAGTGAGAGCAATGATTATTCATTTTGTCATGAATGGTTGCTTGTTAAAAATTACTCTCAGTATCATTTTCTTTGAACACGGTGATATGTATGTGTAGATTTGTTATTTTCCACATACTTGCTTATTAAAATAAAATGGTTACTTGTTTTCTTTTGGAATGGTTTCTTTCACTATACTTCCATTTCACTTATAGGGATTATTTTCGTTTTTTTCTCTTTTAATCTTTTTTGCATATCAGATTTTGGGGACTGTAGAAGGAATTTATAATTGTTTGGATTTTGTTTTTTGCAATTAATATGCTCCCAACGGTCCTTAGATGCGGTTTTTCCTTTTAAAATTTTAGCTCAAATATCACGTTATGCAATTAACAATTAATATATTAAAACATTGATTGCAATTTTAAATGGCTAGAGTATATATTTACTCCTTTAACTTTACACAATATCTTATTTAGTTCCTTAATTTTATAAAATGTCTCTTTAGTTCTGTAACTCTAACACTGTTAGTTTTATCTCAACAAATTTTTATATTGAACTTTTAGATAAAACATTGTCAAATGATGATATATTAAGTTTAATTTTTTTTAAATAATAAAAATTGGCTCAAAAATAATTATTTGAAACTAATGATGTTAGGGTTCAAAAACTAAAAATATAATTTACAAAATTAAAGGATCATATTGAAGCTTTATATGAAGTTAGAGGATTAAAAGTATACTTTAGCTAATTTTAAATTTATCTCTAATTTAATGCATTGAAACATTTTCATATTACTTGTAAATAAAAGTTTAATAGGAAAAATATCAATACATGTTGCATTGCAATTTTAAAGACATATAAAATGAAATAAAAATTTTCTTCTAAAAGATATATATTTTAAAATTGAATGAGAAGTATTAATAAAGATTAAAATGTAGCAATGAGAAATATTAACGGAGATTCAAAATTTCAAGGTTTGAATTTATGGATACTTATCTCCTTTATTATATATTAATTATTAATTTTAATTCTATCTAATGTTAGACTTTTTACATTCGCTTATATCTACTCATACTTGGGGTTAGTGAAAGGACACATTTTAATTCCAAACCTCAATACTCGACAGAACGAGAAAACCTTCAATATTGGGCACTTGAGAAAGGACTGAAGAATAGAATTTCTATGTCGATTTATATATATATATATATATATATATCTATGAAGAATTTTGCCCATTATTATGCATGGCTTTTGAGATGATAATTATATTTATTCAACAACTTCCAAATTTCAAGCATCAAGCTTAGATTTCAAGAAGGAAATTTAAGGGGATAAAAAAGAAAAACTCAAATAAATTAAAAGATATATACCAGTAAACAAATCAGCCGAACAAACAATATTCCAAACCTATCAATTAGAGAACAAACAAAATTTCAGCTAATTAGCGCTAATAAAGACTCAGATTTCAAATCATCAAGATGTTAAGAAAAAAAAATCTAAAAAGTTCAGATCTTCTGTGAAAAATGTACTAGCCAAACCTAAAGGAAAGGGTAGAGATCTGGAAACTAATAAAATATAATAGAATATTCATCATTTTGTTCAAAAGAAGAATGGGGCGAGAGAATATTTGGTAAGATAGGCTGTCATGCTTCACACTTAATTAAATTAATTACAAACCAAAACCCTAAAAGTTAAATTAAAGAAATTATTGTTCAAAATGCAAAGCATGTGGGGTTGCAATTTCTAGATGATATTCCATCGGTTAGCTTTAACTTTATCGAAAAACAAATCCTGATAACTGATCGCACCGTGTTTAATTGTTGATAAGTGCATAGCCCATTAACGTTATCCTTGAATTGAATAAGACTCTCTTGGATTTATTGTGCGTAATTGGTCTCGTACCCACGTGATAACGACGTCTTATATCCCTACGAATTGAATTTGTGTGTTTCGCGAAACGCTCAAAACCCTCAAATATTTTAGAGTGAAAAAGTAAATTGACACTTAAATTATAAGTCACTTTAAACTCATTTTTGGCAAAATATTTTTGTTATTTTTAAAAATAATACAATTTGGCACTTACCATTAACAAAAAAGTTAATGTGCATTTTTTCCCCTGATGTATTTCTTAAGAAGCACCCAACAACCTAACATTTTTGTTAAAATAATTTTGCCCCTAAAGTTATTAAAATAAAGTATTTTGGCCCTTTCTGTCAAAATTCAATGTTAACCTCAAATGTTGACCATTAAAAAATTTGATAGAAAGGGTAAAAATGCTCTGTTTTAATAACTTTCGGAGCAAAATTGCTCCAACAAATATATTAAAGTGTTGGGTGCTTCTCAAAAAATACATCGGGGGGCAAAAATACACCTTTATCCTTAACAAAAACTAACTTTGACTATTGATTAGTTGACCAGAAAATGATAGAAAATGACCAACAAAATTTTTTTGGTCATTTTCTGTAATTTTTTGAATTCTTGTCTATAATTTTTATTATTTTTAACATTATTTTTTTTTTGCCATTTTCTAATCAATTGACTGTTAAAGTTAACTTTTATTAATGATAGAGTCAAATTAGATCATTTTCTAACCATGGAAAACACTCACTGTATTCAAAGTTCTTGGCCAACTTGCCCCATTTCACTTATTAATTGGCAAAATGTAGACGGGCAATTTAAAAAAAAAAAAAAATGGTAGACGGGCAATAATTTCACTACTGCTGCGTATAATTCCTTATTCGTTGGCAAAGGCTTTCACATTAACACCCTGAACAATTATTTCTTGGGTGAAGTAGATAAACATTTTAAAATTAGTATTTTGATGATCTACATTTAGAGTGTATATATATATATATATATATGTTTATACATGTGTTCCTATATTATTAAAGTTTAATTTAAAACTTAAATCTTTGAACATTATCTGGTATATATTTTGTTTATTTATTCATCAATAATGCTATCAATTCTAAGTATTAATGTTCTTATTTGACAAATTTTCCATTTTGTTTATTTATAAGTGTATATTGAGTTATTTACATGGTCAGATGGTTTAAACATGGGAAAATACGAACCTAGCATTTGAAATACATGTTTGGTACTATAAATGATACTCCCTACTTTCCTAAATTATAAGACACTATTGGAAGAGATTCAACATATCAAATATAAAATATTTTAAGAGGATTAATGTTTTCATTAAGTAGACGTATTTCATTATAACCCTTTCTTTCTATCTAATTCTCGATGCTATCACTTTTTAATACATTAAATGAAGAGTATTTTTAAAAATTTATATTTTTATTTTAAAAAATAAGATTGTTAAGTATATTTAATAGAATTTATTAGTATGTGACAAGCACATGAATACATGATCTAAGAAAAAAAACACAAAAAATATCCTTAATGAAACCCTTGAACAAAAAAAAATTATTGATTAATATGTGTATTTGTGTTTCTATATTTTTGAGAGATGAGTCAACCCTTGCATTAATGTTTGCTTGCTCCTAATTATTCTTTATCTATGTAGTCATTAATTTGGCTAACATATCCTCTAAATTAACTTTAGGTTCTTGGATAGGAATACATTGCCTTTAAAATTGAGAGAATCCTGGTGGTTGAATTGGTTTTGTACTAGAAGTTTATGCTTGATTGAGTAATGAGCCATTTTTCAAAGAAAAATTAAAATTATGATGCCACCCAACATTGTAAGTGTTTGAGTAGGGATTGATTTGATTGTTACCATGATAATTTTCAACATAGTTCACTGTCTCTATTTGTTGAGAGGAAGGGCATTATCTAGTAACATGTGCATTTCCACAATATATATTTATATATATAGCATTAACTCCCATATGTCTACCATTAAATTGATCAACTCATGCTTTTAGACGATCAAATCTCTTATTAAGATTCTAAAGCATAGCGACCACTTGAGAAGATGAAGAGTCATCAGCAACTCTTTCTAGTGGTCTCATAGGTCTCCCCTTATTGTTGTTTTTAGATGTAATCAGTAGCAAGATCATCTAAACAGTTTCAAACATAGTTCATAGGTTGTTTCGTAATCCCACCATTAGTGACTGCATTCATTTTAGACTTAGACTCAGGTATCAATTGGCTATTGAAAACTTGAATCAAAATCCATTTCTCTTGATTATGCCTAGGACTTTGCTTAACTAGCTGCTTGAACCTTTCCTATGCTTCATACAAGTGTTCACCAAATTGTTGATTGAAATTGATAGTGTTGGCTCTAGCATTCACCATCTTGTTATATGAAATGAATCTAGATCTGAACTTTCCTTCTAACTCATCTCATGATGAAACATTACCCTCTTCTAAGTTGTTGAGCCAATCTTTAACTTTTCCTTATAGAGAGTAAGGGAAGAGGTGAAGACTATTAACATCTTGAGGAACTCCATTGTGCTTAAAAGAGTCACAAATATCAAGAAAGTTGACCAAGTGTCTATTAGGGTCTTGATCTTGATTTTCAACAAATTACCCATTGATCTCAATTATCTTAAGCATTGTTTACTTAATCTTAAAGTTGTTTGCTTGGAAATTATGCACTTTAATTCTATATTAGTATCCTTTAGCTTATCTACTCAAGAAATCATTGATACATAGCCTATCATTCTCATCCTCAACCATCTCTTCTTTTTTAGTCTCTTCACCAGTTGGAGGTTGAGTTTGAGGTGAAATAGCTTTCAAGATTTCTTTGAGACTTCTTATTTGCATAGGTGTCTTTTTTGACTTAGCATTACATGGCCTACAAAATAGTTCTGCAAGAACAAAGAGGAAGATAAAGGATCTAACTGAACAAACAAGAAAAAAATAAAATGACAAAATAAATGCTCAAGTTAAAACTACTCAAGGTCCTTTAATTCTAATAATTGATTGCCAAGACTCCTCAGCAACTGTGCTAAAAATTTGACGCACACAAATATATAATGAATTCTACAAGTGTACGGGTCATAAATATAGTATATGATAAATCAAGGTCATTCCTCCAGAGAATCAAGTTAATTGATAATTAGGCAAAAATTTCCCATTTCATTTAGGGTTAATATGCAATTTGAACCCAGAACTATATATTTAAAGGCAATTTGAATCCTAAACTTTTAAAACGTGCATTATGAACCCTAAACAATTAAAATTAAGTCAATTACATCCCTACCATTAAATTTCAATAAACATATGTCAAATTGGAGCCTAATGTGTGTTTTTTATTGAATTATACTCTCCCTCTCTTTCCTACCTTCATTTAGGAAAAATTACACATCAGCCCCAATTTAATGAACGTCTATGTAAACTTAATGGTGTGGGTGAAATTGTCCCAATTGTAATTGTTTAGAGTTCAGAATGCATTTTGTAAAAGTTTAAGATTCAAATCATTTTTGGATTTATAGTTTAGAGTTTAAATTACATATTAACCCTTTCATTTAAATCAAGAAAAACAAAATTTGAATTTGGTATTGCAAAATAAAAAATTAAAATTATAAAAAGTATTGAAATAAAAGTTCCAACAACCATAAATAATCAAGGTAATCTAGCGTGGCTAATCCCTTCTTTAATTCTTAGAGCATGTAATTACATAAATAAATTTACTTAATATTAATTTATTAATCTAGAGTATTAATAGGAGCAATTATCTTCTAATTAATTACACTCCTGTCTTAAATTAATATGCTATGCCTAACACAATATCTAAGAGGCAAAAAGCACAAGTTTAGTCAAATGTGATTATGGGTCCAATAGGTATATTCCTATCTTATTAAGAAATTAGAATAAATTTTAATTCTACATTACTTAATCTAATGATCTAATATAGATTTTTCTTTTCCAAGGCAAAACCTAAATCCCCAAATTCACACTTAATGACGGCTAAGCATTAAGTAGATAAATAAATATAAGATTAAGTAAACAAAACTAACATTAAACTCAAATAAATGGTTCAAACATGCTCTAATCAAAAAATTAATTCATAGCTACTCTAGATTAAGAGAAAATCAATTACCCATGGCTCTAGTGACAACAAACTTCATCAATATATGCATCAAAGTAAAGAGAAGAAGGAGAAGAAATGTTTAATTAAAGTAATCTTGAGCTAAACTTGTGATTTTCTATTAAACCAAAGCTTCTCCAACCCTTCTTTTGCTCATTTTCCTCTCCTTGGATATTCTATAGTTGTTGGAAGTGAAAAATGGTTGAAAATGAGGTGTCCAAGCCCTTAAAATTTATTGAAAATCAAAATTATGTATCTCACTAAAATTTGCACTTCACTGCAATGGAATGCATTTTCACTACAATGAAACACATTTTCACTATAGCAAATATCACTTGTGTAGAATTTCCCTTTAAATTTACTTCCTTAGACTTGGATATCAAAATTTTCACCTTTGGGCCCATAAATTGGGCCTTTGTACATGTATGAAACCCATAATTAATGCTAAAATTAATTCACTAACTTCTAATCACATTTCTATAGCTATTCCCACACAAAATTATTCATTTAATCATATTTTTGCTAATAAATTTAAAGAAATGACTTTCAATTGCATTAAAAAAACCAATAAATTTAGCAAAATATTGGAAGTTGTCAAATGCAGTTGTTGAGAAATTGTTGGGCAAGACATTTGAATGTTAATAAGTTTTATTGTGGTAATTTTGGAAGGAAACCATTGAATTTATTGAAAGTTTATTTAAAAATCTTAATTTAATTTATAGGGTATTTGGAGGAAGAAAAATTTAATTGACGTTGAGAGGTGAATTTTTGAATTTTGAGGAGTATTCCAGGAAATATTTTCATAATCAAATTGGATATTGAATTGAAAAGGTTAGCATTTCACGGTTCATATGGTTCAATTGGGTTGGACCAACAGTCAAATCGGTAATGTAATAATTAAATTAAAAAATTAAATATGTATATAATAATATAAATATAAGAAATAAATATGAAATTACTACTTAACTTAAAAATAAAACCAAATATTTTAAGTTTATCATGACTTAAAAATTCACATGATATAACATAACATCAAATGATTAAAAAATTGGTCATTTTTTTAAAAAAAAATTAAAAAAGAATTTTATGAACAGTTCATTTTTGAAAACCAAGTCCAATTTCTAGCTTAACTTCAGTTCCTGATATGATTGTTGGTCCAAAATGGCCCAACTTGGCTGTCACACCCAGTTACTAAGGATATGACTGGCACGAAATTTGAGATAAACTCACATTCGATAAGCCTTGAATTTTTGCTTGGCACTACAAATATGCCAGTCTACCTAGTAGATACCTTATTCTCCAGAGGGTTCCATACATGAGGTGGTATGTAGACTTTCAAGACTGTAGAGCCGATGTCTTCATGGTCTAGTCGTGGTTTAGAGAGGACCCCCAATAAAATTCCCTAAAAATGTTATTTGAAGAGGATGATCTTTTTTTTATGAAGGGAGGAGGAGTTAGAGATAGAAGTTTATCGAGAAAAGGAAAAATTTCTAAACATTTCTTTTATAAATCTCTTCTTTTTAGATATCATAACATTCAGGTTCCATAGAAATATAAAGGAAGAATATTAGTCTAATGCAACCCCTACCTTACCCCAACTAACTCTTGATATTGGGAGTATTAGGAAAATGCCTACAAGAATCGTATGATTAATGTTTAGGAGAAATTCTTTTAGAGAAACCTCTTTTAGAGTAGGAACAACAATTAATGACTTCAGAACTATGCCATCAGAATCACCTAGGCACTAAACCACTTCAACACCTCAGTCCGTACACTCAACCATACACCTAGAAGGACTGGATACTTCTTTCAATATCCCTAGACCAACCTACCGAAGAGATAAGGAAGATCAAAGATCTACATTATCTTCAAAATTTTCAAATGAGCCTTATGAAAATGAAATTAACGTCATTTCATCTAATTTTCAATTGATAAAAAATAGAATCAAACCCAATATCAAGATATTGATATTATTTTAGTACTTAGTCTTAGCCACCAATTTAACATGACTACTATACACAAAATATTCATGCATTCTATCAAAGTATGGACTTAACCTTGTTCGTCAGGGTTTTACTTCCATAACCTCACAAAAATTATGAAAATTTTGTCTATATTTATCACTTAAAGTGATACGTGCTATTAGGCTAAGAAGAAAATAATATTAACTCATTGATATAAGATCTAATATGATCAATCTTGGCTTACATTCTATCAATACATTCCTACTTCCCCTATGACAAAATTCTTCTCCGAATTTGATATGAAATTTGATTTTGGTATATCTAAATTGATGAAAACGATAGGTATAAAACTGCATTCACAATTTCCTTTGGCCAATATGAATAGAATGTCATGCCTTTTGGATTGAAAAATGCCCCCATTAAATTCCAAAGAATTATGAATGAGATCTTCAATCCATACACTAAGTTCATCGTTGTTTACATTAATGATGTTTTAGTCTACTCCCAATCTATTGATCAACATTTTAAACATATTCACATATTTATCGATATTGCTAAAAGAAATGGCCTTGCTGTTTCCAAGAAAAAAAATTAACCTTTTTTAAACCAAAATAAGGTTCTTAGGGCATTGCATCCATCAGGGATGATTGTTCCTATTGACTAAACCATCCAATTTGCTAATAAATTCCTAGATCAAATCATTGATAAAACCTAACTCCTAAGATTTCTAGGTTGTTTAAATTATATAGGAGAATTTGTCCCACAGTTAAATAATCTTATTGAACCTCTTCATGATTGACTTAAGAAAAATCCATCCTGATGGATAGACACGTCACCCAAATTGTAAGACAAATCAAATCACAAGTTAAAGAACTACTATGCCTAGGCCTAGCTCTACCAAACCCGCATGCATTAAAAATAGTAGAAACTGGTGCTTTTGACATTAGATATAGAGGAATCTTCAAACAAAAACTTGATGGAAAAGAAAGCATTACTGCCTTTATATCATATCTTATTATTATATATTTGATGCTTGTTTCATAATGATCATCAAATATATACTTTATATATTCAATTGTTATTATGAAACAAGTATCAAATATATATATATATATCCAACAAAACTTAAGAAAAAATATATACTTGACGGTTATTTTTAAATAACCATCAAATATATTTTTAAATGCTTGATGGTTATTTCAAAAATATTATCAAGAATTTAGCACCTTTTTATATATCACTTTTTTAAAATAACTATTGAGTATAAGGCGTCTTATTTAGCTAATTCTGTAATAGTGATATGTCAAACCCCGATACTAAGGGTATGATAGGCATGAAATATGAGGTGAACTCATATTCCATAAGTCTTGATTAGGTAGAAGTTAAACTAAAACATTGATATATGTAAATTATATATAATAATAAAGTTCATGAAGTTTTAAATATTTTGTAAAAATTTTAGCAGAGTCTCCCTTATAATTTTAACCTCTCAAAATTTCTATACCAACAAAACCTGTCAACCAAACCAATAAGGAGGCTAGCTCCATTCCAGTAATTTACATACTAACAAGATAAGGCTAGGACCTAAATACGGTATGTGGAGCACTAAATTTATAACCTCAATAAAATACATAATTATATCAAAGTGGATGGTCAAAGAGTGCTTCCATTATCCAAAAAGCAATACTGCCCCTCAGTGATCAACATGAGGCACAAGGTCAGCTACATTATTTGAAACCAAAGAAAGTTTCTGGTGAGTAACGTTCCAATTGAGTTTAAAAATTATAAAACAATAAAAAAATGTGAAGATAGTAACTAATGATTTAGTTTAAACAAGTTAAGGGAATAATGAAACACTTACTTTAACAAACAATAAATGATGAGTTTGCTTAATGGTATACTCGTGAAACCAACAACAATATTAAAACCAGATAAGTTTATCAAAATTTTTCTATTCATGATATATATAAAATTTCAAGGAATGGTGTAATTTTTTAAAAAATGCATTTAAAGGAATTAATATAAAGATGATAAATTTTAAATTCATTCTAGGAGGGTTTTATTAGAACAAATAACAAGTGTGGTGTAATGACTTTAAAATTCAAATATATATATATATATTCTCTCAATTTATATTTTATTTAAATTAGTTTTATGACAAATGGAAAGTGGTGATTTAGTAAAACTTATGCTAATAGTTTATTTGAAAGTCTAGAGTTTGAATTCTTTTGAACAATAGGTTAAATTTTATTAGTTTAAAATTTTGAAAAAAATTACAAGAAGTTCTTGTTTCTCTTATGTTAGAGAAAGTTCTGTGCCCTCTCTTGTAATTTTCACAATTTTTTAATGCTTAGATTTTTATTCGTCTCCCCTCTCAGTCAGATGCACGCATAAGAATGAGAAATTTTGAGATCCTTCGACTCAAGCTTTACCGATGCCAGCTCCCTTTGTTCCTCTTTGATTTTTCTGGTGAGTTCTCATTGTTTTGCCTCCAGCCAAGTCTTCCCCATTTTTCCTCTTCTTTTCTTCTCTTTTCCACGGTACACACGTGTTCTAGACTAGAGGAAGAGAGTTAGAGATTTTTCTTGGTTCTAGTAGCTTCGAGCCTTTGATTTAGCCATCTCTGTCCTCCACCCTCATCCCTGTTGCTCGTCTAGTCGCCGGCAACCTTGAGAACACCAGAATCCTCACTGTGGGTAGTGCACAGTGCTTCGTCTAGCTCTCCCCTATTTTGTATCATTTTTCCTTCTTCAGCATCTATGTAAATATGTGTAAGTGATCTAGCTCTCCTCTCCTTTCATCTTTATTTTTTGTTCGCCACTAGTGACTATAGAAAAATCAGAATTTATCTTCTTCGATTATGCTGTGCTGTAGTTTTATTGGGCTCCCTCTCCCCTGTACAACTCATGAAAGTTTTCTTCTTCCTTGCTGCGTTGTGTGTGTGATTAAGGTTAGAAGTATTGAACTCTTCTTCCTAATGGTACTAAGTGTGTGAGTGTGTGATTTATTGGTTGAAATTGTAAACTTTTCTCCCTTGTGCTGTTGCTGCTGTGATTGAAGAGGTAGGGGGATGCTAAATTAAGATAAAAAAAATGTATTAAGAGTAGGATGAGGATATGTATGGGATTGAGCTTTTGAGTTAAAATGATTTTCTTTTAAATGGGTTGATGTTGAAGAAATGGTTGGAATGAGATTTAGATAAAGAACCAAAATTTAGGAGTTAAATGTTAGTGCCTATAAAATATTTGATGAAATGTTTGTTAGAGAGAGTTGCTTGAGTTTGTATTTTTCAAAACTCATTAAATTTCTATGGAGACATAACTAACTTGGATGCTGGTATTTTGTAAATTAAGCTTGGTATTGTGTAGAAATTGGGTTGTGTAAGCTATTTGTAAACTATTTGAATTCTTGAGAATGGTATGGTTAACAATAAATTGTGGACAAGAGATTGAATATTAGAAAGTGTAATCGAGTGATTAGAAATAATGTATCTAAGACATTGGATGCAAAGCTTAAGAGAGAATTATATCTCAAGTAAATAAATTGGCATGGTTAAAGCAACATGGAGAAAATTTGTGATATAAATGATGACAACGAGAAAAAAATTTAAGATTTGAATTTCAGTTTTGGAATTTTAAATAGTGGAAGTTAAATGGGGATTGTGTTAGTAGAAGGAAACCTTTGTAATTTATAGAAGGTGTAATAAAGTCTTATATATTATATATTATAGGATGTTTGGAAGAATGAAAGCTCAAATAGAGTCATAAGAAATGAGTTTGGAGCCTTAAGAATACAGGTAAGTGGATAGCATCCCAACTGATTTTTTTTTTCAATCAAAATTTCCTTTACTAAAACACTACGTTTTTCTGGAAATCATTTTAATAGCATTAATGCGATTATTGGATATTTGTTGATTAACATTTCTTTATTTTGAGAAATTAACTTTATCAAATCTGAAATGTTATTTGATCAATTAAGTCAAGTTTGAACTTTGATTATGAGATTTTTATTTTATCAAATATTAGATTGATACAGAGAATGATTCATGTGAGTTCGACGTTGAAAATTTTTTTTATTCAATAAATGCAAGCATGAGCATAGGATATGAAATTTGATTCTAGCAAGTTTTAATGTTTAAAAGTATTCATGCGAGTTTGATTTTGAGAATGAGAACTGTATCTTGAAAGTGATGATTTTCTCACATGTTTGAAAATGATTTTAAAAAGGGACTTTATATAGAACACTGGTTGCTAACGGCAGTTCCATTAGCCTTTGGTGCGTCATGGTACACCTAGCTAGCAGGGTGCGTATAGGAGGTGCTAGCCTTGTGTGATGGTTGATGCACGTGGAACGAAGGGATGGTTATTCGTGAGCATTGTACTCACGTTTGTTTCGTGGCTTCGGCTGTGTTTGGTTACGTACCCTCGTGGACTGTGTGTCCACATTTGTTTTGTAGTTTTGGCTGCGTTTGGTTACATACCCTCGTGGACTGTGTGTCCACGTTTGTTTTCGTGGCGAGAGCCATGTTTGGTTATTTACCCTTGTGAACTGTGTGTCCACGTTTGTTAATTATTCTGATAAGTCTCTATTATATGAATTTGATTATTTGGTATTTTGCATCCCATTGGTTTTAAATAGTAAATTATTTATAATTATTGATTTTGTTTATTTGCTTACTTGCAATCAAGTGATGATAATATTTATTATGAGATTTTAATGGTTCGAGATTTTATTTAAAATTTTATAGAATCGTTTTATTTCAAAGTTTATTAAATTTTTATAAAGATCGTTGCCTCTTTAACTTACATAATTGTTTAATTTTTTATTTAATTATTTATTGTTAGGACGTTATTTATTGAAAATTTATTTTGGTCTCAGATACCCTAATTGACACCGATTCCCTTGTTGATCCATGAGAACTCATAGATGTGCTGGATAAAGAACTGATCAAAATTTTTCCTTTTTATGCAACTACAAATGCTTATGTATTTTATTTTGGAGAGGTCTGCTTAGGTGCTCCACATATGCTACATCCAGGGCTTCTATTTTGGTATGTATGTTGTCTGTTCATTGGAAGAGCTAAGCTCCTGATTGACATGGTATTCTGTGAATATTTTTGTATTGTAAAGTTTTGGATGATCCTATTTACAAGCGAGGTTTTGTTGATATTTTTATAATTTTTTTAAAACTTCATTTTAATGACCAATATAAAAAATGTTAAAATTTTAATATAAATTTGATTATATTTTAGAAATGAAATAAGTTTAAGGTTAGAGGCTTGCGGAGATATGTTATATGGTTTACATCCGGTGCCGGTTACCTTCTATTTTTGGGGCGTAACATGTGGGCACACATTTTACAAGGATAAATAACCAATCAAGTGTAGACTCATAGTCCATGAGGATAAGTAGTCAGTTAAATGCGACTGAAAGCCACAAAACAAGCGTGGTAAGAGCCATGAATCAAGTGCAATTATGAGGCCCACGAAAACAAACATAAGTACTATATTTATGAATTATCATCCCTCTGATCCATGTGTGTTGGCCTTTACACGGGGCTAGCATCTCATACAAGTATTTTGCTAGATAGATATATCATGGTGCGCTAAGAGTTAACAAAACTGTTGTTAGCAACTAGCATTTTGATCTCAATCTCCCAAATAAAAACCAAGCATGCATAAAGCAAGAAAGAGATTACAAAGTATTCATCTTCAACCATAGGTTTAACTATTAATTCTCATTTTCCAAATTCATTTTCATAGCAAACATGGAATTAAATAATTAAGCTGCAATAACATGAATTATTGGTAAAATCAAAACATAATCATTAATAAAATAATTATTATAAAAATTGAATTGAAGAGAATATTAATACAATTTATAAGGGAATAATATTAAAATTTAAATAAAGAAATTTTTATAAGTTCATTACAAGAAATTTATTTAGAATGCTACCCACTCACTTGAGAGTTTCTAAAAATTTTAAAACTTGACCCCCTCAAATTCTTACTTACTCCAACAATGCTCCAAATAATCTAACACATAATCCAGTAATCCTCATGTCAATATGAATATTTATAATAGACAAACAAAATTTACATTCAAAATCTTTGATAATTCCTAAATTTCTCATTAATTCCTTAAATTTTAAGGCTTGCTTTTCTTAACTTTTTTACTTTAATTCTAATGATGCCCTCAATTTCTTGACAAGAAAATTATAATTCTAAAATCATTTATTAAGTAACTTTCCAAGCACTTAATGAACATTTAAATTTAATCCAAACAATATTAAAGATAATACTTTACCCAATTTTGTCCAAGTACACTTGAGTTAGTTAAACCATTTAACAAATCTTAATTTATCTTTATATTTTCTTGTAGCCCATTCTCAATCATAAATCATAATAAACCTAATTAACCATTCTTATTCTTCCTTTAGGCTTAACAAAATATCATATAAGTGTCCTATGTAATCCTTTTTCCCACTTTGATATATTAAAATTTCAATTAATAACTTGAGCGAAAACTTACATATACTCTTCCAAGTTATAGTATGGAAGCTTGGCAACACTTAATTCACCAATTTCTTCATTCACACATTTTTACAAATACCTTGAAGACATACATTTATCATTGACACAATTATGAGATGAGTAACCAAGCAATTCCAACAACTTTCAAACTTTTATTTTCATTAACCAATTTTATTTCAGCATCATAGCAAAATAACATCCAACATTAATCGAAATTACAGCTAAATTCCTTTTAAAACTTCTAGACAGCAACAACGAAAAATTGGTGTAGCATAAATCAGCCAGAGGAGGGGAAAATGGTGATTCGGTGCTGCTATAGAAGTCAAAGAGGAAGGAGAAAAACTGGCCACTCACCTCAAACGAAATAGTAGTGCTACCACGATGAATCAGCACGTGAACGATGCTGTAGAAGAAAAAGAGAAGGCTTCACTCTGCTACACGAACGGGAAGAATGAATAATCGCCAGCCAGCAAAAGAAAGAAATCGAACAACCATACCCACATGGACTTCCAGCTGTTGAGGGGAAGAAAAGAAAAGAGATGAGCACGCACGCACGCACCTCTGTCATCCACGAGACAGTGAAGGAACGGAGAAGAGATTCAGCCAATCAATCTGTGAGAAACGAACGAGCAACAGCGAGGAAAAGAATGGAATCATGGATGTATTACTGGCGGTGAAGACATACACCCACCGATGAAGATGAAGCTGATTACGGGGAAGAGAGGAAAACAGAGGAAGATGTGAGCTCTCTCACTCATTCTGTTTCTGCGACTTTAACCGACAAAGAGGAAGATGATTTAAATAAATTAGACCACGGGGAAAATTATAGAACAAGACCAAACTTATTGAGAAAATTACAAAACATTACCCCACCAGATTTTTACTGTTGATATTATAGTATTTTTATAAACAAAAAGCAAAAGGGCACTTTAGTATTTTCTTCATATAAAGAAAAATAACTAACATTTGACTTAAGGAAGATTCAAACTCTAAATCTCCATATACATAACCAGTATAAATTTTACTAGGCCAATACTTCTAATGTGTTATAACTAAAATAATTAAATAAAATCTCAATAGGAAGGAAAATCATTTAATTTAATTTTTTGGGTCATTACATAATATTTGCAAGGGCTGCCCCCATCTATAAAAAAAATACTATAAATACTTGACGGTTATTTCATAATAATCATCAAGTATTTATAATAATTTTTACTAAGCTTGGCATGATTTTTTACTATAAATATTTGATAGTTATTCAATATTTGACAGTAATTGATGATTATTATAAAATAATGTTCAAGTATTTGCTTCCATAACTAGCCAAAAGCTAGACTTGTATTGGCGGTTAAATAACTGTCAAACAAGGTGGCTTGTCATACATGGCATTACCTTACTTTGACAGTTAAAAATAACCAACACACACGGAACAAAGTGCTTACGCAAATAATCGACTGACGGAAGAGAACAAAACCGACGGAACTTGAAACATTTAAAACTAGTTTATAAAGTCACAAGTGGAACAGGGCATAGTTGAAGCCGACCTTTATCCATAAGCGCACAACACAATTACTAATATCACAACCTTTAAGATAACAATTCCAACTAAATCAAACTTTAAATCCTGCAATGGCATCAACGCAAGTTCCAAGTCCAATCTCAAATCCCACACAACAACCTGGTCCAAGTCATAGCATTCATCTTAATTTAGTAATTCAACCTCCTCCAGGCACTAGACGTCCATTAATTTCCATTTTGCATAAAATTAACCATACACATTATTCTTGATGACAAGAGCATAAAAACATAACATATAATATTTGATGAGTTCAAGTATGCTCAAAATGTCCTAAATCTAGCAATACACGCGTTCAACATAAACATAAGAGATGAGGCTTTACTACAAATACAATACCCTCAAGCTTCAGTTGTCTTCTCCTGTGCTTCTATCAAACCCTTTGCTGGAAAACATTGAAATCACAAGCATGAGACACTATCATACGAGTAATCATAGAATAATTTACAGATGAGTATATAAGGTTGGTTATGATAATGCTAAGTCGGTTCATAATTAAGTTGGAAACCTTTTATAAACATACTTTATATATAAAACTCAAAGGCCTATTCATAAAAAGAATTATGCATGAACAACCTCAATTGTCCTAATAAATAACTTTATTACTTCTTACAAAACCCATGGGCTAGCTACTAATCATACAGCAGGATTTGTTCATATAATTAGATTAGCCAAGCTCACCAATCAGGATTAAAACCTTCTAATTTCAAAGACCAAAGACCAAAGACCAAAATCGTTCTAATTTTACCTCTATATATGATTGGAACATCTCATTACCCAAATCAAATTCCATCATCAAATTACCCATTTGTTTCACTTTCATTACCCATTTGATTAAATCTCACAAAATATTTAATATTTTGAGGTGAAAGTTAGTGCATTCTAGATTATACTAAAAGAAGATTTTCACAATAGAGTGCATAAAAATTGAACTTACAAAGTGATAGATATGCACAAACTTTCAGCTGGTCATGGTCTTGAACAACAATAAACTGAGCATGCTCAAAATGACTTCTATATATATATATATATATATATATTCAGTGTAAGAATCATTTATTCAGTGCAACCAACATATCTTTTATGATAGTTGTTGACTATTACATCTGGGCTTGCGGCTTCAACAGGAACAGTTTAAATCCCAAACAATTAGATTTTATAAGGAGCCACGAATGACCTTTCAAACATGTATATATTTACAATTAATAAAAAAGATGTCATAAACTGATCTGAGTTCTCTAGTTTCAGACAGAATTAATCCCTTTTTGAGCCACAACTAATGAAATCTCTATCACTTATAATCATATAAATTCATCTTGTGCATATATTCTTTGAGAAAGTTTAATTTCTTTGAGAAACATTATTCTTGTATGATTATTGCAAGCCAAGGGTTCACATGTCCCTTTTATTTCATTTAACTTTAAAATTTAATTTGATCAAAGGTAAACAAATTAAATTCCAATAATTAGATTGCAAAAGATCAAGTTAAAAAAAAAATCAACACTTGGCACAGTTGATAGCTTTATACACCAGGTATAGAGAACGCACTTTCAGTGCCTGGCCCGTTAAAAGTGACTTTCTATATTAGTTTAGCAACCAGTGCCCAATCAACCAGCATTGAAAGTCAGGACTTTCTGACTCAAGCAACAGTTATTAAACTAGTGTAGAAAGTTACAAGTGGAACCAAAAAGTTATAATAATTAAAAAAAGTATATTTCAGCTTTGGTTATTAAATTACTGTAGTATAGAAAGTTATTTTTACACCTGTTCTATAACCTGTGTAAAAAGTGAATGTAATTGGTGTCAAAAAGTGGTAATAATTAAAAAAAATATTAAACTCTTGGCATTAGTTATAGCCCGGTTATGATTATAGCCGGTGCCAAAAGTGGTTTTTAAGAAAAAGATTGTTATATTATCCTCTGCTCCCACCATGTTGTTTACATAAACTTCTAGAAACAACAGAATCCAGAAACAAAAAATCAACAGTTCCAAGTTTGTATTCATTCTAATTAATCCATTAAACACATAAGTTATTGTACATCTAAAACACATAACTTATTGTACAATAAAACGTGATAAATATAAATCAACAAGTATAGAAAGAAAATATAAATTATTTTTTTAAGTATATTTAAGTTTCTACACCAGTTATTAACGAAACAGGTGTAAAAACAACAATATTTTTTAAATTAGATAAGTCATTCTACTCTTGTTATTAGCAAACCCAGTGCAGAAAATAAGTCAAACTAATTTTGTTTTAATTTTGATTAACTTTCTACATTGGTTGTCTTATTAACCGGTGTAGAAAGTTTTTTAAAATATTGATTGTTTTAGGAACCAGTGTAGAAAGTCTTGCAGTCTCACACCAGTTCCATTTTAACTGGTGCCAAAGTAGGTGCAAAAAAATATTTTCTACACTAGAGAAATTGTCTAAAATTTACAGGAATATGCATATCCAATATGCATGACCTTAACAATAATAGAAATGATTCCTAATTTAATGAAACAACCCACATCATATATGCATGCTATTATATTTCTAACTAATTTGTTGAAGTGAAATATGTTTTAAAAAGAAGAGAAATAATTCTTGAAGAAACATCTCTTACAGGAAAGTTGGTGGCAGCATGGTGTGAGAATCTAGGTCAAAGAGCTATTGCTAAAGCAGCTGTAATCTGTCATAAAAACCAATTTCTTAGTTGTAGTTTTTGAGGATGAACAACATTTGCACAAAAAATGTGTGTGTTCGAGTTGTGTATATCTTTATTTTATCAGTTTGATGGGTTATACCCCAATTTCGTCGCTTTAACTGATGATTCAGTACACTGGGACTGTGTGTGGCTCAGCTGAAGATGGATAACTGCATGTAATCCATATTTGTTGCTGATAGTGTTTGTAGGATTAGAATTCCCATTTTCCTCATTCATAACCCTTTCTTCACAAATATAAGGAGAGAAAAAAATCCTATGAAAACTTGGAAAGAAAACTTGAAACATTTAGCTTTTAAATGAATAACACTTGCTCACAAGCTTGATAATGTCTTCCTCTTCCCTCCCTTGTTCTTGTGTAAATGAGGGCAAGCTTGTTTATTGTATATGCATGCATGCTTTCTTTTGTGACTGGAATAAATTATATAATGAAAAGACAAATACCTTAGTCTGTAATTCTGCATTTTCTTTATTGGTAACTTCTATCAGTTTATGGAGTTGTACATTTTCCTGACGAATTTGATTTTCCTGCAATAGCATTAATAAATTTGACAGAAATTATTGGAATTCCTATCTTAAATGGCGAGATCAATCTAGAATTCTTGAATACCTTTTGTTGTAGCTCTTTAATCTCTTCTGTTAAAATATGATCCTGCCGACAAATCAATGATCAAGTTATGGATATCATATATGCTTGTCCTGTAAAACTGGTGACAGGCTAAATTAAATGTAGATATGTGTTGAAATTATCTATCATACCTTTTTCATTTGGACATTCTTCAAACTCATCTCCAGTTGATTTTCCAAATTTTTCAATTCGTTAATGCCCAAACCGGAAAGTTGTTCACCCATAAATTGCCTACATTTTCCAAAAGGAAACAAATTACTTAAGGTTTTCTACATATTCCAATTTGTTATATTTAGGGTATGTTTGAGAGTATATAATGGAACAAAAAAGAATAATCATTAATGGAATGGAATGGGGTGGAGATTGACAAGGTGAATCGAAATCGAACATTTCATTGTTTGAAGTTTTATTAAAGGAATAAATGATTTTATTTATTTATTATTTAGAATAATTATAAAATTAATAGATTTGAATTAAATATAACTATATTTTTCAGTTTTATGGTAAGGGAGAGTGAAAGAGTAAGAAAGGCTGAGAAGGATAAGGGTAATTTTGTAATAATATTATTTATATTGTATCATTCCATCCTTGACCTTGCTCCCAAATAGGGGTGGTCAAGAAAAATAAATTTAAGATGGCAAGAGATGATTTGGAAGGTCACCTTAAGCCATTCCACCCTCTTTTAAAAAATTCTTCCAAATAATGATATTAGACTTCTAGCAATCTCATCCCATTCCATTCCATCTAAAAGAAAAACTCTCAAAGATCACCTAAGGAGGGAGACAATTGCTCCTTTGAGGAGATAGTTTATGATAGTTGAGCGAGTTTAGAAGTAGTGTGTTGTAGGGCTTGGTTATCTGCATTTTCCATGTTGGGATCAACATTTTGCTATCACAAAGTAATGACGCTCTTTCCAATGTACCTGATTTTCTTATTGTACCTGTGCAATTCTTGCAAGTGTTGCAGTTCTTGCCTCAAGATCGTTGCTTCTCTCTGCCAGAACTAACAAGTGCCAGCACATATATATAATATTAGTTCATCAATTATAAGGAAGTAGGCATGATATAAGTAGGAAGATGCTTCCAAGGCCAAATCTCTTCATGGAACAGTTACTTGTAATTATTTTCTGTATGGGAAAAATATAAACTTTAGTCCTTAAACTTTTTTAGCTATTAATTCAGTTTTTAAACTTTGACTCAAAACAACCCAATCCTTATAATTTTTTGATATGGTATAATCCAGTTCCATTAACTCAATAAACCACAAGGATTGAGTTGTATTTGTCAAAGTTCAATGACTAAATCAATAATTAAATGAAAGGTTAGGGATTAAAAGTTATTTTGTCCTTTTTATATATTAATTGATCAATTAGTTAATCTATCTATATATAGAAAGTTGAGGTCAAGTTGGCATGACATTTATTTAGGAGAAAATGGTAGAAAATTATTTAAGATGATTTTGTTAAATGGAAACATGGCTGACGCTGATGGAGGTGCTAGGGAGTAGTGAGGAAATATTTTAGTGTAAAGAGATGAAGAGGAAGACAAAAAGAAGACAACTCAAGGACAATATCAATCGAGATCTATTGGTTAATGTCATATCAAAAGAGTAGGTTGTGAGTTTGTGCTTCTCCTTTAGTTTCTAAGCTCATAAAGTATTGCATTTTTGTTCTCTCTATACTAAAATTAAATATTTTTCAATTTTTTTCTTTTCCTCTTAATCCTCCCTTTCCATTTATTGTTCCCTCTTTCTGCAGCATAATTTTGCTCGGAATTATATATGAGTTCTAGTAATCAATAGGAAGAAACCAGACAAAAAATCCTGACAGATGGTATTTGGTCTTGTACCTTGGCTTCTGAAGCTTGATTCATAACCGGATGATGTTCCTCTTTTTGTTTTTTGTAGCGGTCAATAATTGACTTCATGCTGTCATAAACAGAGAATTCAATCAATAAGGTGAAAATGAAGCTTTTCTCATTGTAATTAAGTAATATCAGATAATCTTCGCTAGCCAATGCAATACTCATATTGTACATTGAATGTGTTATAGAACATAACGTGTTATAGAACATTTTAAGCAAGCATGTTAATTTTTATTTTTATTCGTTGTCATATGATTGATTTTTTTGAGTCTTTTCCATCTGAAAAGCTTTATAGTTTTTCCTTTCTATACATTTAGACCCATAAGGACATTATGGGTTTAAATCCTTTGTTCTTATTCAAAAGTCTAAGCTATAACTCAACCAATGTAATTTCACTTAGCCTAGCAGATCTAGAATGTATTTCTCTTGACCCAATATGACTGACAAAAACATGAATTTTTTATTCAGCTATTCAGTAATTAAAATAGATGTAAAATCAAACAAAGGAACAAGCATTGCAAAACAGTCATGACCACATATTATGGTCAACATAACATTTTTAACTTTAATTCCGTCTCATAATAGTCACGATGTCAGAGTATCCTACATTATCAACATCACAAAATAACCGTGCACATAACATGCACCGGAAGATTAGCTAGACACAAGCATTTTAGCTAGCTTCATATTGATCTGAAAAATCTTGATTGGAGAGTTGAGCCAAATAATCACGTATTATCTCATGCACATCCTCTTAAAGTTTTAATCAGAATTATGCTGGTTTTCTTGTTTGCTTAGAGAGAGAGAGAGAGAGAGTAAATTTCAAGCACACTCCATTTCTTTGCATAAGAGTATAAAAACACTCACTAAACTTCTTTAAAAGTTGCAATAAAACTTGTTGACGCATCTTCAGCCTTTTAGATTCCTGTTCAGAATATGTCATTGCTAGTACCTATAACGTCTTCTCTCTGTGTGTATAACGTCTTCTGGTGAGGCTTACAAGGGGGGGGTCTCCCTATGCTTTACTTATTGAGAATATTATATATACATTCTTTCAAATATATACTGATAACATTACAGTTCAAACACATGCTTGTATGTGGATAATATTCCCTCACTAACACACTTACACACAGTCACTCACTCACGTCTTTGTAATTTCTTCTGTTTCTAAGTTAGCAGCAATCATCTAATGAAAGATCAACAACTAATAATGTCCGTGACCCTTTTATTATTCAAAGGACTAATAAGAACGGAACAATAATTACCTTAACAAGAACTACTTATACTAATATACATTATTAACATACAATACTTTTAGCAAATTATTCAATTCGAAATTCAAATCTAAGCAAACATAAAAGAGGGGGAAAAGAAGAATTAATGGCTAAACATACAAGACAAGTAAAAGCATCAATTTTTTTTAATTATGTTTTTGAATGAAAAGGGATGAATACAATTACCAACACAAGAGAAAGAAAAAAAAAATATAGAGATATGACACCACTTTTTATTGCATCAATTTCAATCTCGCAGACGCCCTTTAATAGACACAAGTTGGATTATCGCTCTGACAGAATATCATCACATTCAAGATAGCTTATTTTTCTCTCTCAGTTCTTCTTCTTGTTTTTTTTTTTTTTTTAAACGTCTACTCTGGAGAGGTGCGCGTATAAACACACATATATCTAGATCTTTTTTATTTTGGCCAAATATATATATATATATATATCTAGATCAAGAAAGAGTACCACAGAAACTGCTGTAGTAGCTTCTGATAAATAACAGGAATGTAAAATGATGATGACGATGATAAAATTAAGCTATGAACAATTGGAACCTGGAGCTTCCATATTCATAGAGCTTGCCAGTACTGGAGTAGATGATCAAACCAACTTGGGCATCACAGAGGATCGAAAGCTCCTTGGCTTTCTTGAGCAATCCACTTCTTCTCTTTGAAAAAGTCACTTGCCTGTTCGCTAAATTGTCAATCCTCTCAATCGCAATCTTCTTTTTCCCCATTTCTCTAGGGCTTCTTAACTACTTGGCCTTCCACATCAACAACGTAACAAATCAGTAAAGCTGCAATTATCTTCAAAGGAGTTCTAGAAAGGAAAATCAGAATAATATGTCCCATAACCATAGATAAAAATCCGGAAAGAATTAAACAAGATCGTGATAAATTGTGCACACATATATATGTGTGTGCTCAAGAAAGCTTCAACTCAGAAAAATTGTAAGCGCATGAAGAAAGTATGAAAGAAGAATTTAATTAAGATATTGAAGATGAAGAAGAAGAAGACAGCTTCTTTTTGGGAAGGTACTAATGAGAGAGAGATACGCTTTTTATGATTGAGATGCAATTTGAATCCTTTATTTGGAAGCTTCAAGGGGATTGCTATCCTTGAAAACTGTTTTAAGGCAGTCTAAAACCACTGGCGGTTTTATTTTCAAAAATGTTTTGGATCGGACCTAATTACCTTGACGATTTGAGTATTTCTCAGGTTGAAACCACGCAAGAAGTATCTGCTTTTGGGTCGTGATGGATTTGATAGGAAGTGGGAAATGGAGAACTGACTCTTTAACGACGCGTTTGGAGAGCTCCTTTGACTTATGAATCTCACTTGTTATTAAAGAAAAAAAAAAAAGACCTATGAATCTCATAATCTCAAGCGAGGCTCCTCAATGTTGGATTGATAACATATTAATAACTTGTGGTTTCATGAAGTTGAAACTAGATCAAGTGATGAGGGTGGGAGTGAGGTGTGGATAGATTTAAAGGTTCAAACCTTCCTAACGTAATAAATATATATATATATATATATAAACTCTAATATAATTTGTAATTTGATAATTATATTTACTAGCAATCATGTCTATTATTCTACTAAGATAATTACATCTATATATATATTCAAGGCCCAACAATTTCAAGTAGTATTATATGTATAAGATTCTTAATATCAACAATATGGAAAAATTGAATAACTTCAATAATAATTGAACGATGAAATTTCTGAACTTCACATCAGAAGCATAAAGTCTTCCAAACCTATCAATTAAGACCAATAAAAGTTCAGATATTCTATGAAAATTTAATTAGTTGCATATCTGTCTAAACATAAGAAAGTGTAGAAATTTAAAAATTAATCAAAATAGATAGAGGTGTATTCATTATATGCACCTCATTATATAACAATGGATTTGAGAAGTTTGTTCATAAGAAGACTAATGGATTGATCTATATCTGTTGTGGAAAATGATGGAATACATTGGCCATGGTGAAAATGTGTTCCCCTAATAATATAATTTAAGAACATTATCTTGTATTCTTATAATTCCAACAATGGAAAATGGCACTTTCTATATAGCTACTCCTTGTAACTTCTCGACCATCCGCATTCGTTTTCCCTTATATATTTAATTAGCATAAAAGTCGAATTGATCTCTAATGCAACCTGTACCCTATTTTTTTTTTGTCGGTTTTCGGCCCGAGGTCCATGTATTTTATTATGCGTTCACACTAGCGTTCACACTAGTATTTTGATAGCCTACATTTCTGAGACGTATATTTTATGTGTTCCCAGTAAAACTATTGAAGTTTAACTAAAATTTTAAATCTTACATTTTTTGTTATATCGATTTTTTTTTTTGGTTAATCAACATTGTCAATTCTTAAATGCTCATGTAGTATGACATGTTCTGCTCTGCGTGTTTGAGTGTGTAATCAAAAGAGTTAATTGCTTGTGTTGTTAAATGGGTTAAATAATTGGAAAAGATGCACTCAATGGGGAATACACTGTAAATATACTTGTTTTGGTACTATATATGCACACATTTTTACTTAAGATAACTTGTCAATTAATTAATGAAAAGTTATTGTTTTGTAGGGCCTTCTAGAGTCTATATATATATATAGGGTTCGTAACATTTTCATTCGTCGTTCCTGACTATTTTGGACGAGAGATAAAAAGGGTGTAGTTGTAAAATGCTTTCGGGGCTGGGGTTGTGTGATCTATCCTAGTTATATACTCTATTCGTCCAAGTTTATAAGTCACTTGTAGACAAAATTATGCATACAAATAATGTTTATTAAATGCATTTTATAATCTTATCTTTTTTAAAAACACAAATATGCATTTCAAAAAATGCCCATAATTTAATACAACCTTGTTTGTAAAATATTAAATAGAGATAGAGAAAATATAATAAGGAGGGAAGGGTAATATTGGAACCAATATAATTAATGAAACCTTATTTTTGTCAAAATATCTTATATTTTGAGACACCAAATTACCTTTGAATATATCTTATAATTTGGGATAGAGGAAGTATTTGCTATCTTATTCCTTCCTTTGTATTTGTTTTAATGAAGGTTTGTATTAGGTTGTATATATGGCATTTTAGAACAACGCATATTAGTTGTTCGTTCTAGAAATATTTTTCTAGAATTTTTTGTTATTAATGGTACAGTTGTTTATGTGATTGTGTGCTTAACAATTTCTAAGCGGTCGTTGATTATAGATTAATTAAGGTTTCCTAATTGTATTAGGAATAGAAACATAGGATACACTGTCGAGGTAATGCAGTGTGATCTTGTTTTTCCCCCCTCATGTTATTATATTTGAAGTTACTGTTTTTGGAATTCTCTTTGAACTCATTTTCACTTTTAGGATTTGATTCTTTATTATTTGTGCGAAATAAAAATAGGCGAACATAAATGAAAACTGAAAAGAAAATTTCACTGCACCCCCTTGACCAAACGTAATTAAAACGAACCCCTCTAAAAGTCTGAAACTTCACTGCTCACTAGAGGGCTAAAATAAAATTAAAATGTTGAGAGGAATGACAATATTAACCTTCAATTTTTTTTTTAAAAAAAACTTCTTTATCGCCCAAAACACAACAATTGTTTAATTTCTCCTACGTTGGTTGTTTATTTTCCATACAATAATTGTTCTTTTTTTTTTTATATGAGTTGTTCATGTGCCAAGCTTCATTTGTTTTTATTTATAATAGTGTTATGCTATTAATGAGAGTTGTAAATTTCACTTATATTAATTGTTCATTTTTTCTACACAAATTATTCATGTGCCTAATTTCACTTGTTTTTGTTCATAGGGGTGTTGTGTTGTTAATAATAGATGCAAATTGTTTATGACAATTCTTCATTTTTCATACAACTTCTCTACATGAGTTATTCTTGCCAGTTAACTTCACTTATTTATATTCATACTGGTGTTATGTTGTTATCAAGAGATGCAAATATTCTATGTTAGTTCTTGATTTTTCATATATTAGTTATTCATAGTGGCATTATCCTATTAGTGAGAACTGCAAAATTTCCTTATATCAGTTGTTCATTTTCTATACATGAGTTGTTTCTTACTGATAGAAGGAATTGGGGTTATTTGTATCATTTCTCAAAAAAATTTAATTTCAAGTTAACCCAAATGAGACCCACAAGGTTGACTTTAAATAAGTTTGGTCAAAGGGGGTGCAGTGAAATTTTCCCAAAAATTAATAATTTGACAATTCTTCTCTTACCCTTTCTCGCGCATTTACGCTCACATGCACATATTTCAAAGAGACCTTTCTTTCTTGGGTGAATAAAAAAGGGGTATGGCCATCAAAAGCCTAACAACGTAAAAACGTGACATAACTGCAACGTAAAATAGTAGCTTTTTGCTTGAACCTCACTTTAAGTATTGATATTAGAAAAGAAACATGATTGTTTGAAAGACCGAACATATCATGAATATTTTTAATATTTTTTGTTTTTATAAGAATTACTTTATAATTGATATCACTAGTAGCATTGTTGATGTTTTCATTCAAGTTTTTAACATGATAATTGAAAAATATTAACATAGGTATTGCTCATATATAGGATTTGCTCATTCATAGTTGTACATAAATTATAATAGGAATTTTTATTTATAACTATTTTAAATGATATTTATATATTTATTTTTAAAAAAACTTTAGTGGGGATCTTATTATCATTAATTCAATCACTTAGGACCTAACTGTTATTCTCCCGTGAATTAATCAAGAAATCTTATTTTTTTAATAATTTATCATGGACTTAAAAGAGAATGATAAAAGAATAAACAAGCACATACATTAAATTCAAGACTTCGAATAAATTAAAACAATATTGGAGATAAAAAATAGGAGGGCCGAGGGGGGACGAGCCAGCAGAGAGTGAGGCGCATAGGGATAAAGAAATAACTGATAAGTGAGGGTGTGAGAAAGAGGATGGTTGGTGAGGGGGTTATGTGGTGCAATAATATTGAAAAGGCCAGCCATGTGCACTGACATGGATGGAGGCATCAACTTTTAATTTCAGAGAGGGACCCTAACTTAGCCCCAACCTCTGTGGACGATCGGGAAAAATGACCTCAACTTTGGGTGATGCCTATTTTTAGCTGTCAATCCTTATCTTCCCAGGCTTGCATTCGAATGTATTACAGTAAAATAGTACGGTCTTATGGAACATCATTTATTCAATCCTTCTTTTTCTTCAAATAATCAATCAAAGCGTATATGTTATGTTAGCCATTTGGATTTGGAAGCAGCTCAAGTGAGAAGGTCAAGGAATTTGTTTTACATTTTTTAATTATAAGTACGAGTGGATTTCAATCAATGCAGGAGAAGTCTCATATATAATAAAATTTAACTTAATAACTAATATATAAAGAAGTTTGAGTTTTGAAGTTTTCAGCTGAGATGTAATGTCTTTTCCCTATTCTTCGCTCATCTATTCTCTTTTCCCATCATTTTGTTGCTATTGTTTTGACAATTAACTGAGAGAGCAACCTAATTAAACTCTTGGGAAAAAGGGAAAGAAATATATATAATAACTGATGGAGGGGAAGGAGTGGAGCAGCAACGCCAATAGTGTACATTGTTTATAAACATGATTGGGACAAAGTAAGGCTAATCAGGACTAGAGCTATCAATTAGAATTAAGCCCATTAAGCCAAACTTTTAGGTTGAAAAATTGCCTAGGTTAGGCCGCTACCTCAGCATAGAAAATGGTAATTTGAGCTTAAAAGGATTTGAAAATAAATGGATTGGTCCTTTTATTATTATTTTTTTAAATTTCAAATTGAAAATAAATTAAAGATTAAGTATCAAACTAAAAGAAATGAAAATCCTAGACTCATTCCTTCCTTCTTTATTCATTCATTAAGATTTAGCAGATGATGCTTGCAAAGACTAATTTTTATATGGTATTAATTTTAATGTTTTTATTTGACATTAGACTTGGATGTTTAAGTTTTATATATTTGTTATGGTGTGGATTGACTTAATTTTATTTTCCTAAGGTTAATCTTATGTGTAATAACTTTTTTAGCATTATACATATGTTTTTTTTAGTTTTTAAATTGAAAGAAAATAAGGCTAAGGCTTGCAAGGCCAGCCCTTCAACCTTGAAAGTTAGGGCCAGCATTACAAAATGAAGCCTTAAGATATAATAAGGCTTATCAAGAATGACTGTTTAGGCTAGCCCTTCAAAGGCTAGCCCTTTAGAGTTGAACTAGTTCTAATTGATAGTTCTAACAATTGAGACAAGACTCCCATGAACACTCCTAAGTACAACAGGGCATAATTGAAAGCCAATACTTTGATCCCGGAAGCCCACAACACAATCACCAACATTACATCCCTTAAAATGAACAATTTCAACCAAACAAACTTTAATGATATAAAGAAGTTCCAAATAATAGTACTTGTAGGCTAAGGCAGAATCGAGGCCCAGGATATACAAGTCCAGTCACAAAACCCACACAACATGGTGACAAGTAATAATAACATTCATTTAAATTTAGTAATTCAACATCTTTCAAACACCGGACGCATTTTCATTTTCCAAAGACATCAACCATACTTGTTATCCTTAACAAAAAACATAAAAAGTTACGATTATTATTATGATATTTTCATCAAATAACATAATATTTGATGCGTTCAAGTATATGCTCAGAAAGTCCTAAATCTAGAAATATATATATATATATATATGTTCAGCACAAACATTGGAGAGGAGGCTTTATTAAAGACAACAGCCTCAAGGTTCAGATGTCTTTCCCTTTGCTTCTTTCGAACCCTCTCCTGAAAAACATGAAAACGACAGAGGTGACCAGCTGGTTATAATTTCAGCAACCACAATAACTTATAAACTAGTATATAAGATTGGTTATGAGATAGTTAAGTGGGTTGAGAAGTTGAAACCTTTTATAAACATACTTTATAAAACTCAAAAGCTTTTCCATAAAAAGAATCATGCATGAACAATCTCAATTGTTCTCATAGTCTTCTTATTCAACCATTGGGTTACTAATTATACAATAGAATTCATCCATTTGATCCTAGACTATTCCAAGCTTACCAATTATGAGATGCAATCTGATTAAAGGCTACAAAGCTGACAAATGAACCATGTATTCCCTCTCTTTCACACACAATTAAAAAGATGTTATAATGTTCCAAGTATATATCCTTATCCTGGCCAACGTAAACGATGATAGCAAGGGCCCTAAGAATAAGCCAGTTAATGAGGTCTAAAATGGTGGCATATTCCTTGTATAGAGGATTCAACTCATGTCCTAATCATCATGTCATCACATCTAACCTCAGCCCCATTCCAGAACAAACATTTTATGCAATAAACAATATCAAATCATAAACAACAATTTCTCAAGTCATATTTTCCATAACAATGTAGTCTAAGTGAAATGTCCATCTTAGCAAATAAGTTTCACCATTCATAGAACAATTCATTTCTCAAGAATAGTAAGGGAAAACATAACTTTGGATCCTTATATTTTGCTTGAGTTTTGCTATTGGTTCCTATACTTTTTTTCTGTATTCTAAATCCCTACACTTTTATTTTTTAGTATTCTAGGTCCCTCAATGAGTCATGTTATAAGAACCTAGAATATTAAAAAACAAAAGTGGAGGAATTTAAAATATCAAAAAAAATTACAAGAATCTATAGGAAAACTTGAACAAAGTGTAGGGACTCAAAATTATATTTTTTAGAATAGTAATCATTTGTACATATCAAATTGCAATGAGCATATACCAAAATAACTCAGAATTAAGTAAAAATCATGCATAATTGAAATTGAAATCATACAAACTCAATCTAAATCACAATACCGATCTTAAGATTTCTCTTGCCAACAATCAAAATTGAAACTCAATCTACAATTTAGAATAAGGAATGACCTATATTAATTAAAGGCTGTATAGTCAATTCCTCTAACTCTCAAAGACCAAAAACCACCTATTTCCACGCCTCCACTATTAGAACCTCATTACCCAAATCAAATTCCACCATTAACTAACTCATTTAACTCTTAAAAAACCATATACACTATCTAAATCCTCCAATTCCCGCCAAAAAGATCCAGTGAAATATGCATTGATGCTATTCTGATTCCAATTATCTTGTTGAAGTGAAATGTCTTTAATGAGAAGAGAAATGATTATATTCCTGATGAAACAATCTCTTACAGGAAAGTTGGCGGCAGCATGGTGTTGAGAATCAAGTGCTATTGCTAAAGGAGCTGTAATCTCTCATTAAAAATCAAGTGCTTAGTTGTAATTTTTGAGAATAACTAACATTTACACATACAAATGTGTGTGTTTGATCTGTGTATATCTTTATTTCATCAGTTTGAAGTGGTATACCCCAATTCAGTTGCTTTAGTTGGTGATTCACTAGATTGAGGCTGTGGCAGGCTCAGCTGAAGTTGGAAAAGTGCGTGTGGTCCATATTTGTTGCTGATAGTGTTTGTAGGATGAGAATTCCAATTTTCCTCATTCAAAACCCTTTCTTCAAAAATCTAAGGAAAGAAAGAAAAATCTATGAAAACTTTGAAAGAAAACTTGAGACATTTAGCTTTTAAATAAATAAAATAGGCTCTGGAGTACAATAAAAAAAATAAGTAAGTAAATAACACTGGCTCACTGGCTTGGCGGTGTCTTCCTCTTCCCTCCTTTGCTCTTGTGTAATTGATAAGGGCGTATTTGTTGGATTAAATAATATGAATTGAAAGATAAATACCTTTGTCTGTAATTCTGCATTTTCTTTACAGATGACTTCTATCGTTTCATGGAGTTGTACATTTTCTTGACGAATTTTATTTTCCTGCAATAATATCAATAAATTTATTTGATAGAATTTTTTGGAAGTCTACATGCATGGCGAGACCAATCAGAAACAGAATTCTTGAATACCTTTTCTTGTAGCTCTCTAATCTCGCCAGTCAAAATTTGATCCTGCAGACAAATCAATGATCAAGTTATGGATATCGTATGTGCTTGTACTGCAAAAGTGGTGACATGTTAAATTAAATGTAGATATGAGTTGAAATTATCTTTCATACCCTTTTGATTTGGACATTCTTCAAACTCATCTCCAGTTGATTTTCCAAATTTTTCAAATCGTTAATGCCCAAACCAGAAAGTTGTTCACCCATCAATTGCCTATACATTTTCCAAAAGGAAATAAATTACTTAAGATTTTCTACATATTCCAGTTTGTTATATTCAGAATATAAAAAGGAGGGAAACAAATGCACTTTTTAAGAGATAGTTTATGATAGTTGAGTGAGTTTAGAAGTAATGTGTTGCAGGGCTTGCTCATTTGCATTTTCAATGTTGAGATCAACATTTTCCGATCACAAAGTAAATAATGCTCGCTCCAACGTGTCTGATTTTATTATTGTACCTGTGCAATTCCTGCAATTGTTGCAGTTCTTGCCTCAAGACCGTTGCTTCTCTCTGCCAAAACTAACAAGTGCAAGCACAAATAGTAAATATTATAGAGTAAAGAAGAACCCAATTGTAAGGTAGTAGGAAGGTGCTTCCAAATCCAAATCTCTTCATTGTACAGTTACTTGTAATTCTTTTATATTAGTTGATCAATTAGTTAATCTATGTAAATAAATAAAGTTGAGGACAAGTTGACGTGACATTTGAGAAAATGATAGAAAATTATTTAAGATAGTTTGACCATATATAAATAGGGCAAGAGGTTGATGGAGCTACAAGTTTTCAAATTCTTTATGTTAAATGTACTTGAGGATAATCTATTTCATCAAAATAATTTAAGTCATTTGTTTAGACACGTCTCAAATATTCCTAATCTATTTTCTAATTATTAGATGTGGGACTTTTTTATCTCTAATACTAGTAAGGAGTAGTAAGGTAATAGTTTTTAGCCCTATAAAGAGATGCATATGGAGGAAGACAAGAAGAATACTCAGGGACAATATCTATATCGAGATTTATTGGTGAATGGTATATGTCGAAAGATAGGGTTGTAATTGGTGCTAGCTTCTCCTTTAGTTTCTAAGCGATCAAGTATTTCATTTTTGTTCTCTATATAATAAAATTAATTATTTTTCCATTTTTGTAATTTTCTTGCCTCTTAATCCTTCCCTCCAATGGTTCTCTCTTTATGAAGCATAATCTTGCGTTGGAATTATGTATGATTTATGAATGTCTAGTAATCAATAGGAAGAAACCATAAAAAAAAATCCTGATAAATGGTATTTGATCTTGTACCTTGGCTTCTGAAGCTTGATTCATAAGCGGATGATGTTCCTCTTTTTGTTTATTGTAGCGGTCAATAATTGACTTCATGCTGTCATAAACTGAGAATCAATCAATAAGATGAAAATGAAGCTTTTCTCAATGAAATTAAGTAATATCAAATGATCTTCACTACTCAACGCAATTCCGTCCTAGACTTTTATATTGAATAGGTTTTATAGAACATTTTAAGCAAGCATATTATTATTTCTTTTGGGTTAAAGTACATTTTTCCCTCTGTACTTTCCTTTGAGGAGAGCTGGAACCTGTACTAATAAGTGGGACTTGTTTTTTACTAAACCATTTTTCAAAGGAGCAAAAATCCCTTTCATTAGTGATCCATTAACTCTTTTGTTTGTTGTTGACGTGGCATGTCATCTAATGCTAATTTGTCCTTGAACTTTTTTTCTAGGAGCACTAAGAACCCTTAAGTTTTGTTAAAATAAAATTTAATAAATATTTTAAAATATTTAATATTTATTAAAAAATGATATTGTAAGAAAATTAATATTGATTAAGTCTCTTAAATTTTCTAGGTCATTCTCTATAATTTTTCTTGTCAACCAACAGTCAAAATAATGGATATTTAAAATTGAAGTGTCACTTGTTTTTAATTGATAAGTTCACATAATGCAATATGTTTTCAATTTTAAAATTGGAGGTTCATTTCCTCCTTTTTAATATAAAGTTGCATTTGAGTGGTGCAATATTTTGAAAAAAATCATTAGTTGACAAGAAAAATTACAGAGAATGACATAAAATATTTAAAGGAATTACTCATTATGAATTTTTTATAAGGTCATTTTAATAATTTATTTGAAAATATTATTGTTATTATTATTATTAGGGTTAAAGTGCAATTTTTTCCTGTACTTTCCTTCAAGGAATGGTGGGTACTTTATACTAATAAATGAGGCATTTTTCTCGCTAAACCATTTTTTAAAGAAGCAAAAATCCTCCTCCATTAATAGATCACTAATGGATCATCAATAAAGGAGGATTTTTCTCCTTTGAAAAATAGTTTAGGAAGAAAAATGCCTCACTTATTATAGAGGGTGTCCAGAGCTTTTTCTTTGGTGTCATATGATTGATTTCTTGAGTTTTGACTATCCGAGAAATTTTAGAGTTTTTCCTTCCTATGCATTTAGATCCATATGGAATATGATGAGTTTATTGCAACACTTCATATTGATATGAAACCTTTCTTTAAATTGGAAAAAGGAAGGGAAGCCACACTCGGCAATTTTTGGTGTAGCCAGCCAGCTTCATGTTGATCTGAGAAACAAATTGAGCAAAATGGAAGCAAGACTCATGACAAGATTTTTGTGTGAAAAAAAAATTATGAGTCTTTGTTTAAGCTTAAAAAATTAGTCATCTTATAATATTTTTTAAAAAATGATTTTTTTATATTTTATCAAAAGTAAAAGTTATTTTGCGTTTTTTTTTGTGTGAAAATTTTGCCTTTATTTTTAATTATAAAAAGACACTATTTACTTGAAAGTACTTCTCAAAATAATAAAAGATATGCTTTTTTTAGAACTTAAAATCATCTAACGAACAAAAGATTGTTTTTTTTTTCAATTAAATAAGCTTAGACAAATAAGCCCTTACTAGGATAAATGTCCTTCTGCCCATACATTCACATAAGATATTTTTTAATGAATTACATGATATATATATATATATATATAGGTTGAAGTGTAAATTTAGTCTTTTAACTTTACACAATATTTTATTTTAGTTCCTTAACTTTATAAAGCATTTTTTTTAGTTCTTTAATCCAAATACTGTTAGTTTTATCCCAACAAGTTTTTATATTGAACTTTCAAATATTGACAAAACATTCTTAAATGTTGATATATTAAATTTGTAAAGGATTAAAAAGATATTTTACAAAATTAAAGGACTAAATTAAAATCTTAAATAATCTAAAAGAGTGTGTGTGTGTGTGTGTGTGTAGTGGATGAAGATTTAGTTCTTCTCTTCCAAAAAAGTATAATAGAATTTAGTTTAGCCATAGGCAAGTTTGAAGAATTGTGTATTTTTGGGGAAAAAAACAAAAGAATAAAAACTACTTTGAATTACACTCTTTAACTATGTGAAGTATATAACTAAAACAAGGATCGGGGGGGAAAAAAGGGAGTACTTTGTAGCATGATGTTAGAATAACAGACTAAAAATTCTATTGAAAAAATTTTCATGCCTATCAATAATGTTACAGCGTATAGGTCTGTGAATACTTCTCTAAGAGACTACCAATCTGTAAAGTTGAAAGGCATTAATAGTTAAAACCAACCATAAGTTGCATATTGTGTTGAGAGGCATTTTAGCGATAATTTTACATATTATCTCATGTACGGCCTCTTAAAGTTATATTTAGAGTCCAAGCTAGCTGGTTTTCTTTTCTGCTTAGAGAGAGAGAAAGTAAATTTCAAGCACACTCCATTTCTATAACAGTATAACACAGTAAAATTCTTTAAAAAGTTACAATAAAACTTGTTGACGCCGCTTCAACATTTCAGATTCCTCTTTTGTTTAGTTAGTTTGCCTGTCTTGTAAGGGATAGCTTAAACTTTACGAGGTAGGTCTCACTAGACTGTGCCTATTAAGAATATTATATATATATATATATATTGTCAGGAGGAGAGGAGTTTCTGATATACTTTCATGTCTATAATGATAACATTATAATTCATACACATGAATTTATGTGCGTGGATAACATTCTCTCTCTAAGACACACACACACACACTTTCAAACATCTTTTTATTTTTTATTTTTTCTATTTCTATAAGTTAGCAGCAAATTTCAATTGAAAGCTCAACAACTTAAACATAATGTCATAATCCTTTTATTCAAAGGACTAATAAACAGAAAAAAAAACATGTATAACTACTAATATACACTATAACATACCATACTTCTAGCAAATTATTCAGTTCATCTATGTGATAACATATATATATATATATATATATATTATATGTTGTTATTTTAATAATAATAAAAAATGAAATTAAGCTAGGAACAAAAGGAACCTGCAGCTTCCATATTCATAGAGCTTGCCGGTGCTGGAGTAGACGATCAAACCAACTTGGGCGTCACAGAGGATCGAAAGCTCCTTTGCTTTCTTGATCAATCCACTTCTTCTCTTTGAGAAAGTCACTTGCCTGTTCGATAAATTGTCAATCCTCTCAATCTCAATCTTCCTTTTCCCCATTTCTCTAGGGCTTCTTAACTACTTGGCCTTCCACATCAACAATGTAACAAATCAGTAAAGCTGCAATTATCTTCAAAGGTGTTCTAGAAAGGAATCTGAATAATATGTCCCAAAACCATGGATAAAAACCTAGAAAAAATAAAATAAGATCTCATACATACATACATACGTACATAGAGAGAGAGAGAGAGAGAGATGCCCAAGAAAGCTACAACTCACAGAAAAATTGTAAGCGTGTGAAGAAAGTATGGAAGAATAATTTAGTTAAGATGTTGAAGATGAAGATGATGATGAAGAAGAAGAAGACAGCTTTTTGGTAAGGTACTAATGAGAGAGAGATATGCTTTTTATGATTGAGATGCACTTTGAATCCTTTATTTGGAAGCTTCAAGGGATTTGGTATCCAACACTAAAAAATCTTGAAAACTGCTTTAGGGCAGTCTAGCTAAAACCGCTAGTGGTTTTATTTTCAAAGTTGTTTTGAATCGGACCTAATTACCTTGACGCTAATGTATTATAGTAAGGTTGAAACCAGACAAAAAGTGGTCGGTGATGGATTTGGTAAGAAACGGTGAATGGGAAAATGACTCCTTGATGATGCGCCATTGGAGCCCCTTGGACGTATTTATGAATCTCATTTTTCATGTAAGGCTCCGTGATGTGGAACTGAATTAATATCATGTAGTGTTGTGAAGATGAAGCTAAGTCAAGTGATAAGGGTTCGAGTGAGGTATGGATAGATCATAGATTTAAATGTTTAATCCTTCCTAATATAATAGAATATATATCAATAAAAATTCTATCGTGATTTGTAATTTGATAGTTATTATATTTACGAATAATCATGTCTATGCCAATTTCAAGTGTTATATATCAAGGTTCTTAACATCAAGAAGATGGGGAAAAGAAAAACTTCAACAATAATTGAACGATGAAATTACTGAACAATTCATAAGGGAAGCATAAAGTCTTCCAAATCTATCAATTAAAACAAGTAGAAGTTCGGATATTCTATGAAAAATTTAGTTGCATAACTGTCTAAACATACGAAAGTGTAGAAATTTGAAAACTTGATAATCAAATAGATAGAGATATTCATTACGTTATATAAGGATGGATTTGAAAAGTTTGTTCATGAGAAGAAAAGCGGAGTGATCTATGTTGTGGCAAAAGGGACGTTATAGGTGAGGGGATGGAAAACGATGGAATACCTTGGCTATGGTGAAAATGTGTTGCCCTAATAATTTATTAACATGATATTGTATTCTTATAATTCCAACAATGGAAAATGACACTTTCTACGTAGTTATTACTCTTATTTAATTAGCATCCAATTAGACTTTGATCTCTACTGCAACACGTTGTTTCTTTTTTATTTTTTATTTTGTCGGTTTTCGGCCCGAGGTCCATGTAATTTGTCATGCGTTCACACTAGCGTTCACACTCTAAGTATTTTTGTTTTTTATATTTCATGTTTGATATAATTCTTGGCTTTTAATACACTATACAGCATATGTGGCCAAAAAATCCAATATACATCATAACTCTTACATTATAAATTATTTTAAATTTAATACAACATACACATACATTTTGTTAAATAAGTCGTGTTATTAACATAATAATTTATATATAATGTTGTTTGTTGTAGACTTGTAGTTTCTATATCATATATATAAATAGATATTTTTAATGTATTTAATAATAATTAATATCTTCAATAGAATAAAGGTTATTATATATACATTTTGTTAACTAAATAGTGAATATGTCCTTTTTTTGGATCAAATATGTCTTATTGTTGTTTGGCTAAAAAAATGTCTTATTGTTCAAGTGATATACCATTTTTAATATAAAATATTTTTATCTACTTCATTAAAATTGAGAAAAATAGTTAAAAGTAGTTTGTATAATTAAAATTGTGAAAATAAATCATTATTACTTTCTAATATTACCTTCCAATTAAAATAAATATATATTAATTATCTTTAATTTATTTCTTATACCATCTCTATTCTCTTCTTATAACATAATTAAATTTATTTAAAAAATAATACTATTAATTATTTTGCAAAGTATTTTATATTTATCAAAAAAATAATAATAAATAAAATAAAGAATGGTGCAGTCAAAACGAAGAAGCTTCTAGATCAAAAAAAAATGGTGTGATCAAAAAAAATGGAAACGGTCCTAATTGGCAACTGAATGTTCAAAGATCAGATGGCCCAAAAAAGTAGAGCTGATAATTTAAGAGGGTCAAATTTATTCAAATTGAATTTAAAATATTCTAACTTATATAAAAAATTTATATAGTCAAGTTCGATCTTAACATCTTATAGCTTATTATTTAAGCTAGCCTGAATATCCAAAACTTTTTAAAAATATTTTTTCTTTATTTTTTAATTATTTTTTAATTTTTAAATAATTTTGTTAAGTATAAAATATTATTTTAAATTTAAAAGAATAAAATAAAAATAATAACTTATCAACTTTGCATACTTAAGTAATTATATTACTATTTTATTGTATTATGTGTAATTTATTTATAAATATTTTTTATTTATAAATTAATGTCTTAACTGTTTAAATATTTCTTTTCATGGTCATATATAAATATTTTTTATATTTTAATTAAGTTATATTATTTTAGTTATGATTAAATTGAACTCAGTTCAATCATGATTAAAACATTAAGGTAAAATTATTGTCTTGATTAATTCAAATTTGTTAATAACTATTGAGTAAATTATACTTTTCATTTTTAAGAATATAAAAAAATAATAACTATTATATCGTAAAAAATAAAATTATTTAATTGTGAGTAAAATACTATTTTTTTTGAATTTTTTAACTTTTTATATTGTTTAACTCTCACATATAAGGGGTATTTACTTTAGTTTTTCTTAATTTTTAATCAAGTATCCCATGTACAATAACCAAATAACAATTCAAGGATATTATTCTATTTATTATGTTTATCTAGTAGTAGTGTCAAGAATTTGTACATGCTCAAATTTTATTTTTAAAATTATTTTTAATTTAATTTTTTAATTTAAAATTAATTATCTTATTTTATAAAAAATATAAAAATATATTTTTTGGGTACTCAAATGATGTATCGAACTCAAAAATTTTTGAAAAATAAGTGAGTCTTAAAATGTAAAACTTAATATTCAAATATATTTTAAAAATTATTTTGAGATATTTTATTAATTAAAAATAATAAAAGAATATGAAAATTTAAATATTTTTAATTTTTTTAAAATAACTATAATAATGCATTGAAATATATGATATTTTAGTATAAAAAAATATGAAACTTAAATAATTAATTAATATTTATTATATTTTAAATATGCCCGAATATTCAAAAAATTATTTTTTGGACCCTATAAAAAATAAGTGTTGGGAGGGGCGACTTGTGCTTCCTTTTCTTCGGGAGAAAGTTTCAAGAGCCATTCTTTTTGTCTTTTTTTGTTTTGTATTTAATTTAAACCTTTTAAGATAAATATGAAATAGCTATGAGTTTATAGAATAGAGATGATTTTGGAATTCACTGCTTTCCCATTCTCATATTATCAAAATGGTAAAGTTATGTTTGGATAAAATCTTAATTGAGATTTAAGTGGTTCAAACTCAAATTCAAATCTTAAAAGTTAGTTGAAATGTATAAAGGATGTTTGGATGAGAAACTTAAGGTATTAAAATTGAATCGGTCATTGAACCAAATAAAGTCAGGGATTAAGGGCCAAGGGTTCAACAAAAGGTTGAATCAGAGTCAAATCAGTCATAATTAAAATAATAAAATTTAAATAAATAATTAATAAATAATAATTTTTTGACCTAAATATACTAATAAATATATTGTTGTGATCTAAATACTCTCTTTGGTCTTATTTATAGAGTAAAGAGAGAGAACAAAAATTTGTCCTATTTATAACTTATGTCATTAAATTTTCATCAAAACTTTTCTTTTTTACCCTTTATTGAATGTTGGAGAGAGAAAATATATTATTGAAGTATGTGTATTTATTAGAGGTAAAGTTGAGAACTTATTAAATTTTAAAATAGAGTTAATGAGTTTTAAAATTTTTCTTGATACTGGTGAAACATGTTAAAAGTAACTTATAAATAGAACTATAGTAGTACTAAATAATAGTACAATTAGTTAAATAATCATATTTATTTTTTCTTAATAGTAAAAATGGGAGTCCCAATGCTTTCACTCCATCAAACCGTTCTCAATTAATTAATATTAATTTAAGAGTCCCAATATGATTCTCAAAAACCGAGATTAGAGTCATGTCTATCTGAAATTGGGAAGGAAGAAAAGCCAAAAGCTAACGCCAGGATGAAAGCAAAATTCTCGAACCCCCACTGAAGCAACGGCAACAAGAATATGAGAGAGTGAGGGGGAGGGAGACCACAAGCCGAAACACCAACCACTGAGTGAATCACAGCGGCGGCGTGAGCAGCGTTCACAAGTCGGGAGACAAAAGACTCAACGGTGAAGGGAGGAGACAGGAGAGAACCGAGAACGGCGAGACCGAGAGATGGGAAGAGAAGGCAACTTTGAGAGCGACAAGTGAAGCTGAAGAAGATCGTCTAAGGTCTGAGCTCTAAGCAAAACTGCAAAACACGATTTAGGGACCTTTTTTTTCCTAAATGCTTTGGGTTGTCAGGAACTTAAAAAATAATAGCCCACCCAACTTACCTAACCCATGAGGTTAGATGGGTTACTCCAAGATAATCCCGATCACTCAAGTTAACTCATATCTAAAGAAATTGCTAAACCGGATTGGACACATGGCCGAATCATTGGTTCACCGATTTGACTGGCCGGTTTGGTCTAATTTTAAAAACTGTGAAAAACATAGTTAAAATAACATTTGGCTTAAAAACTCGTTCATTTACATGGAAACTGAAAGTATGAGCTTCTGATCTGTAATGCTAATGCAATTCAAAAGGCCATTCAAAGATAAATTATATTACAGTTCTTAATTTTGAGCTTAACTTCAATTTACAAATCTCAATTTATTTTACCTACACTTTTGCAACTTTCAGTCTAGACACACTAAGTTGAATCTCGCTTCAAATCTATGCCTTTCATGGTTATCTAAATTAGAGGGGGCAAAAAAAAAAAATATCCCTATGTCTTTCTTGCTTTATAAATTATTTCTGCACATTTTTTAGATAGAGATTGAATTTAAAAAAAAATGATTGAGACTACAAAATTCTTCTAGGTTATGTTTTATTAAAATGATTTCTATTAGTAATTATATGTATTGATTTATCGTTATCATCATCATTATTAATGTAAAACTAGTTAAGAGTCTGAAAATTATAACATAATGTTCACTCCATAAATTGTGAATAGTAGTGCTTGACGCTTGTTACTCTTTTATTGTTTTACATTATACAAAAAATATAGAAAACAATATTATTGACAATTGCTGTGAATTTTTTTGGGAAAATTGTCATAAAGTCTCTTCTTGAGAGGGAAATTGTTTGGATGGATTAAGACTAATTTAAGGACCAAATGCATACCAGACCTATTACCTTACACACCAAGCCTATTACTTTGTACCTTGCACACCAATTAAGCCTATCACTTTGCACCTTGCTCACCAATTAAGCCTATCACTTTGCAAATCAAGCCTTATACCTCATACACCAAGTCTATCACTTTACACATTAAACTTATCATCTTACACCTCAAACCTATTACTTTGCATCCTGATCTTATAACCTTACATCCCAAACCTATCACCTTGCATAATAGAATTACATGTTAACCTTCAAAAATGCCATATAATTTACATGCTTGTAATTTGAACAATCAATTATTCATGTTATTATTTTCTTGTAGACTGTCACTTTTAGGATAATAGGTTATATTTTTATGAAATTTACACTTTTATGGTGTGCAAGGTTGTGATAACCTAGGAATTTTAAGAAAAAAAATTAATATATATATATATATATATATATTTGTATTTTGATAGTAATTATATTAATTTTTGGGATAAATAGGACAAGAAATAGAGGTTCCAAGTTCAAATCTGATGAAAGCCAAAGGGGAAGTCTTTTTTTTTTTTTTGCCCTTTTGCTTTGGAAAATTACCAAACTACCCTTCTCTCAAGTATGATATATTTCTTTTGTGTTTTTTTTTCTTCATCAGATGTGTGCGTGTGGGTCGAGAGAGTTGAGGATCTAACTAGAAACTTCCAACCCTTATCCAGCCTTCCGCCCTCCATCATCATCTCTGTCATTCAATTGGTCACCGGTGACTTCAAGAATGTCGGAATCTCTACTGTGGGAAGATATTGATCGGCTTCTACTGCTCTCCCTTGTTCTGCATCATTCTTTGTCACACCCCAAAAATCAGGTGTGACCGGCATGGGATATGGGCACAAAGCTCACATATCGGAGAAACTCTAAAGTTAATATGTTAAACACACTATTAGGATAATCAAAAATTGTTGCAATTTAAATCATATATTCAATCTTAAAAGAAATGTGAGGGTCCTACCTATAGTCTAAGTGGAGCACCTAAGGCCAGACTCCAACGTTAGTATAAAGTTCAAATTTTATCAAATTAGGATTTGACTAAAATAATTTTTTCGCTTCAATTCAGCAATAAAACTCCTTAGTGGACACCTCGAATCATAAGTTCGGCTATACCATCTGAGACCAAAATATTTTTTCCAGTGAATAATGTCCCAATAATAAATAATTGAGCATGAATAAAAGAAAAGCTTGAAATAGTGATGCAATTTAAAGAGGCAAAAATCTTCATAAAAATTTAATAATCTTCAAAAATACAAGGATCCTATAAAGTTTAAATAAAATCTTGAACTATTAAAATATCATATCAAATATTATTATCACTTAATTGCAAGGAAGCAGATAAATAAAATAAATAATTATAAGTAACTTACTAATTAAAACCAATAGAATGTAAAATCATCAAATAATCAAACTCATATTACAAGGACTTATCTGATCAACTAACAAACATGGACACACAGTTTACGAGGATAAATAACCAAATGCGGCTCTTGCCATGAAGACAAATGTGGACACATAGTTCACGAGGGTAAGTAACCAAATGCAGCCGAAGTCACAAAACAAATGTTGACACACAGTCCACAAAGGTAAGTAATCAAATGTAGCCAAAGCCATGAAACAAACATGAGTACGATGTTCATAAATAACCATCCCTCTGTTCCACATACATTAACTATCGCATGAGGCTAGCACCTCCTATAAACACCCTGCTAGCTATGTGAGCCATGGCGCGCCAAGGGTTAACAAAACTGCCGTTAACAATTAGTGTTCTGTATAAAATCTCCTTTTAAATTCACTCTCAAACATGTGAGAAAATCATTCCTTGCAATGTATAATTTCTTTTCTCAGTATCAAACTTACATGAAACATGTAAAACATTAATCTTTCTAAATACAAAAATTCATAATTAAGATTTTATAAGTTGTTCACTAATTTTCATAGTTAGCTTTATCAAATAATAGACTCCTAAAATTTGTAAAAGTATTTCTATCAATTCAAAAAAGTATAAGTCATGACTCCAAGAAGTAAAACAATTTAATTAACAAAAAGAGCTAACACAAGAGAAATATATAATATCTATAAATTGTTAAATCAATATTTTGTAAAGAAAATTTTATAATTTATAAATTGATTGAGACATTATCTACTTATCGGTAGTATTTGGAAGATTCGTAATTCACTTCTTACAACTCCAATAAACTCTTCTTTCCTCTAAATACCCTATCCAACATAAAAGGAATGTTTAATGGTCTTAATCCAGTTAAATAAATTATCTTTCAATATTGGCAATAGCATAATCAGTCAGGCTCCAAATCATTATAATTAAATCAACCAATTCTCAGATTCATTAATTCTTTCAATACTTTACATTCCCACTCCTCTACCCAACCATACAACTCTCAAGAATCTAACTAATTACACACTAGCATCCTTATTAACAAATTTCTTGCAAAACTCAAATTATATTCATAACTAAATAGTATCCAAACCAAATAGGTTACATAATCTAATTTCTTTATGATGGTAAGCTCAATTCACAAAATAATAGCACCCAAGCTAGTTATATTTTTCAGGATATTTCATGAGATTTTAGAAAATACATAACTAAACAAAACTCTTCCTACAGGCATCAATACTCAGTTATAATACCAAATTTCTTTCTCTTAGGTTTCCTTTTCAAAAATTCTCCAATTTAATTATTGGAATCATTCAACTTCCTGAGTTTTATTCCTAAAATAAAATCAATCTCTATCTCTAAGAAAAACCAATTCACGCTTGAAGAAAATTAGCTCATCTTCCTCTTATATAATCAGATTTTTTTTCCAAGTTAAATCACATATTAAAGATGTGCTCTTAAAAACATGAATACTTAGCCTAACTGAATCCTCACCTCCTCACATTCACGAACAACCATAGAACTAGGAAGAAAAGTTTTAGAAATTTCGTACTCCCAACACCCACGCACATACACAGATCTTCCAAGGTAGAGGAAAGAAAATGGAACAATATGCACCCTAAGAGCATAGGAGAAATGAAGGGGAAGAAGTCGAAACTCCCTCTACTACACTAGCACGGCACGACGCAAAATCAAAAGAAGAAAAAGTTCTGTAACGCACCTTGGCAAGAACAAAGGAGAAGGAGAGGTTTGAATGGCTTGAAGCATGACCAGGGAGAAGAGGCCGACGCACAAACAAGGGAGAACAGGGCAGGAGGACTAAGAATCTTGTCACACTCACGAGCCCATCAATGATAATCACGAGCTGTGGGTCCTCTCTCCTCTGCCTTTCGCATTTCATATCTCCCCTACCCCGCCTACGCAAAACACACAAACCTTGACTTTTTTTACCTCCCTGATTCATCCATTTAGGCCCGCCGCGTCGAAAACTCACAAAACATGATTCCAGCGTTGTGGATCTCCAATCATGCCCAAGGTTCATCTGAAATTATTTGTGATTGAAAATTCAAGATTGCAGATTCATCCAATAAAACTTGCAGCTTTTTGTTTTGATGTTAGCCATTCCACGTCAGTTTAAAGTGAAATTGATTTTTTTAAAAATAATTGCATATTTTTCACGAAAAAGAATATTACGAAAAGATAAAATTATACGTGACATTCATATGATGAATAATTAATATATAATAAGTTCTTGGAAATATCATATTTCTTATAGATTTTGACATGCTCCTTTTGAATCCATTTACAAGATAAAGAGAGAAGATTTTCTTTTGTCTTATATATAAATTACATTATTAAATTTTTATTACAAATTATCCCCTTCACCTTCTATTAAATGTTATAGAGAGAGAAATTATATTATTAAAATATGTATATTTAATGAAAGTAGAGTTGAGAATTTTTTTAATTTTTTAAATTTAAAATAGAATTACTGAATTTTAAAGTTTTTTTTATTCTGATAAAACTTATGAAAAATAATTTATAAATAAAAGTTTAGAAATAGATCACATCATTTAATTATGATATACTCGGAAAATTAAAGTGGAGGGTTGGGATTTGAAGGTGGGAGCAACAGCGGTTTGAGGATGACATTGACGGGAACGTGGAGGTGAGGTGGAGGAGACAAAGAAAGGGAGTTCCGAAATGGTAATCTAATCCCATCTATCTATCTAATTATTAATTAATTAATCATAAAAATAAAATAGAATAAGAATAGTTAAGGTTATCCGGAAGGGCAAAATGCGAAGAGGAGGAGTAATAATTTATTTTTTCTTAGAAGATATATTTCTAATATTGATAAAGGCATCTTTGTTTATTGAACTTCAATTCAGTCCTTTTGGGTCCCACTTGGGATAAATTGGAAATAAATTTTTGAGGAAATGACACAAATAAATCCAATCCTCTTGAATAAAAATAATTGATGTAGGAAAAATGAATAATTGATCGATAGAAAATAAACAACTGACGTGGGAGAAATTTGTCAACCTCATTAATAATATAACACCACTATAAATATAAACAAGTGAAACTAGGCACATGAACAACTTGTATGAAAAATGAATAATTGATGTATGAAAAATAAATAACTGATGTAAGAGAAATTTGCAACTTTCATTAATAGTATAACACTACAATAAATATAAACAAGTGAAGTTATGCGTATGAATAACTCGTGTAAGGAAAATAAACAACTGATGTATAGACAATAAACAACTGACATAAGAAAAATTTGCAATTCTCATTAACATCAATACATTATAACACCATTATGAATATAATTAAGTGAAGTTAGGCACATGAACAATTCATATAAGAAAAATAAACAAGTGCTGTATGAAAAATAAACAATTAGCATAGGAGATTGGGGTTATTTGTGTAATTTCCCTCAAAAAATCAATTTTAATTTAGCCCAAATAGGGACCCACATGGACTAAACTGATGTTTTGGAACTTTAATTAGGAGGATTGACTGTGAATAAGTTTGATTAAGGGGACTGCAGTGAAATTCTTCCCATAAACAAGCTGTGCGATAGTATGCAGGCTGAAAAAGTTGGCGTCTGCATTTTTTTTAGATCCATAACAGCCGAAAAATCATTTTTAAATTGAATTAAAAAGCTATGTTCGTTCCAAAATTTAAAGTAAAATATTCCCCTTTTCTTCTTATCAATCTATATAAATAAATAGATAAACGCAAGTTGATCTGCAAATCATGTGCTGCGCAGAAGATGGGTGCTTATTCTTGGACCTCCCCGTGATAAGTCAATAAAATTATCTTATCATGGCGTCCCTCTCCCCCCCCCCCCAATTCCCCACCTCTTCCCGCCCTAACTTTTATAAAATATTAAAAAAATATTGAGCTTAATTAATTTCATATATGAGACTTGAAGAAGTGGCAAACTATTCAAGTCAAGTCATGTGGCTCCTCGAGTTTCCGATCAAAGTTTCCAAAATTTATAATATTCAATTCATATATAGTTTACTCATATGATTGTGTCCAATAATTTTTTTTGGATGAAATGCGATGGTTAAAATGTCTTTCACAATTTTTATGAGTATTTTAAATATATGTTTCAATCACAATAGTTGAGTTTCATTAATATTTTAAAATTATCTAAATATATTTTTTAAAAAAATTAAAATAATATCACCATCAAAACATGTACACTATTAACGTGCATTATTCACACTCTAAAAATTTAAAATTTGATGACAAAATCTCAGAACCATTCTCTATTTCCACTATATTAATTATATCGCTACAGCATTTAACAGCCTGCCATACATGTGAGCCCATGTTGTGCTTTCTTTCTATAATTCTCAAGTCATCCATAGTCATAACAATTTGACATTAGAAAAGGCATTCACGGCTAAGAATGACTCCCTACGAAAATAGAGCACATTTCCCGAAGCTATCCAAATATCTATGTCACGGCATTTTCTATTTCAATTAATTAACGTGGTATCTTGAACAAATGTAATTGATAAGTTATATTCATCAAATTATAAGATATTTTTAGATACAATCTAACATATTAATAAAACTCATTCAATATACTTTATACTTTTATTTTTTTAAAATAAAAATATAAACTTTTAAAAATACCTTTCATTTAATACTCCATTAATAAAATAATTTAAATGGAGAGAATATATAGAAAGGATAATATTAGAAATGTATCATTAATGAAACCTTATTTTTATTAAAGTGTATTATATTTTAAGATATTAAATTTTCTCTAAAAGTATCTTATAATTTGAAATGGAGGGAATATTATTTATGAATATATTGATATAATTTTTATATTATATAAACAAACATGTAAACCCGAAAAAAAAAATCTTTTATATGAAATGAGGTTACCAAACACCAGCGTTTCAATTGTATATCCTTTGGTTGGCCACAAAACTCATATCCATTTGAATTTCGATGTAATAATAATTGCTTAGTTATTTTTTAATTATATGATAAGTCATCAAATGTTGTTTTACATTTTTTTAAAAAAATTAAGATAAATTATACTTATACCTGTTGATAACAAAATTACATCTATGAATAATCACATAAGTTCGGTAACTACTCAACTTCATGTATTACATATAAACCTAGTGATGCAAAATGAGAAAGGAGAAGGGAGGAGAGAATATAGAAAAGAGATAAAAGAATTAATAGAGAAAATAGAGAGATGAGAAAACTAAAAGTAGAGACAAGATAACAATAATTTTTATTTAATCAAATGTATATTTACAAAACAAAGAAGTGAAGATGCTATTTACAGACCTCAACTTTAATCCTAAAATTGAATGTGATAAATTCTTGAAATACTAAAATTAAATAAAAATATAATAATAATTCAAATATTATGACAATTAAAATAAAATATTCTTAATTAATAAAATATTTTAGTAAAATATTTTTGATCTTCCAATTTTCTTGTGATGAATCAAGAAATTAAAGTAAATAAAAATTTATACTAAAATAATTTAAGTGTATTTCTATTAATTTTGGGATTGAATTGTCTTAATATCTTAGTAGCATGGTGGCAGCTTCCATTGATGAGTATTTTCAGGTTCGATTCTGTTGAGGAAATAGAGAGATTTTGTTTTGTTTTAATAATTACAAAATTACTGAAATGTCTTTAAAGGAAATGACACTCAGATTAGATATTTTTGTTCTCTCTCTTCATTTTCTTCTTTTTATTTTCATTTGGCATTTTCAATCGAGAAGCTTCAGACTACACTCTGCCTGCTCTTCCTTCCTCTCCATCCTTCGATCTTTGTCTTCCCATCGTCCTCTTCCTACATCGTCGCCGGCGTGAGTAGATACAGAAGTTTCGTCCACGCCGCTACTGGAAATTGGGTCGTGAGATGATCTTTCTCCTTCCCTGTTTCAGGTGGCCGAAATCTTCTCCTCTTCCTTGCTAGGCACCTTGTTGGTGAGTGCGTGGAAGCTTCGATTCTCTTCCATCATTCCTTTTCTGCGTTGCTTGTGAGTTGAATGCCATCTCTCTTTTCTTCCTTGCGTCAAATTTGTGTGTGTATTGTGATTTCGTTGGCTGAAATTCTGATTTTCTCTTCTTCCTCTTGCGTGAACTGGTGCATAATTATGCCACAAGCTCTTCTACTTTGTTTGTATGTTATTGTGTGTGAGTAACACGTTTGATTTTCATTTATTTGTCATGGTGAATAAAGGATTTCTGCTGTATTGCATTATATTTTAATTTGTACAGATGATTGGAAATTATTGGCCTGTGATTTTGGGAGCGAGAAGGTTGATGATTTTGTGTTTATTATTGTACGTAAGGTGTCTTGAAAAGAAAAAAAAAGAATTTGATGGAAAAATTTTAGTGTAAATTTATTGGAATTACATGTTATAACAAGGAAGTGAAGTTATTTCTTTATAGCTTCCGACACTATGGTTAAGAGTTAAACATGAGGAAAATGTAGTTTTGTATGTTTGGAAAGGAGTTGGAAAATATGAGGTTGAGCGTGGCTATTGTGTTGGTTGAGAACTAAATTGGAGAATTTGGAAAAAAATATTTTGCTGGTAATTTCAAGATCAAATTGATATATTTTTATGATAGTTATTGAATACATTTAAAATATTTAATGAAATGTCTCAGAAATAAAGGTAATAAAATTGGGTAAACATAAGTGGTAATATTGAATAAGTCATGCTAAAAGCCCCCCTTTTGAGACTTGGAAAATTTAGATATTATTTAGATGTATTTTGGAGATTTATGGATTAATTCATCATGACATGTTATATGTGAAAGAGTTAAGGTTGAGATTTTCTTTTATGCTTGATGGATTATTATTTGATAGATATTATTGATTAATTCAATATTACATTCTACTAGTGAAAAATTAATATTAAGTTTTTTTTTTAGTTTGTCATGGATTTGGGATGGGGATGTGCCCTTTGGGTTGTTGAATATTAGTTTCAAGTAAGTTAGAGTTTTAGTCTATACTTAGTTAGTGTATGTGAAAATGACAATAATGTTACATTGGGCATTAGGGAATTAAGGAGCGGCCCATATTGCGAAAGTGACTAGCTAGAAGTAAGCTATATACTTAGGAACACATTAAGTAATTGATCAATATCCTAATTAATTTACTACCAAATTTATTTTTATTGAAATATTATTTGTCTTAAATAGATCATATATACTATTTCAAGTGTTGAACATTTTTCTTAACTAAATTATTTGAGCACGTGAAGTCATAGTATGTATGGCAAAAGATAGATGAATTTTTGAACATGCGTGTACTTTATCATGCAAAAGGTACTTTTTTATATTCGGGAAAATGTTTTTGCACATTCAAGTAATCTTTTATCTAATGAGGATTGACAATTATGGAAATTGGTGAAGAAGATTATATTACAATTATGAATTTTCATATCTAGAAAGATTGATGTTTTTATATGTTTTATAAGAGTTTGATACTGAGAAGAGAAATTATATTTTAAAAATGATGATTTTCTTGCATGTCTGAAAGTAAATTTAAAAAAGGACTTTATATAGAACACTAATTACTAACGGCAATACCATTAGCTCTTGGCACACCTTGTTTGATGACCATTTAGTTTGATTTTCGTGAGCTCTGTTCTCACGTCTGTTATTTGTGGGTCTCGTACTTGCATCTGTTTCGTGGCTTCGACCACATCTAGTTAGTATTTACCCTTATAAACTATGTATCTATGTCTGTCTTCATAGCCTATGCTATGTCTAGTTAATTACCCTCGTAGAATGTGTCCACATCTATTTCATAGCTTCGAGCCACAATCAATTAGTTACCCTTATGAATTGTATGTCCACGTCTATTCCTTGTTTTGTAAAGTCCTCAAAATATTAATTTTTAATGAATTTGTGAATATACAGTTCATCGATACTAATTAGTAAATGTTACTATTATTTTTATTAATTTATTTACTTTATCTTTTCTATTTCACAAGATCTAATGTTAAGGTTGATTTGTTATTGTAAATTTAATGGTTCAATATTTTAAAGCTATATAGAATCTCTTAATCTCCAAATTCATTGATTATATTATATTGATTGTTTTTCTTTAATTTTTTCACCTTGATTCTTTTAATTACTTGAATATATTAACCTTAATACTTTTAATTTTATTATTGGGATGTAATTAACTAGAAAATATTTTAGCTTCAAATAATGGTTGGACCTGTATTTAATGTTGATCATTGAGAGTTTTACCACTGAACTCAAGTAGAAGAATTTCTTTGGACAAATCTCACTTGATTTAAGTGTGAGCTTAAGCATCATTTTATAGTCTACTTCATGTTCTTTTCCTTGATTACAGATAGAATCTTGATTTGTTATATATGTTGATTGTTTGTTGTTGAGGAGCGGAATTCCTTGTTATTGAATTGTTTAAAATTTGTTGCTATAGAAATTTTGGGAGGTTCTATAGAATTTTTAAAAGAGAGTATATGATTCTATTTATTTACGAGAAAGCATGGTAAGAATTGTTAATCCTATTATTAATGAGTTCAAAGTATTAAATTAGAAGTTTCTTGGACTAAGGCTTAAGAGATATGGGTTTTACACGCATATTCTGTGCCAGTCACATATTATTTTTGGGGTGTAACACTCTTAAATCTTCAGTATATTTAGTTATTCTTTTTCTTTTTCTTTCTATCATTTCTCCCCCACTTTAAGAACTTTCCTTTAGAGAATAAAATTGTGAACATGATCTAGAAGTGTGATGAGATTGAGAGATTCCAAATCATTGCTATATGCGGGAACCTCTTCTAGGAAATTAGACACTAATAAATGGCATCAAGTGAATAGAAAATAATTTGAGCATGTAGAATCACAAAGTGCAAGTTCCTTTTTTCAAAAATAAACTCGCATGAATAGTTTTTAAGCATCAAAACTTGTCAAAATAAAATTTTGTAATTAACTAATGTCCATCCCTGCATTTGTTAAGTAACCAAAATTATTAGAGATAATAAAAAAAATTCATCAATCTTAAAAGTACATTTCATAATAAAAAATACATGCACATGCCATAATTAATTTAATTATTTTCAACATTACTTTATAATTTTACAAGATAAAGATATTTAAATAAAAAATATTTAATACTTAACACAATTTTTCTTAAAATAATCTACATGAAAATATAATATTTTAAACAAATAATTTTATGAGTAAATCAATTGGAATGCTATTTACTTATCTGAAGGGTTTCAAAATATAACCTACTTTTAAACCAATCTTTTTGCAACAATACTTGGCCTTTAATTTTCTAGTGCCCAAATAATACTGTGGCCATTTTCCTATATGCATTTCACAATCCAAAATCTATAGTATTAATTAATTAAAAGGAGGAGAATAGGTAAATTTTAGCTCCTACATTTTTCAAACATTGCGTGAATTATTCCATAGAAATTCTAAAGATTAACATATTAGTAGCAATTTAGCTAATGAATTATCAATCAAGATACCTATTCCAAAAATCCCTAATTTTAGCCTCAACTTCCATCATAAAATGTCTTCTATAATAATTTAACTAACAAGACAACCATCACAAGTGCCTAGCCATTATATGTCAAATTACTCCAACAAACATTTTACCAAGTTTCTTTCTTTTTTAATCTTATAATATGCAATAAAATTTTATTAAACTTCCTGCAAATTTAATAAACTTCCTTCTGCCATTGACACAATATAGTCATCACATATATTTGCCACCACACAGCAAAAATTTCTCCTCACAACTTTTTTTACAAACACTTTGAGCGTATCAACGTTGGAACAAACACCAAGCTTCTTCCATTTCAATTTCCTTTCCAAAGATTCTCCTTGTATCAATGTTCAAACTAATCAAACTTCCCAACTACAACAAAAATTAATTTTAACCTACAAGAAAAATACTCAGATCCACGTTTATCTTCCTTTAAGTAACAACCAAACTATTATCCACCTCACAAAACCAACATTGAAAACGCAAGGAAGAAAGGGCGAAATCTTAACTCACCTAAGAGAAGAGGAAGCAACGAATTGAAGGATTCAAAGACCTCCTCCTCAACTCAAAACAGCACCGACGAAAGGGAAACAAAAAAAAAAAAAAAAACAGAGGGAGAGGCGAAGTCGACGACCCTGTACATGGTGGAGGAAAAGGATTGCCTATCGCCCCTCACCACGGCAAGCACAGAGGCGAAAGAGTTTCCAGCAACAACATACAGAACCAAGGGAGGACCAGCGCACGAAAAAGAACAGGGGAGAAGGACCAAGAATCTTGTCACACCCGTGCTGGTGACGCTAAGGACGATGACGGAACAGTAAATGGAGGTGGGAGCATTGAGTTGTCTCTCACTTCTCTCCCTCAGTTGTTGCACCCAATCGAAAAATGGGGAAGGAGGAGAAGAACGATGGATTGAGCCCTCCTTCTGACTTGGCTCTGGAATGTTCAGAAATGAAGACAGGGAAGAGAGTGAAGACCGTGCGTGCGTTGTAACTCCGATGCCCTTATCCCCGATTTTTAACAGGGCATTACAGTAATTTCACCTATATTGAATCAAAATAGACGTCCAACTCGTATACCAGGAAGATTCGAGCTCTGAACTTATAAACAAGCATCCAAAGTCATTTTCCACTGAGCTACTGATTCACTGTCGTAAAACAGCCTCAAAATATATACAAATCTAATTAAAATTTATCAAATTGTTTTTATTATTTTTAATTAAATTTCTGAGTCACTACAATATGATTATGAAACTTTATGATTTAATTAATAAAGATTAAACTTTAAAAACCAAATCAATAACTGAATAAACTTGAAGAACCACAAGTTTCGTTATACTTGAATTGTTTTAGTTTAATTAATTAATGTGCATTTAATAACTCTTAATAAGAATCAAATTCGAAAATATTAGATTAATGAAGTATAAATGTTCTTCACGATGCAACAGCCAGTAAGACCGCATGCTGTTCATAAAGTTCATGGACACTGTTCAAAAAGGGCGGTTGCAGTTTTTTGACAATGGGAAATCACTTCTGTCAATAAATAAATAATTCTGATAACTCACCGTACCGTTTAATAAACACAATCCTGATAACTTACGTTAGTTGATGATAAGTCCTCAGCCAACTAATTAATGTGCAGTTTTGTATTTGAATAATGATGATTCTTTTGGATTTAAGGCCTGTAAGCCCGCATGATACTGTGTTGTAGTAGCACGACGAAGATTTGTTTTCTTAAACAATCAAAAACCTCAAATATTTTAGTTGACAGAGCAGAGAAAACACGGAGTTAACACGGAATTAACATCACAGTTTCCAATCAAGCATATAGCCGAGTGTCAATCATCAATAAATTATGATCCGATTCACTGGTCATTTTGTGAAAATGGGTCGCCCTAATAATTTATTCACATTACTTTATTGTTCCAACAAAGGAATACAACACCTCTTGTACTCGGCCGGCCAACTTGCAAAAAAGTAAATATAAAAAAAAACATTATTTATATCAAAAGTAGTTAGAAAGTTGCTCACCCTTAATAATAAGGAGCAAAAAATAAAGTAAATGTCCTTATCTGCTTCCCTATCTTTGAGTCAATTTGAAAGCTTTTTTGCTTGATTTTTGTAGGGAGAGATGTTGTGGGGACTAAGTATCTTGAATCTCAATTCGAAGCTGTTAGGAATCACAAATGAGGTATAAAAGTGACTTAGATATAAAAATAAACAGGTTATTAATACATACATACATATATACATACATACATACAATTCAAGTAATTAACCAAACATTATTAAAGAATTACCTCATATAGAATTTCATCAAACTGGTGTTTGCCGTTTCGTGCTTAAGGATGTCATTTAAAATTTCATTTTGGATGACTTCAAATGAGCTGGTTTGCCGTAATAGCCTCTTTACAAATATACTGTTCAATAATACAACCCTCTGGTCAACTCTAATTTTTCACATAGCCTTTTAGTATCTTTGTAATAACCCAAAGTTGAAGTAGCCAACTTATGAGAAAATTAAATTCTTCTTTTGGAAAGCGACTTGGGATCGTCTCCAACCTAAATTCACTTACTCTAATGGAGCTAATCTTTGTCTTAAAACTTGCCGTTTTAGTTGTAACTCTTTATATTCTAATGCTCATATCTTGAGAGATTGCAAAAAATCTAGAGAGTTTGGTTAAAATTAGTCAAACATTTTGAAATAAACACTTTCTTTTCTCTCTCCTTATAGGATTGGATAATTTGAAATGCAAAAAAAGATGCGAGTAATGCCAAAGCAAGGAATACCTCTTGGCAAAGACTTTTTGCTCACATGTGTTAGAATATTTGAAAAGAAAGATGCAAAAACATCTACTTTGATGAAACACACCTGACAAAGACATTGCTTTCACTAGCATCAAAGATATTCTCAATAATCAATACCTTCAATGTAGAATCAATTTTTTGTCTCAATAGACTGATAAATCTAAAGATAATGGTTATCTTGGAAAAAAAAGGATGGGTTAGACTTGACATAGATAGCTTTGTAAACATTCAATGTGTAGCTGCTTGTGGCGATCTCATCTAGGACTATCAAGGCAACCGAGTCGAGGGTTTTTCTAAATATCTTGGTTATCACTCTAGTACAGTAGCTAAACTTACGGACATCTTGAAAGGATTTAACATTTGTTAGGCTTAGAAATTTAACAAAGTTAATGTCTACTTTGATTTTACAGAAGCACTTATGCTAATACGCAACAAGTTTTCCGCTAATCATTCCCTAGCTGCAATTATCAACCAAATCAGAGAGCTTATTATGAGAGACTGGACAGTTACATTTGACCATGTCTTTAAAGAAGCTAATAAATGCATGGATTGGATAGCTCATCAAGCTTTTATTGATAATTTAAATGTTCAAATTTTGATAATCCGCCCTCTAATTGTAGGAATATTTTTTACGCTGATACGACTTAGGTTACCTATTTGCACAGTTTTGTTCTATGGCCTTTTATTAAAAAAATAACTGGCATAGTGAAAATTAAAAAATAACCCCAAGTTTTAATTAAAATTAAAAAATATATTAAAATAGGTTTACTAAGAGGGAGAACTGGCATAGTGAAAATTAAGCTCACACCTTACCAATATGGTCTTGAGTTTGATCCTAAGAGGGCACAAAGTAGGAATATCATTTTTGATTATTGCCTATTTCAGTTTTCAAAATTACTAGAGAACCTTCGTCTCATCAGATTTTTTTCCTTTCTCCTTCTTCCTTTTTCAATCGCATTTTCACATCAGAGGCAGAGGAAAATTTTAGATCTCCCATCTTATGTCTCTTACTCTAACTTCCTCACTGCTACTCTGTCCTCGGCAACAATGATAGTGGGCATGTTAACCTCTAGAATTTCATGTTATTTCATCATATTTTTCTAATTTTTTAATCTATTTTAGCTCAATTGTATATGTTTTTATTGCCCAAATTAGAAAAATGTGCATTTTGTTTTGGGCTTGTATTCTTGGCTTTAATTTGATATTTTTAACCTAATTTCATGTTATTTTGATTGAAGTTTTGATTAGAAGTATTTCTGGAGCATTGTGGATGTTTTTGGAAGGCTTTTGGATGAAGAAATCAAGAGCAAAATGAATGATTTTTGTTAGTTGCAAAAACAGTGTAAAACTGCTAAAGTCATTCCAAAGTCATGACTTTCGTTCACGACTTTTGTTACTGTCATAAAAACGTTGCGTTTCATTTATCAGAAATTAGTTGGCTAGGACATATATGTTAAGAGCTCGACCCAAAACACATTCTTTAGACTTTTAAACATATTTGGAGCATGGTTGTGTTAGGGTTTGAGCATTGAAAGAGTTGGGATTAAGAGATTGAAGCTTTGAAGATATTTGAAGCTCATTTTCTTTGGTTTTTCTATTCCTCTTCCCTTTCCTCTCTTGTAATCTAAAATGGGTCCACTTATTTTGTATATTTATAGCTTGTGGACGATTATGAGTAGCTAAACCCTTTATTCTAGGATTATTTGGAACCTTCATATGGATTAACACTATGTTCCTCCTCTCTTTTTATGGTTAATGATATATATGTGTTTATTTTACTCTTTCCTTAATGCTTTTAAGTGATTGGCCACCATTTAGATGTTGGGTTCACTTAATTGATGCTTGAGAGGGCTAGGTTGAGTGTAAAACTTAGGTAAAGTTGTGTAAGAACTTGATATTTGCATGTTGAATGGATGGTTTTGCTAGTAAAATAGAGATATACTTGCTAGCCTTACATAGTTACATTAGGGTTGGTGTTTAAAATTGAGTTTTATTAATTATAACAAGAGATTGAGCAATTAATTTAACTAAACACTTCTTCATGACTTAAGAGAGCTTGTCTAAGTATTTTTAGAACCCTAGGTTAGCACTTATTTTCATTAAAAGTATTTATGAGAGGAGGTAATTTTGGTGTTATGAAATAAAAGGGGATAAATAATCTTAAATCCTAAATTGTGTTTGAAGTTTGTGAATCACTCACTTTTCTTTATTTTCTAGTGTTAGTTTCATTTGCAAAATCATTTTCACCTAACTATATGTAGCTCAACTTGATTGAATTTGCTTAGTCTTTTGCTTAATTATAGTTTTTAAATAAATCCTCGAGAAAACGATACTTTACTCATTTTATATTACTTGCTACGACCCGTACACTTGTGGTAAGCATCAGTTGACACCTTGCAACACCTAGGTCCTCCATCATCCTCCCTGTCTCTATTTGTCTTCACCATATGCCATTCTGTTCTTGTCGTTGGTGTTTGTGTCATGGGTGGGCGCGAGAGCTGAATCACAGAACAAAGGTGCTACTTGTGAGTATCTCTGCTACTTGGTTTGAGTTTGTTGGCTCTTTTCTTCTTCCTTTTCCTTATGCTGTGCCATATTTGCCTCCCTTGTTCAGCCATAGTTCTGACTTCTTATTCCCTTCTTTGTCATTGTTAATCTGATATAGAAGATTCAAGTCCCCTTCCCTCTTTCTCTGCGTATGTGGTTGAATGTTTAATTATTGGCATTTTAGCTTCCCTCGTGTTACTGTGCTTGCTCGAGTAATGAGGAGAAATTGATTTAAATTGAAATTATACTATTATGTCTTTGATGAAGATGGATAGATTCAATTTTCATTGGGTTTAAAGTTACTCTTGCTAAATGATTGTAATGGGAGGGTTGGATTATTTTCAACTATGGACCAAAAAAAAATTGAGAAATGAAATTTGAAGAAAAGAGGTTTGGTTTAAGTTTGAGGATTAATGCATGTAAGGTATTTGAAAAAAAAAAATCTACTAGAAGAAGTTGTACTTGATTTTGAATATTTTTGAAATTTCATTGATTCTTGTGAGAAGTATGTTTAGCTTGGGTGTTATTGATCTATGAACTTAACTTGAAAATTGGCAAGGGAGATTTGACTATGAAATTAATGATATGCAAATCTTTTGAATTTTTTTTTTGGGAAATGAATGGTTTGTTGATGAAAATATTTGAATGTTAAAAATTTTACAAGTGGGTTGAAAATGATATATATTTGATGTTTTGAGATAATTCTAATGAGAAATTTTTAAAGTGTAAAGTCTTGTTTTAAAGTTTCAAATCCATTATTGTTTAATATTGGTAGGGATGATGTGGAAAAGGTACTATTGTACTAGTTGAGAGTTTAATAAAACCTTAATATACTTTATAGGATGTTGGGAAGGGAAGAAATTTGATTGAAGTTAAGCAGTGAATATTAAACTCTAAAAATTTTAGGTAAGTGTATAGTGTCCCAACTGATTTATTAACAAAATTATTTTATTGAAATATTATATTTTTATGTAGATTGTTATTATTTGAGTTTTGAATATTTTGTTAATTAAATTATTTTATTTCAAAATTATAAGAAAGTGGTGAAGAACATTTAAATTGTAGCATATGAAAGTTTTATTCCTTGTGAGATATTCTTTCAAATTGATAAAAATTATTTCACTAGCTTTGGTAATTTTTTTATTGATCAATAAATGTTGGTATGGACATTAATGATGAAATTTTATTTTCGTAAATATTGATGCTTGAATTGATACATGCAATTTTGATACTGAAAATGAAAGATGTACCTTGATAGTAACTAGTTTCTTGTATGTGTGAAAATGGTTTTGGAAAATGAATTTAGATGGGACCTTATACTAGACATTGATTGCTAATGGTAGTCCTGTTAGTCCTCATGCATCATGGCCAATAACTAGCTAGTTTGATTTTCATGAGCTTTGTTATCACGTTTGTTATTCATGGGTCTAATACTTTCATTTATTCTCTTGGTTTTGAGCTGTGTTTGGTTTGTATTACTATTCATAGACTATATGTCCACGTTTGTTCTGATAACTTCAATTGTACTTAGTTACTTATCCTCATGGATTAGGTTTCTATATTTGTCTTCATGGCATAAGTGTGTTTGGTTATTCACCCTTTTGAACTGTGAGTCCATATTTGTTAATTGTTCTAATAAATCTCCAAAAACATAAATTTTGAATATTTGGTGGTTTTATATTCCATTGATTTTGATCAATGATTTTGCTATATTTATTTATTCTGTTTATTTGTTTTCTTGAAAGCAATTAATAATAATATGTTATACGAAAATTTAATAGTTCAAGATTTTATTTACAATTATATAGAGCCTCTTAATTCCAAAATTTATTAAATATTTTATATAAAAATTATTGTCTCTTTAGCTTACATGATCATTCCAAACTATTCTTTGGAAAAGCACTACTTTTAGTCCTTATATTTTGCTTGAATTTTGGTATATATCTCTATACTTTGTTTTCAATGTTCCTAGTCTCTTTACTTTTCTCCATCTGTAACATTGGTCTCTACAATTTCAAAGGGATGTTGATGTGGGAAAAATAGTATTAATAATATTGACTTGTTAATTAACACCATTAATTTTGAGCTTATGTGTCAAACTAATATTGACATAGAATTTTTTAATAAGAGAAATTTTTTAAAAAAAGCCTACATCAGATGAAATAAAAAGGCTGATATGGACTTTTTAAATGATCAAAAAAATGCATAAATTCCATTATAGACTTTTCTTTTTAAATTTTTGCTTATTAAAAATTTAATGTCAGCACTAGTTTGACATGTAAGTAAAAAATTAATAATATTAATTAACATGTTAATATTATTAATACTGTTTGTGCCACGTCAACATCTCTTTGAATTGTAGGAACCAACATTGCAAACAAAGGAAAGTCTAAGGATCTATAATACTGAAAAAAGAGTAGGGATATACAGCAAAACTTTAGTAAAGTGTAGGGATCAAAAGTAGTATTTTTTCTTATTATTTTTATTTTTGTTTATTTATTTATTGTTGGGACATTATTCACTAGAAAAATTATTTTTAATCTTAGATAAATTACCTAACACTGAACCTCTTGCTAACTATGGCTTACTACTGAGCTAGCCGGATAATTATTTTGATAACACCCCTTTTGATGTAATGATAAAATCTACGTGTTATATTATGAAGAATTTGTTAAGTGCTCCACCTAGGCTATAGCTAAGGTTTTTATGTTGTTATATACTTTGTCTGCTAACTGGAAGGAGCTAAGCTCCTAATTGATTTGGTATTTTGAGTAAAACATTATATTGTAGAATTTTTGAAAGGTCCTATTTACAGAGAAGGTTTTGTCAAAATTTTTACAAAAATATTAAAATTTTTGTTAATACAAAAATGCTCAAGCATATTATAAGTTCAATATAAATAAAATTACATTTTGAAAATGGAAAATTTCTTGATTTAAGACTTATGGTATGTGTGACATATTTCACACCCTATGTCAATTACCTTCTATTTTGAAGCATGACAATCTTCATGTAACGCCCAATCGGGTACACCCATCTTAAATAAGTAGGCCCACGCATTTGAACTTTTCTAACCAAGTAAATGGTTAGGTGTATCATAATATTAAAGAGTGTTAGAGTAAAATATATTTTAAGCTCATATAGTGTTAATACAATTTGGGTTTACAACCTTAAAAAACAAAAATATATAGCTTAGTGGTTGTTCCTTGTATTTTAGTGGTAAAATTGCACGTATAATCATTGAAATGAAATCCTCCATCAAAACATGGCAGTCATGAGACTTTAACCCTTCAACTTCAAATCTTTTATTGACACAAGATTTTTAATGTTTGAATAATAGCTCTTAGGAACTTTAATCACATCATTGAACTCACAAAATCTAGTTTTCTCTTTCTTAGATAAAGTATGAATTGTCAGAGGAAGAAATGTATGATTTCCTTTATCTTATAGTGCCAATTCTTCTCTTGTTCATAAAGAAACCATATAAAACTTTGCCTTTATGCCATCTTTTATTTTACCTGATACTTGGAGTAAAGTACCAATAAGACTCTTATAAATATTTTTCTTAATATGCATAACATTAAGAAAATGCCTAACATCTAAAGTGGTCCAATAAGGGAGTTCAAAGAAAATACATGTCACACTCCTAAAATAAGATATAATGGGCACAAGATATTGGAACAAAACTCATATCCCAAAATTCTTAACTTAGAAACTTTAATTTATAAACAATAAAGATATTTGATGGAAACTTGAACCATTTTCAAGACGAATCATATGAATAGAAGATTCAATATTTTTGTAAAAAATTTGATAGAACTTCCCTTGAAAGTAGAACCTTTCAAAAATTCTATAACAGTTTTAGATAACAACAACAACAGTAAGGAGCTTTGCTCTTATTAGCAAAATATAAATAATGAGGACGAGGACCCTAATTATAGTTTATGTGTTGTATTTGACATAAGATTTATAAAATATAATACATGGATTTAAGTTTATATTATAAGAAGCTTGATCTACAATTCTTCATTGCAACTGAATACTATAGCTCCTCAATGGTTAGCAGGAGATACAATAGCAAATAATATATCTAAGATCAAAATAATAATTTTTAATGAATAACGTTCCAATAATGATAGAATTTAAAAGAAGAGATTGAATAAACTTCAGCAATTATGTAAATAAGTGGAAAGAGAATGATGCAATATAACATGCTCACCGAATCATGAATCAAAAATCAGAAACCATTAACTAAAACACTCTCTCTTTTATTCTTGAGGAATCAAATGATTTATAAAAGAGAAGAATAGGTAACATACTTGCTAACTAAAACCAATAAAATTTAAATACACAAATCAATTAAAAGTTCAAAATGTTGAGGACTTAACAAAATAATTAACAAAAGTGGACACACAGCCTATGAAGATAACTAATCAAATGAAGCCTAAGCTATGAAAACATGAAAGACTCGTGTTTGAGTTAGAACATTCATCTTAATTTAGTAATTTAACCACCTTCAAGCACTAGACCCAACATTTGTCGGTTTATTAACAGTTATTTAATTAACAAAAATTAATTAAACTATAAAAAATTTGTAATAATCAAACTTTAGCCCCTTAAATTTGTTTTAGTTATCAATTTGATCCTTTAAGTTTAATGTCTGTTAATTAAGTCCTTAAAGTTTCATAATCATACACAATTAGTCCTTACAATATTATTTTCCTTTCATAGAATTAATTATGTATGGTTTTGAAACTTTAAGAACTTGGTTGAAAAAGAAAATTAAATTTCAAGAATGAAATTGATAATTGAGACAAATACCAACAATTTATTGTACAAACATGTTTTTAATTTATTTCAAACATTAACATTATCTAGCTTGAACAGTTGAACTTCTACAAAAGAAATGTGGAGCTTTACAAAAGGATAGAAGTCATTAGCAAGAAAATGCAGAATTGCGGAAGGTATCATTAGATCATGTATTCAATTGCCTGTGCTGTTAATCTATTCATTCATATGTACTCTCTCCATCTCACATTAGAAAACACTTTTAGACCAAATTTTACATACAAAGAAGTCTCATTAATACACTTAATAACCTTATTTTTAAAAAAAATGCCAAAGTATACATTTTAGTCCTTTAATCCTAACTTTGTTAGTTTTATCCTAACAAATTTTTACATCAAACTTTTAAATATTGACAAAATATTTTTAAACATTAATATATTAAGTTTATTTTAAATAACAATGATTGATAAAAAATAATTATTTGAAACTAACGATGTTAGGGTTAAAGACCTAAAAAGATATTTTACAAAATCAAAGGATTAAATTAAAACTTTACATAAAGTTAGAGAACTAAAAGTGTACTTTAGCCTTTTTCAAAAAAAAATATAAACTTTCAAAAAAACTATTTATTTAATATATTGAAAAGAGAGAAGAAAAAGAATTAAATAGAGAGATAAATAGTAATATTAAAATAATTATATTTAATGAAACCTTAATCCTTTTAAGATCAACAATTACTAACATCACAACCTTTAAGATCAACAATTCCAACTAAATCAAACTTTAAATCCTGTAATGACATCAGCAAATTCCAAGTCCAATCTCAAATCCCACAAAACAACCTGGTTCAAGTCATAACATTCATCTTAATTTAGTAATTCAACCTCCTTCAGGTGCTAGAGGCCCATTAATTACCATTTTGCATTATCCTTGATGACAAAAGCATAAAAACATAACATATAATATTTGATGAGTTCCAGTATGCTCAAAATGCCCTAAATCTAGCAATATACATGTTCAACACAAGCATAAGAGATGAGGGTTTACTACAAAGATAATGGCCTCAATCTTCAGATGTCTTCGATCCTTTGCTTCTATCAAACCCCTTGCTGGAGAACATTGAAATCACAACGGTGAGACATTATCATATGAGTAATCATAGAACAATTTACAAATGAGTATATAAGGTTGGTTATGATAATGCTAAATCGGTTCACAAGTTGAAAACCTTTTATAAACATACTCTCTATATAAAACTCAAATGCCTATTCATGAATAGAATTATGCATGAACAACCTCAATTGTCCTAATAAATCACCTTATTTCTTCTTACTAAGCCCATGGGCTAGCTACAAATCACATAGCAGGATTTGATCATATAATTGGATTACTCCAAGTTCACCAATCAGGATGAAAGCCTACTAATTTCAAAGACCAAAGACCGAAAACCTCCAAATTTTACCTCTATATATGATTGGAACATCTCATCACCCAAATCAAATTCCCTCTTCAAATTACCCATTTATTTTACTTTCATTACTCATTTTATTAAATCTCACAAAATATTTAATATTTTGAAGTGAAAGTTACTGCATTCTAGATTATACTAAAAGAACATTTTCACAATAGATTGTATAAAAATTGAACTTGCAAAGTGACAGATATGCCTACTCTAAACAAACTTTCAGTTGGTCTTGAACAACAATAAACTGAGCATGCTCCAAATGACTTCTCTATATAGATTCAGTGTAATAATCATTTATTCAGTGCAACCAACATATCCTTTATGTTAGTTGTTGACTATTATATCTCGGCTTGCGGCTTCAACAGGAACAGTTTAAATCCCAAACAAGTAGATTTCGTAAGGAGCCACAAATATGACCTTTCAAACATGTATATATTTACAATTAAAAAATGTCATAAACTGATTTGATTTCTATAGTTTCAGAGAGAATTAATCCCTTTTTGAGCCAAACCTAATGAAATCTCTATCACTTATGATCATATAAATTCATCTAGTGTATATATTCTTTCAGAAAGTTTAATTTCCTTGAGAAACATTATTCTTGTATGATTATTGCAAGGCAAGGGTTCACATGTCCTTTTATTTTATTTAACTTTACAATTTAATCTGATCAAAGGTAAACAAATTAAATTCCAATGAATAGACTGCAAAAGATCAAGTAAAAAAAAAAAAATTCAACACTTGGCACCGTTTATAGCTTTATATACCAAGTACAGAGGGCACTTTCAGTGTCCGTTAAAGGTGACTTTCTACATTAGTTTAGGAATCAATGCCGAATCAACCAGTACAAAAAGTCAAGGCTCTCTGACTTCAGCATCAGTTATTTGACTGGGGTAGAAAGTTACAAGTGGCACGAAAAAGTGATGATAATTTAAAAAAGTATATTTCAGCATTGGTTATTGAATTACTGCAGTATACTCCCTTGGTTTCTATGATAGAAAAAAAAAATTGTATCACATAATTTAATAAAATTAATTAATTATATTAATTGTATCTAAAAATAAAAGAATTGATCTATAATATCTTTTATTAATTGTGTTTATTAAGCATTCATTAATTGTTTTCTATGACTATGAATGATAAAATTGAGGAAGTTTGTAATAAATGTCTATTAAAAATATAATTTTGTTTATATAAAAAAAGTTAAAAGTGATAGTTTCTTCCATAAATAAAAATGGAGGGAGTAGAAAGTTACATTTTACAACCTGTTGTTCTATAACCTGTTTAGAAAGTGAACGCAATTGGTGTAAAAAAAAAAAAAAAGGGTAACAATTTTTAAAAAATATTAAACTTGTGGCATTGGTTTTAGCCTGTTTATGACTACAGCCGGTGCCAATAGTGGTTTTTAGGAAAAGGATTGCTATATTATCCTCTGCTTCCACCTTGTTGTTTACATGAACTTACAGAAACAACAGAATCCAGAAGCAAAAAATCAACAGTCTCAAGTTTATGTTCATACTAATTAATCCATTAAACACATAAGTTATTGTACATCTAAAATACACAACTTATTGTACAATAAAACAAAGTAAATATAAATTACCAAGTGTGGAAAGAAAATATAAATTATTTTTTATTTATATTTAAGTTTCTACACCAGTTATTAACGAAACAAGTGTAGAAACAGCAACAATATTTTTTGAATTAGATAAGTCATTATACTCTTGTTGTTAACAAACCCGGTGCAGAAAATAAGTTAAATTAATTTTGTTTTAATTTTGATTAACTTTTTACACTGGTGGTCTTATTAACCGGTGTAAAAAGTTTTTAATATTGATTGCTTTAGGAACTGGTGTAAAAAGTATTGCATTCTCGCACCTTATATACAAAATTGTGACCAGTCAAACTTTTAACACCAGTTACATTTTAAGTGGTGCCCCAAGTAGGTGCAAAAAATATTTTCTGCACCAGAGAAATTGTCTAAAATTTATAGGAACATGCATATCCAATATGGTTGACCTTAACAATAATAGAAATGATTCCTAATAAAATGAACCACCCATATCATATAAGCATTGATGCTATTTTATTTCTAACTAATTTGTTGAAGTGAAATATACTTAAAAAGAAGCGAAATAATTCTTCAAGAAACATCTCTTACAAGAAAGTTGGTGGCAGCATGGTTTTGAGGATCCAGGTCAAAGAGTTATTGCTAAAGGAGCTGTAATCTGTCATAAAAATCAAGTGCTTAGTCGTAATTTTTGAGAATGAACAACATTTACACAATCAAATGTGTGTGTTCGAGTTGTGTATATTTTTATTTTATGAGTTTGATGGATTATACTCCAATTTCGACGCTTTAGCTGGTGATTCAGTACTTTGAGACTGTGGCTGGCTCAGCTCAAGATGGATAGGTGAATGTAATCCATACTTGTTGCTGATAGTGTTTGTAGGATTAGAATTCCCATTTTCCTCATTCATAACCCTTTCTTCACAAATCTAAGGAAAGAAAAAAAAAATCCTATGAAAACTTGGATGGAGAACTTGAAACATTTAGCTTTTAAATGAATAACACAGGCTCACAAGCTTGGTAATGCCTTCCTCTTCCCTCCTTTGTTCTTGTGTAAATGAGGGCAAGCTTGTTTATTGTATACATGCATATATGCTTTTGTGACTGGAATAAATTATACAATGAAAAGACAGATACCTTAGTCTGTAATTCTGCATTTTCTTTAGTGATGACTTCTATCAGTTTATGGAGTTGTACAATTTCTTGACGAATTTGATTTTCCTGCAATAGCATTAATAAAATTGACAGAAATTATTGGAAGTCCTATCTTACATGGCGAAATCAATCTAGAATTCTTGAATACCTTTTGTTGTAGCTCTTTAATCTCTTCAGTTAAAATATGATCCTGCCAACAAATCAATTATCAAGTTATGGAAATCATATATGCTTGTCCTGCAAAAGTGGTGACATGCTAAATTAAATGTAGATATGAGTTGAAATTATCTATCATGCCCTTTTGATTTGGAAATTCTTCAAACTCATCTCCATTTGATTTTCCAAATTTTTCAATTCATTAATGTTCAAACCAGAAAGTTGTTCACCCATCAATTGCCAGCATTTCCCAAAAGGAAACAAATTATTTGAGGTTTTCTACATGTTCCAGTTTGTTTTATTTAAGGTATGTTTGAGAGTATATGATGGAATAAAAAGGAACAGTCATTAATAGAATGAAATGAGGTAAAGAGGGACAGGGTGGAACAAAAAGGGACATTTCATTGTTTGGAAGTTTTATTAAAGGAATAAATGATTTTATTTAATCATTATTTTAGAATAATTATAAAATTAATAAATTTGAATTAGATATAATTATATTTTTCAATTTAATGATGAGAGAGAGTGAAAGAGTGAGAGAGGTTGAGAAGGATGAAGATAATTTGATAATAGTGTTATTTATATTGTATCATTCTATCCTTGACCCATTGAATTATGGGGTCAAGAAAAATGAGTTTAGAATAGCAAAGGATGAGTTAGAAGGCTACCCTAAGCCATTTCACCCTCTTTTAAAAAATTCTCTCAAACAATGACACAAGGCTTCCAGCTACCACATTCCATTCTATTCCATCTTAAAACAAACTCTCAAACATTACCTTAGAGTATAAAAAGGAGGGAGACAATCGTGCTTTTGAAGAGATAGTTTATGATAGTTGAGTGAGTTTAGAAGTAATGAGTTGTAGGGCTTGGTCATCTGCATATTCCAAGCCGAGATCAACATTTTGTTATGACAAAGTAATTACTAATGCTCGTTCCAATATGTATCTGATTTTCTTATTTTACCTCTGCAATTCCTGCAAGTGTTGCAGTTTCTGCCTCAAGATCGTTGCTTCTCTCTGCCACAACTAACAAGTGCAAGCACATATATAGAATATTAGTTAATAAATTGTAAGGAAGTAGGCATGATATAAGTAGGAAGACGCTTCCAAGTCCAAATCTCTTCATGTACGGTTACTTGTAATTATTTTCTGTTTGGGAAAAATATAAATTTTAGTCCTTAAGCTTTTTTTATTATCAATTCAATTTCTAAACTTTGACTCGAAATAACCCAATTCTCATAGTTTTTTGATATGATATAATCCAGTTTCTATAATTCCTTAACTCAAACCATAAGAATTGAGTTGTATGAGTCAAAGTTCAAATACTAAATCAATAATTAAATGAAAGTTTAGGGATTAAAAGTTATATTGTCCTTTTTATATATTAGTTGATCAATTAGTTAATCTATCTATGTATAGAAAGCTGTGGACAAGTAGGTATGACATTTATTTAGGAGAAAATAGTAAAAAAATTGTTTGAGATGATTTTGTTATATGCTTACATGGCCAAGGCTGATGGAAGTGCTAGGGAGTAGCTAGGACATATGTTAGTATAAAGAGATTAAGAGGAAGACAAAAAGAAGAAAACTCGAGAATATCAATTGAGATCTATTGGTGAATGGTATATCAAAATAGTAGGTTGTGAGTTGGTGCTCCTTTAGTTTCTAAGCTCATCAAGGCTTGCATTTTTTTTTTCTGTCTATACTAAAATTAATTATTTTTCATTTTTTAAAAAAAATTAGGGCTTTTGTAGATATAGCCCATGTTATAGGACTAAATCAAGCAAATAGCCTAACATTTATTATATTTTGCATCAGTGCTAGTTTATTATATTTGTCAATGATATACCGTTGTATATCAATGACAAACTCCTTGTAAATTTTAAAATTTTCAATAATAAACCTCTTGTATATCAATAATAAATCCCTTACATATTAATGTGAATTGGCTGCACTCTTACATTTTTAAAAATTTGGTTCCTATTTTCTGGACGCAAGATTCATTTTGACTAGTGAGCCAATTTATCCAAAAATTTTCTTGCCACTTAATCCTCCCGCCCCATTTATCGTTCTCTCTTTCTGCAGCATAATCTTGCCTGGAATTATGTATGACTTTTGAATGTCTAGTAATCAATAGGAAGAAACCATTAAAAAAAAAAAAATCTGACAGATGGTACTAGGTCTTGTACCTTGGATTCTGAAGCTTGATTCATAAGCGGATGATGTTCCTCTTTTTGTTTATTGTAGCGGTCAATAATTGACTTCATGCTGTCATAAACAGAGAATTCAAACAATAAGATAAAAATGAAGCTTTTCTCTGTATAATTGATAAGTAATATCGGATGATCTTCACTAGCCAATGCAGTTCCACCCCTTAGACTCATATTGTACATTGAGTGTGTTATAGAACACAACGTGTTATACATAGAACATTTTAAGCTAGCATGTTATTATTTATTTTTATTCGGTGTCATATGATGAATTTTTTGAGTCTTTACTATCTGAAAAACTTTATAGTTTTTTCTTTCTATTCATTTAGTCCCATACGGACATTATGGGTTTAAATCCTTGGTTCTTATTCTAATGTCTAAGCTATAACTCAACCAATGTAATTTCACTTAGCCTAGCACGTCTAGAATGTATTTTTCTTGACCCAATATGACTGACAAACACATGAATTTTTTATTCAGCTATTCAATAATTAAAATAGGATGTAAAATCAAACAAAGGAACAAGCATTGCAAAGCAGTCACGACCACATATTATGGTCAACGTAACAATTTTAACTTTAATAGTCGCAATGTCAGAGGATCCTACGTTGTCAATATCAACAAATAACCGTGCACATGACATACACCGGAAGATTAGCTAAACATATGCATTTTAGCTAGCTTCATATTGATCTGGAAAATCTTAACTGGAGAGTTGAGCCAAATAATCACGTATTATCTCATGCACATCCTCTTAAAGTTTTAGTTAGATTAAGCTAACTAGTTTTCTTGTTTGCTTAGAGAGAGAGACAGTAAATTTCAAGCACACTCCATTTCTTTGTATAACAGTATAAAAACACACTCACTAAACTTCTTTAAAAGTTGTAATAAAACTTGTTGACGCAACTTCAACCTTTTAGATTCCTTTTGAGATAGAATTGGATGCTTCATCGCATAACCCCTACTTGCTCTATAACTTTTCTATCCATAAATCATAATAAGTGTTTGTAACTTCCATAAGTTCCTAATAAGTGCTTTTAAATACTTTTAAATCTCATAACCCCCTCTATTTAGAATTAAGTTATTTCATAACCTCTCCAGTTACCCTCATTCCATTGTGTTCAGATCACGAAAGAATAATACAAGTTTTTTTATCAAAGTGAGAGTGTTTTCTCTTTCTCTCCTTGGCTTTTGAGCCACGTTTTCAGACTCTGTGTGTGTGTGGGGGGGGCTTACACTTTAAAGGGGGGGTCTCCCTATACTGAACTGATTAAGCATGTTACATATATATATATTGTCAGTAGTTTATGATATTCTTTCAAATATATGCTGATAACATTACAAGTCAAACGCATTCTTGCATGTGGATAATATTCTCTCACTGGCACATGCACGCGCACACAAACTCACTCACTCATGTCTTTATAGTTTCTTCTGTTTCTAAGTTAGCAGCAAACATCAATTGAAAGATCAACAACTTAATAATGCCCGCAATCCTTTTATTATTCAAAGGACTAATAAGAACGGGAAAATAATTACTTTAACAAGCACTACTTTAATTATTCAATTCGAAATTCAAATAAAATATAAAAGAGGGGGAAAACAAGAATGAAAAAGGATGAATACAATTACCAATACAAGAGAAAGAAAAAATAGAGATATGACACCAGTTTTTATTGCATCAATTTCAAGCACGTAGATGCTCTTTAATAGACACAAGTTGGATTATCAATCTGACAGAATATCATCATATTCAAGGCAGATTATTTTCTCTCTCAGGTTTTTTTTTTTTTTAAAGTCTACTCTAGAGAGGGCGCGTACGCACACACATGTATATCTAGATCAAGAAAGAGTACCACAGAAACTGCTGTAGTAGGTTCTGATAAAACATAGGAAACGATCATGATGATGATGATGATGATGATGACGATAATGATGAAGTTATGAACAAGTGGAACCTGGAGCTTCCATATTCATAGAGCTTGCCAGTACTGGAGTAGATGATCAAACCAACTTGGCCGCCACAGAGGATCGAAAGCTCCTTGGCTTTCTTGAGCAATCCACCTCTTCTCTTTGAGAAAGTCACTTGCCTGTTCGCTAAATTGTCAATCCTCTCAATCGCAATCTTCTTTTTCCCCATTTCTTCAGGGCTTCTTAACCACTTGGCCTTCTACATCAACAACGTAACAAATCAGTAAAACTGCAATTATCTTCAAAGGAGTTCTAGACAGGAATCAGAATAATATGTCCCAAAACCATAGATAAAAACCTAGAAAAAATTGAACAAGATTGTGATAAATTGTGCGTGTATATATATATATATATGCTCAAGAAAGCTACAACGCACAGAAAAATTGTAAGCGTATGAAGAAAGTATGGAAGAAGAATTTAATTAAGATGTTGAAGAAGAAGGTGAAGAACAAGAAGAAGACAGCTTATTTATGGGAAGGTGCTAATGAGAGAGAGATGCGCTTTTTATGATTGAGATTCACTGTGAATCCTTTATTTGGAAGCTTCAAGGGGTTTGGTATCCTTGAAAACTGTTTTAGTGCAGTCTAAAACCACTAGTGGTTTTATTTTCAAAAATGTTTTGGATCGGACCTAATTACCTTGACGCTTTGAGTATTAATTCTCTGGTTGAAACCACACAAGAAGCGTCTGCTTTTGGGTCGTGCTGGATTTGATAAGAAATGGGAAATGGAGAACTGACTCTTTAACGACGCGCTGGGAGAGCCCCTTTGACTTATGAATCTCACTTGTTATCCCAAAAAAAAAAAAGACCTATGAATCTCGCTTATCTCAAGGGAGGCTCCTCAATGTGGAATTGATTACATATTAACATCTTGTAGTTTCATACAGTTGAACTAGATCAAGTGATAAGATTTAAAGGTTCAAACCTTCCCAACGTAATATAATATATATATATATATATATAAACTCTAATATAATTTATAATTTGATAATTATATTTACTAATAATCATGTCAATTGTTCTACTAATTACATCTATATATACTCAAGGCCCGACAATTTCAAAGTAGTGTTATATGTATAAGATTCTTAACATCAACAAGATGGAAAAAATTAAATAATTCAATAGTAATTGAACAATGAAGTTAATGAACTTGATATCAGAAGCATAATACCTTCAAACCTATCAGTTAAGACCAATAAAAGTTCAGTTATTCTATGAAAATTTAATTAGTTTCATATCTGTCAAAACATACGCAAGTGTAGAAATTTAAAGACTCATCAAAATAGAGGTATATTCATTACATGCACCTCATTATATAACAATGGATTGAGAAGTTTGTTCATAAGAAGAATAATGGAGTGATCTATATACGCTGTGGAAAATGATGGAATACATTGGCCATGGTGAAAATGTGTTGCCCTAATAATATAATTTAAGAACATATTATCTTGTATTCTTATAACTCCAACAATGGAAAATGGCACTTTCTATATAGCTATTCTTTGTAACTTCTCGACCATCCCTACTCGTTTTCCCTTATATATTTAATTAGCAAAAAAGTCGACCTGATCTCTGCTGCAACTTGTTTCATTTTTTTTTATTTTGTCGGTTTTCGGCCTGAAGTCCATCTAATTTATTACGCGTTCACACTAGCATTCACACTAGTATTTTGATAACCTACATTTCTGAGACGTATATTTTGTGTTCCCAGTAAAACTATTGAAGTTTAATTAAAATTTTAAATCTTACATTGTCTTTTACATCGATTTTTTCATCAATCAACATTGTCAATTCTTAAATACTCATGTTATTTGAAATATTTTGCTCTTCATGTTTTAGTGTGTAATCTAAAGAGTTAATTACTTGCGTTGTTCAATGGGTTAAATATTGAAAGATATGCACTCAATGGGGAATACACTGTAAATATACTTGTTTTGGTTGTATATATGTATACTCATTTTTACTTAAGATAGTTTGTCAGTTAATTAATGAAGAGTTATTGTTTTGTAGGGGCCTTCTAGAGTCTATATATATAGGGCTGGTGACATTTTCATTCGTTGTTCCCGACTATTTTGGACATTGAGAGGCAAAAAGCGTGTAGTTGCAAAATGCTTTGGGAACTGGGGTTTGTGCGTTCTATCCTAGTCATATACTCCATTCATCCAGGCGTATGAGTCACTTTTAGATAAAATTATGTATATCAATAAAATTAATTAAATATATTTTGCAATCTTATCTTTTTAAAATATAAGTATACATTTCAAAAAATGCCTATAATTTAATACAACCTTATTTTTGAAACATTAAATAGAGATAGAGAAAGTATAATAAGGAGGGTAGAGCTACATTGGAACAAGTACAATCAATGAATCGATAATTTTGTAAAAGTATCTTATATTTTAAAATATCAAATAAGTTCTAAATATATCTTATAATTTTGGATGGAGGGAGTATTTGCCTATCTAATTCCTTCCTTTACATTTGTTTTAATGGAGGTTTGTATTAGGTTGTATATATGGCATTTTAGAACAGTGCGTTTCAGTTGTCTGCTCTAGAAATATTTTTCTAGGATTTTTTTATTAATGGCACAGTTGTTTATGTAATTGTGTGCTTAATAATTTCTAAGTGGTCGTTGATTATAGATTAAGGTTTCCTAATTGTATTAGGAATAGAAATAGAGGATACACTGTCAATTAGGTAATGCAGTGTGATCTTGGTTTTTTCTTTTCATCTAATATTTGAAGTTATTGTATTTGGAATTTTCCTTAAACTCATTTTCTTTGTACGAAATAAAAATAGGCGAACGTAAATGAAAACGTGAGGGTAAATTTCACTACATCCCCTTAACTAAACATAATTAAGAATAACCCCTTTGTCTGAAACTTCACTGCTCAGCAGAGGGCTGAACTAAAATTAAAATGATAAAAGAAATGACAAAATTAACCCTCTTTAAAATTAGAAAAAAAAAAACTTTCTTCAGTTTCGTGAAAAACACAGCAATTGTTTATTTTCCCCTATATCAACTATTTATTTTCCATACAGTAATTGTTCATTTTCCCTATACAAGTTATTCATGTGCCTAGCTTTACTTGGTTTTATTCACAATGGTGTTATATTGTTAATAAGAGTTGCAAATTTTATCTACGTTAATTGTTCATTTTTCATACATCAATTGGCCATTTTTCTTACATGAGGTATTTATGTGCCTAGCTTTACTTGTTTTTATTCATAATGATGCTATGTTGTTTATGAGAGTTGCAAATTCTCTCTACATCAGTTGTTCATTTTTCATATATTAATTGTTCATTTTTTTATATGAGTTGTTCATGCACCTCATTGCACTTGTTTTTATTCATAGTGGTATAATGTTAATGAAAGTTGCAAATTCCATCTATGTCAATTGTTCGTTTTGTAAAATTGGCCATTTTTTCTACAAGAGTTGTTCATGTGCCTAGCTGTACTTGTTTTTATTCATATTAGTGTTATATTGTTGATGAGAGTTGCAAATTCCCTCTATGTTATTATTCATTTTTCATACATCAATTGTTCATTTTTTATATATGAGTTGTTCATGTACCTAACTTCACTTGTTTATATTCTTAGTGATATTATCCTATTAATGAGGGAGTTGCAAATTCCCCTTACATCAACTGTTCATTTTCCATACAAATGTTGTCCATGTTCCTTATATGACTGATGGAAGGAATTGGGATTATTTGTATCATTTCTCTTAAAAAACTTAATTTCAATTTATCCCAACTGGGGTCATAGGGATTGAAATGATGTTTCAAAATTTTTTGAGGATTGACTTTAAATAAGTTTGGTCATGGGGGTGCAGTGAAATTTTCCAAAAACTTAAATTTAACAATTCTTTCTTTATTTCTTTGTAAGAGACCTTTCTTTCTTGGTTGAATAAAAATAGTAGCTTTTCGCTTGACCCTTACTTTAAGGATTGATATTAGAAAAGAAACATGATTGTCTGAGACCGATCGAACAAGTCATGAATATTTTTAATATTTTTGTTTTTATAATAATAACTTTATAATTGATATCACTAGCATTGTTGATGTTTTCATTCAATTTTTTAAAATGATAATTGAAAAATATTAACATAGGTATTGCTCATATGGAGGATCTGATCATTTATGGTTGTACGTGAATAATATTTTCATGAGTCTCATGTCAAGCATGGACTTTAAATAGTGTACTTGTGTATAATCATACTTGGATCAAAGATGAGTGATTCGAGACTAGAGCTGTCATTTAGGATAGGGCCAGGCCAGTACTTTAATGTAGAGGATGGTAATTTAGGCTTAAAAGAGCTTGAAAATAAAAGAGTCGGCCCTTTCAAGTTATTTTATTATTTTTTTAAAATTTCAATCTGAAAAAAATAAAAGACTTAGTATCTAATTAAAAGAAAAATCATGGACTCATTCCTTCCTTCCTAATTCATTCATTAAGATTTCATAGATGCTGTTTGCAAAGTCTAATTTTCACATATTGGTGTTAATTTTTATGTTACTATTTGACATTAAACTTGGATGTTTTTTAAGTTTTACATATTTGTTATAGTGTGGATTGGCTTAAATTTATTTTCCTAAACATAATCTCACATGTATAACTTTTTTCATGATTATAAATATGTTTTTTTTAAGTTTTTATATTGAAAGAAAATAGGATTGAGGCCTTCAACCCTAACAGTTAGGGCCATGCCTTGCAAAATGAAATCCAAAAATATAATCAGGTTTATCAAGACAAGCCTATTTAGGCCAAGCCCTTTAAGAGACGACCCTTTAGGACCAAGCGGACTCTAATTAATAATTCCAATAATTGGGATGAGACTCCCATGAACACTCCTAAGTGCAACATGGCATAATTGAAACCCAACACTTTTATCCTACGAGCCTACAGCACAATCACCAACATTACAGCCCTTAAAATGGACAATTTCAACCAAACCGAACTTTAAATATAAAGGTATCAACAGAAGTTCCAATTCCCAGATAATAATACTAGTGGGCAAAGGCAGAATCAAGGCTCAGGAAAAAAGTAATAATAACATTCATCTAAATTTAGTAATTCAACCTCTTTCAAACACTGGGCCCATTTTCCTTTTCCAAAAACATCAACCATGCATGTTATCCTTATCAAAAAGCATAAAAAATTTGGATTAATGTTATGCTATTTTCGTCAAATAACATAATATTTGATGCGTTAAAGTATATGCTCAGAATGTCCTAAATTATCTACCGATATATATGTTCAGCACAAGCATAAGAGATGAGGCTTTATTAAAGACAATAGCCTCAAGCTTAAGATATCTTCCCCCTTGCTTCTATCGAACCCTCTCCTGAAAAACATCAAAACAACAGAGGTGACTAGCTAGTTCTAATCTCAGTACCCACAATAGTTTATAAGCTAGTATATTCAATTCGTTATGAGATAGTTAAGTGGGTTGAGAAGTCGAAAACCTTTAATAAACCTACTTTATAAAACTCAAAAACCTTTCCATAAAACGACTCATGCATGAACAATCTCAATTCTTCTCATACTCTTCTTATTACTTCTGATTGAACCCACAGGCTACTAGTTATACAATAGAATTCGTCCATTTGATCCTAGACTACTCGGCTGCAAAGCTCACAAATGAACCGTGGATTCCCTCTCTTTCACATACAATTAGATAGGCGTTACAATGTCCCAAGTACTTATCCTCATCCTGGCCAAAGGAAATAATGATAGCAAGGGCCTTAAGAATGAGCCAATTAATGATATCCAAAATGGTGGCATATTACATTGCATAAAGGATTCAACTTATCCACCAATCATCATTTCATCACATCTAACCTCAGCCTAATTCCAGAACAAACAATATATGCAAGAAACAATATCAAATCATAAATAACAATTTCTCAAGTCATATTTTCCATAACAAGGTAATCTAAGTTGAATGTCCTACTTAGAAAATAAGATTTACCATTCATAGAACAACAATTCATTTCTCAAGAATAGTAATCATTTACACAAAGGCTTGTTGTTGTTGTAGTAATCATTTACACATATCAAATTACAATGAGCATGTACCAAAATAACGCGGAATTAAGTGAAAATCATGCATAATTGAAATTGAAACCATACAAATTCAATCTAAAGCGTAATACCTATCCTAAGATTTCTCTTGCTAACAATCAAAATTGAAACTCAATCTATAATTTAGAATAATTAGGAATCAACTATTAATTAAAGTCTGTATAGTCAATTTCTCTAACTCTCAAAGACCAAAAACCACCTATTTCCACACCTCTACAATTAGAACCTCGTTATCCAAATCAAATTCCATCATTAACTAACTCAGTTAACTCTTAAAAAAACATATGAATTATATAAATCCTCTAATCCCACAATATAAACGATCCAGTGAATTATGCATTGATGCTATTCTGATTCCAACTATCTTGTTGAAGTAAAATGTGTTTAATGAGAAGAGAAATGATTCCTGATGAAACATCTTACTGGAAAGTTGGCGGCAGCATGGTGTTGAGAATCCTGATCAAAGAGCTATTGCTAAAGGAGCTGTAACCTGTCATTAACAATCAAGTGCTTAGTTGTAATTTTTGAGAAAATGACCAACATTTGCACGTACAAATGTGTTTGTTTGATCTGCGTATATCTTTATTTTATCAGTTTGAAGTGGTATACCCCAATTCCGTTGCTTTAGTTGGTGATTCACTAGATTGAGGCTGTGGCAGGCTCAGCTGAAGTTGGATAGCTTCATGTGATACATATTTGTTGCTGATAGTGTTTTTAGGATGAGAATTCCCGTTTTCCTCATTCAAAACCCTTTCTTCAAGAATCTAAAGAAAGAAAGAGAAAACTCTATGAAAACTTTGAAAGAAAACTTGAGACATTTAGCTTTTAAATAAATAAAATAGACTCTGGAATACAACACATAAATAAGTAAATAAATAACACTGGCTCACTAGCTTGGTGGTGTCTTCCTCTTCCCCCCTTTGCTCTTGTGTAATTGATCAGGGCGTACTTGTTGGAGTAAATAATATGAATTAAAAGATAAAAACCTTTGTCTGTAATTCTGCATTTTCTGTACAGATAAAAGATAAATACCTTTGTCTGTAATTCTGCATTTTCTTTACAGATGACTTCTATCGTTTTATGGAGTTGTGCATTTTCTTGACGAATTTGATTTTCCTGCAACAATGACATCAATAAATTTAATTGACAGAAATTTTTGGAAGTCTATCATACATGGCGAGATCAATCAGAATCAGAATTCTTGAATACATTTTGTTGTAGCTCTTTAATCTCGTCAGTTAAAATTTGATCCTGCAGACAAATCAATGATCAAGTTATTGATATCGTATATGCTTGGACTGCAAAAGTGGTGACATGTTAATTTAAATGTAGATATGACTTGAAATTATCTTTCATACCCTTTTGATGTGGACATTCTTCAAACTCATCTCCAGTTGATTTCCCAAATTTTTCAAATCGTTAATGCCCAAACCAGAAAGTTGTTCACCCATCAATTGCCTATACATTTTCCAAAAGGAAACAAATTACTTAAGATTTTCTACATATTCCAGTTTGTTATATTCAGAATATAAAAAGGAGGGAAACAATTGCACTTTTTAAGAGATAGTTTATGATATTTGAGTGAGTTTAGAAGTAATGTGTTGCAGGGCTCGCTCATTTGCATTTTCAATGTTGAGATCAACATTTTCCGATCACAGAGTAAATAATGCTCGCTCCAATGTATCTGATTTTATTATTGTACCTGTGCAATTCCTGCAATTGTTGCAGTTCTTGCCTCAAGACCGTTGCTTCTCTCTGCCAAAACTAACAAGTACAAGCACAAATAGTAAATATTATATTGAGAAAAGAAGAATCCAATTATAAGGTAGTAGGAAGATGCTTCCAAGTCCAAATCTCTTCATTCACCAGTTACTTGTAATTCTTTCACATTAATTGATCAATTAGTTAATATATGGAAATATATACAGTTGAGGACAAGTTGGCGTGAAATTTGAGAAAATGATAGAAAATTATTTAAGCCAGTTTGGCCATATGTAAATAGGGCGACAGGCCAATGGAGTTGCAAGTTGTCAAATTCTTTTGTATTAAATATACTTGAGGATAATCTATTTCATCAAAATAATTTAAATCATTGTTTAGACACATTTCAAATATTCCTAATCTATTTTCTCATTATTAGATATGGATTCTTTTTTTTTCTCTAATACTAGTAAGGAGTAGTGAGGTAATAGTTTTTAGCCCTATAAAGAGATGCATATAGAGGAAAACAAGAAGAATACTCGGGGACAATATCCATATCGAGATTTATTGGTGAATGGTATATATATCGAGAGACTGGGCTGTACTTGGTGCTAGCTTCTCCTCTAGTTTCTAAGCGATCAAGTATTTCATTTTTGTTGTCTATATAATAAAATTAATTATTTTTCCATTTTTTGTAATTTTCTTGCCTCTTAATCCTCCCCTCCTGTGGTTCTCTCTTTATGCAGCATAGTCTTGCATGGAATTATGTATGATTTATGAATGTCTAGTAATCAATAGGAAGAAACCATTAAAAAAAAATCCTGAGAAATGGTATTTGGTCTTTTACCTTGGCTTCTGAAGCTTGATTCATAAGCGGATGATGTTCCTCTTTTTGTTTATTGTATCGGTCAATAATTGACTTCATGCTGTCATAAACTGAGAATCAATAAGGAAATGAAGCTTTTCTCAATGCAATTAAGTAATATCAGATGATCTTCACTACTCAATGCAATTCCAACCTAGACTTGTATATTGAATAGGTTTTATATAACATTTTAAGCGTGTTATTATTTCTTTTTGGGTAAAAGTGCATTTTCCCCTCCCTCTGTACTTTCCTTTGAGAAATGCTGGAAACCCTATACTAATAAGTGGGACATGTTTTCCACTGAACAATTTTTTAGAGAGCAAAACTCTCCTTCATTACTAATCCATTAACTCTGTCGTTTGCTATTGACATGCCATGTCTTTTGATGCTAATTTATCCCTTAACTCTTTTTCTAAGAGCACTAGACATTCTCAAGTTTTGTTAAAATACAATTTAATAAATATTTTTAAAATATTTAATATTTATTAAGAAAATGATCTTTTAAGAAAATTAATATTGATTAAGTCTCTTAAATTTTCAAGGTCATTCTTTGTAATTTTGTTTGTCAACTAATGATCAAAATAATGGATATTTAGAATTGAAGTGTCACTTGTTTTTAATTGATAATTTCACATAATGCAATATAGTTTCAATTTTAAAATTGGAGGTTTGTTTTCTCCTTTTTAATATAAAGTTGTAAAATATCAAAATATTAACTTTGAGTGGTGCAATATTTTGAAAAAAAATCATTAGTTGACCAAAAAAGTTACAAAGAATGACATACAATATTTAAAGGACTTACCCATTATTAATTTTTATAAGGTCATTTTTATAACTTATTTGAAAATATTATTTTCATTATTATTAGGGTTAAAGTGTGTTTTTCTCATGTACTTTCTTTTGAGGAATGCTTGACACTTTATACTAATAAATGGAGCATTTTTTCTCCCTAAACCATTATTTAAAAGAGTAAAAATCCTCCTTTAATAGATCACTAATAGAGAAGGATTTTTGTTTCTTTGGAAAATGGTTTAAGGAGAAAAATGCTCTACTTATTATACAGGGTGTCCAACACTTCTCGATGGAACTTTAACCCTTTCTTTTTCTTTGGTATCATATGATTGATTTCTTGAGTTTTGACTATCCGAGAAATTTTACACTTTTTCCTTCCTATACATTCAGATCCATATGGAATATGATGAGTTTATTGCAACACTTCATATTGATCTGAAACCTTTCTTTAAATTGGAAAAAAGGAAGGGAAGCCACACTTGGCAATTTTTGGTATAGCCAGCTTCATATTAATCTGGGAAACAAATTGGGCAAAATGGAAGCAAGGCTCATGACAAGATTTTTGTGGGAAAAAAAATTTATGAGTCTTTGTTGGAGCTTAAAAAATTAGTCATTTTATACTATTTTTGAAAAATTTATTTTTTTTATATTTTATGAAAAGTAAAAGCTATTTTGTGTTCATTTTTAATAATAAAAAGACACTATTTACTTGAAAGTACTTCTCAAAATAATAAAAGATATATGTTTTTTTTTAACTTCTTAAAATCATCAAACGGACAAAAGGTTGTTTTTTCAATAAAATAACCGTAGACAAATAAGCCCTTACTAGGATAAATGTCATTATGCCCATACATCCACATAAGATATTTTTTATTGAATTATATGATATATATATATATATATGCTAAAGTGTATATTTAGTCCTTTAACTTTATAAAATATTTTATTTTAGTTCCTTAATTTTATAAAATATCTTTTTAGTTATTTAACCCCAAACACTATTAGTTTTATCCCAAGTTTTTATATTGAACTTTTAAATATTGACAAAACATTCTCAAATATTGACATATTAAGTTTAATTTTTTAAAAAAATAACAATGTTTGACACAAAAAATAATCATTTAAAATTAAAGGACTAAAAAGATCCTTTACAAAATTAAAGGATCAGATTAAAATCTTATATAATCTAAAAGTATATTTTTGCCTATATATATTGTAGATGAGGATTTAGTTCTTCTCTCCTAAAAATGATAATAGAATTGAGTTTAGTCATAGGCAAGTTTGGAGAGTGTGTATTTAAAAAAGAAAAAAAAGAAAAGAATAAAAACTTATTTGAATTACACTCTTTAACTATGTAAAGTATATAATTAAGACAGGGATCAGGGGAAAAAAAGGGGGTACTTTGTAGCATGATGTTAGAATAATAGACCAAAAATTCCATTGACAAATTTTCATGCCTATCAATAATGTTACAGGATGTAGGTCTGTGAATACTTCTCAAGAGACTACCAATCTTTAAAGTTGAAAGGCATTAATAGTTAAAACCAACCACAACTTGCCATATTGCATCGAAAGTCATTTTAGCGATAATTTTACATATTATCTCGTGCACTGGCTCTCAAAAGTTATATTTAGAGTCCAAGCTAGTTGGTTTTCTTTTCTGTTTGGAGAGAGAGAGAGAGAGAGAGTAAATTTCAAGCACACTCCATTTCTATGACAGTGTAACACACTCAGTAAAATTCTTTAAAAAGTTACAATAAAACATGTTGACGCCACTTCAACATTTCAGATTCCTCTTTTGTTTAGTGAGTTTGCCTGTATGGTAAGGGATAGCTTAAACTTTACAAGGTAAGTTTCACTAGACTGTGCCTATTAAGAATACTATATACATATATATTGTCGGGAGGGGAGAGGAGTTTCTGATATACTTTCAAGTCTATATTGATAACATTACAATTCATACACATGAATTTATGTGCGTGGATAATGTTCTCTCTCTACCACACACACACACACATCTTTTTCTTTTTTCTTTTTTCTATTTCTATATGTTAGCAGAAAATTTCAATTGAAAGCTCAACAACTTAAATATAATTTCCATAATCCTTTTATTCAAAGGACTAATAACCAGAAAAACATGTATAACTACTAATATACACTAGTAACATACCATACTTTTAGAAAATTATTCAATTCATCAAAGTGATAACATATATATATTATGTTATTATTTTTAATAATAATAAAAAATAAATTTATTTAAGCTAGGAACAAAAGGAACCTGCAGCTTCCGTATTCATAGAGCTTGCCGGTGCTGGAGTAGACGATCAAACCAACTTGAGAGTCACAGAGGATCGAAAGCTCCTTTGCTTTCTTGATCAATCCACTTCTTCTCTTTGAAAAAGTCACTTGCCTGTTCGATAAATTGTCAATCCTCTCAATCGCAATCTTCCTTTTCCCCATTTCTCAAGGGCTTCTTCACTACTTGGCATTCCACATCAACAACGTAACAAATCAGTAAAGCTGCAATTATCTTCAAAGGTGTTCTAGAAAGCAATCATAATGATATGTTCCAAAACCATGGATAAAAACCTAGAAAAAAAATAAAACAAGATCTGCATATATGCGGGTGTGTGTGTGCTCAAGAATGCTACAACTCACAGAAAAATTGTAAGCGTATGAACAACGTACGGAAGAATAATTTAATTAAGATGTTGAAGATGAAGAAGAAGAAGACAGCTTCTTTTTGGGAAGGTACTAATGAGAGAGAGAGATGCTTTGTATGATTGAGATGAACTTTGAATCCTTTATTTGGAAGCTTCAAGGGGTTTGGTATCCAACACTAAAAAATATTGAAAACTGTTTTAGGGCAGTCTAACACCACTAGTGGTTTTATTTTCAAGTTGTTTTGAATCAGACTTAATTACCTTGCTGCTAAGGTATTATAGTGCGTAATGTTGATTTTATTTGCTGAATCTTACATTTATTTGTCTATTTGATGTTTGACCACCATCAAATATGAATTTGGATGTTGGGGTTTTTTCTTGACAAAGGAGAATGTCATTTGCACCCTTAGATTAAATAATATGGGATTAGATTATTATCTAATTTGAAATTAGGATAGAAATATAAGTGCCCATATAATCAAATTAGAGTGAGTTGGAATTGAAGTTGCCTTTTAGATAATTTTATTAAAAATAACATAATTAATTTGAGAGAGGGTTATTTGAGGTTTGAAAGGTCATTATAGCCACCAATACTCTAGATTAACAAAATTAGAATTAAAATTAATTAATTGAATAAAAGCAAGATCTATGGAGCTAGTAAGGGATTAGTGACTCTAGGTTGTTTTGAACATTTGTAGTTGTTGGATTAGGAATCTCATTGCATTTTATTCATTTCACTTTTTAACTTTACTTAATCAATCGATTCTAATTGGTTTTGCTTAATGTAAATGAAAGCAGAAACTTTATTGCTTGATTGCTATTGTGCTTGATTCCTTGCAAGATCAATCTTGACACACTATTATATTACACCTTGACTCATACACTTGCAGTGAAACATTGTGTGCATCATACAGTGAGGTTGAAACCAAACAAAAAGTGGTCGGTGATGGATTTGGTAAGAAACAGAGAATGGGAAAATGACTCTTTGATGATTCGCCATTGGAGACCCTTGGACGTATTTATGAATCTCATTTTTCATGTAAGGCTCCGTGATGTGGAACTGATAACATTAATATCATGTAGTTTTGTGAAGATGAAGCTAAATCAAATGATAAGGGTTCGAATGAGGTATGAATAGATCATAGATTTAAATGTTTAATCCTTCCTAATATAATAGAATATATATCAATAAAAATTCTATCGTGATTTGTAATTTGATAATTATTATATTTACGAATAATCATGTCTATGCCAATTTCAAGTGTTACATATCAAGATTCTTAACATCAAGAAGATGGGGAAAAGAAAAACTTTAACAATAATTGAACGATGAAATTACTGAACTATTCATAAGGGAAGCATAAAGTCTTCCAAATCTATCATTTAAAACAAATAAAAGTTCAGATATTCTATGAAAAATTGAGTTGCATAACTGTCTAAACATACGAAAGTGTAGAAATTTGAAAACTTGATAATCAAATAGATAGAGATATTCATTACATTATACAATGATGGATTTGAGAAGTTTGTTCATAAGAAGAAAACTGGAGTGATCTATGTTGTGGCAAAAGGGACGTTATAGGTGAGGGGATGGAAAACGATGGAATACCTTGGCCATGGTGAAAATGTGTTGCCCTAATAATTTATTAACATGATCTTGTATTCTTATAATTCCAACAATGGAAAATGACACTTTCTACGTAGTTATTACCCTTATTTAATTAGCATCCAATTAGACTTTGATCTCTACTGCAACACGTTGTTTCTTTTTTATTTTTTATTTTGTCGGTTTTCGGCCCGAGGTCCATGTAATTTATTATGCGTTCACACTAGCGTTCACACCCTAAGTATTTGATAACCTTCATTTCTGAGACGTATATTTCATGTTTGATATAATTCTTGCATTTTAATACAGTACACAGCATATCTGGCCAAAAAATACAATATAAATCATAATTCTTATATTATAAATTATTTTAAATTTAATACAATAAACACATATATTTTGTTAAATAAGTCATGTTATTAACATAATAATTTATATATAATGTTGTTTGTTGTAGAATTGTAGTTTCTATATCATATATATAAATAGATATTTTTAAGGCATTTAATAATAATTAATATCTTCAATATATTGTAATTATAAATTTTAGAATAAAGGTTATTATAGATACACTTTGTTAATTAAACAGTGAATATGTCCTTTTTCTTTGGGATCAAATATGTCTTATTGTTGTTTGGCTAAAAAAATGTCTTATTGTTCAAGTGATATACCATTTTTAATATAAAATATTTTTATCTACTTCGTTAAAATTAAAAAAATAGTTAAAACTAGTTTGTAGAATTAAAATTGTGAAAATAAATCATTATTACTTTCTAATATTACCTTCCAATTAAAATAAATATATATTAATTATCTTCAATTTATTTCTTTTACCATCTTTATTCTCTTCTTATAACATAATTAAATTTGTTTTGAAAAAATAATACTATTGATTGTTTTGCAAAGTATTTTATATTTATCAAAAAATAATAATAAATAAAATAGAGAATGGTGTGGTCAAAACGAAGAACCTTCTAGATCAAAAAAAATGGTGTGCTCAAAAAAGTGGAAACGGTCCTAATTAGCAGTTGAATGTTTAAGGATTGGATGGCCTAAAAAAAGTAGAGCTGATAATTTAAGAGAATCGAATTTATTCAGATTGAATTTAAAATATCTTATCCTATATAAAATGTTCATTCTCATATAAAAAATTTATTCAGCCAAGCCCAACCCTCACACATTCAAGCTTATTTGAGCTAGTCCAAATACCCAAAATTTTTTAAAAATATTTTTCTTTATTTTTGAATCAATTTTAATTTTAAAAAAATTCTATTAATCATAAAATATTATTTTAACTTTAAAATAATAAAATAAAAATAATAACTTATCAACTTTATATATTTAAGTAATTCTATTACTATTTTATTGTATTATGTATGATTTATTCATGACTATTTTCTTTAATTATAAATTAATGTCTTAGTTGTTTAAAGATTTCTCTTCATGGTCATATATAAATATTTATATATATTAATTAAATTATATTATTTTAATTCTAATTAAGTTGACCTCAATTCAATCACGATTAAAATATCAACTTAAAATCATTACTTTGATTAGTTCAAAATTTTTAATAACTTTTGGATAAACTATACTTTTTATTTTTAATAATGTGATAAAAATAGTAATAATTATATTATATAAAATTATTTTATTATGAGTAAAATACTATTTTTTAAAATTATTTTTAACTTTTATATTGTTTAACCCTTACATATAAGGAATATTTACTCTAATTTATTCTTAATTTTTATTCTAGCATGGCATAGATGATAACCAAATAACTATCTAAGGATATTATTCTATTTATTATGTTTATCTAGTAGTAGAGTCAAGAATTCATATGTGCCTGAATTTTATTTTTAAAATTATTTTTAATTTAAATTTTTAGTTTAAAATTAATTATCGTATTTTATAAAAAATATATAATATATTTTTTTGGGTACTCAAATGATGTATAGAACTCAAAAAATTTTTAAAAAAAAATGAGTCTTAAAATGTAAAAATCAATATTAAAATATATTTCAAATATTACTTTGAGATATTTTATTGATTAAAAATAATAAAAACATATGAAAATTTAAATATTTTTAATTTTTTAAAAAATGACTATAATGATGCACTCAAATATATGATATTTTAGTATAGAATAACATCAAACTTAAAGAATTAATTAAAATTTATTATATTTTAAATAGACCTGAATATTTAAAATTATTTTCTTGGATCTGACCTTAAATTTTTTGAACTAGTTCGAACTGGCTCATCCAACTTGACTCAAATTATTAACTCTATGAAAAAGAAATGCAGGGGCAACTTGTGCTTCCTTTTCTTGGAGAAAAATTTTCTAGAGCCATTCTTTTTGTCTTTTTTTTTGTTTAGTATTTAATTTAACATTTTTATGACAAATATGAAATAACTATATGAGTTTATAGAATAGAGATGATTTTGAAATTCACCCCTTTCCAATTATCTCATATTATCATAAAATGATAAAGTTATGTTTGGATAACATCTTAATTGAGATTTAAATGGTTCAAACTTGAATTCAGATCTTAAAAGTTAGGTGAAATGCATAAAGAATGTTCAGATAAAAAACTTAAGGTATTAAAAATCAGATTGGTCATTGAATCAACTGAAGTTAAAGATCAAGAGTGGGGTTTAACAAGAAGTCGAACCACAATCAAACCAGTCATAATTAAAATAATATAATTTAAATAAAAAATTAATAAATAATAATTTTTTTAACCTAAATATCCAAATAAATTATATTGTTGTGATCTAAATAATAAATAATAATAAAATTAGTTAAATAATTATATTTATTTTTTTATAGTCAAAATGGGAGTCCCACTGCTTTCACTCCATCAAAGCATCATCAATTAATTAAATATTAATTTGGGAGTCCTATTGTGATTCTCAAAATTGAGATTAAACCCTTCACTGCACTTTAGTCAAGTCTATCTAAAAGAGGGAAGGAAGCAAAGCCAAAAGCTAACACGCAGAGGAAGTAAAGGCAAAATTCTCAAACCCCCACCAAAGCAACAGCAACAAGAATATAGGAGAGTAAGGGGGAGGGAGACCACAAACCTAACCAGCAGGCATTGAGTAAATCACAGCAGTAGTATGCACAGCGTTCACAAGGTCGGGAGACAAGAGACTCGACGGTGAAAGACTCAACGGTGAAGGGAGGAGACAGAAGAGAGCTAAGAACGACGAGATCAAGAGTTGGGAAGAGAAGGCGACTCTGAAAGCAAGAAGTGGAGCTGAAGAAGATCTTCTAAGGTCTGAGCTCTAAGTAAAACTGCAAACCATGATTTAGGGATTTTTTCCCTAAATGCTTTGAGATGTCAGGAACTTAAAAATAAGTAATCCTAAGTTAGACAAGTTATTTTAGGTTAACCTCGAATCACTCGAGTTAACTCATTGATATTTTTCAATATTTTTTTGAATTTATTAGTATTTTTAATGTAATTGAAACTCATTTATTTAAATTTTTAAGCAAAAATATGATTAAGTAGATGATTGTGTGCAAAAATGGGCATGAAAATATGATTGAAAGTTAGCAGAATAATTCTGTTATTTATTCTGAGTTTTATGCATGTAAGGAGGCCCAATTTATGGGCCTATAGATGAAAATTTTAGAGTCCAAGTCAATTGAAGTAAATCTGAACAAGTCATGTTCATTATAGTGAAAACACATTTCATTACAGAAAAGCGTGATTTTAAATAAATGTACAGTTTTAATCCTCAATGAACTTTTAGGGTTTAGGCACCTCATTTTCAATCATTCTTCACTTCTAGTAGTTGGAGAATGTCCAAGGAGAGCAAAACGAGCCAAAAGAAGGTTGGAAAAACTTAGATTTGGTAAAAAATCAAAGGTTTTGTTCAAGATTCTATATTCATAACTTGTCTTAAACAAGAGAAAGAAACAAAACAAAATATTCATAGATATTCACAATATATTCCTTATAATAACTGGGTTCATGAATTATGGTCAACAAACAGTGCGAGCTACGAGGTACACTAGTTAAAGTTTTATAGTAGCAGGTATAGTAAACAAAATCATACGAAAAGAAAAGGGGGGATATGAAATGACTATAGTAGATGCATTAGATGGTCCTAAAGTGGTTGATATTATACCTCTAGGACCAAAACTTCTTGTTTCAGAAGGTGAATCTATCAAACTTGATCAACCATTAACGAGTAATCCCAATATGGGTGGATTTGGTTAAGGGGATGTGGAAATGGTTGGAGTAGTTGAATAGGAGGATTACTCTGACTATAGCTCTTGGTAAATTTACCAAAGATGAAAATAATTTATTTGATATTATGGATGACTGGTTACAAAGGGACCATTTCGTTTTTGTAGGTTGGTTCAGTCTATTGCTCTTTCGTTGTGCCTATTTTGCCTTGGGAGGTTGGTAGCTTTTCCACCAGGAAAGATGCCTAATATTTACAACACTTTAGTAGTTAAGGGTCAAAATACTATTGGTCAACAAATTAACGTGACTTGTAAAGTGCAGCAATTATTAGGAAATAATCGAGTTAGAGCTGTAACTTTGCTCTAATTAAGCTTTTTTTATCCTTTTTCTTTTTACTTTACTGTATATATTACTAATTTTGTTGTCATGAAAGTCATGTGTAGCTAATTTTCTCTTAATTTAAGGTAGCTATGAACTGATTTTTGGATTAAAGCATGTTTGAACCATTTATTTGAGCTTCATATTAGTTTTGTTTATTTAATCTTATGCTTATTTGTCTACTTAATGCTTGGCCACCATCATTGAGTGTGAATTTAGAGGTTTAGGTTTTGCCTTGGAAGACAAAAATTTGAATTTGACCATAAAATTAAGTAATGTGGGATTAGAATTTATTCTAATTTGCCAATAGGATATCAATATACCTATTGGACCTATATAATCACATTAGAGTAAGATTGTGTTAGGAATAGCATATTAATTCAAGAGAGGGGTGTAAATTGAAAGATAATTATTCTTTTAATACTCTAGATTAACAAATTAATATTAAGTGAATTTATTTAGATAATTACATGCTCTATGAATTGAAGAAGGGATTAGCCACCCTAGGTTGCCTTGATGATTTGTGGTTGTTAAAATTTTAATTTTAGTGTATTTTTCTAATTCCAATCTTTATTTTACATTTTCAAATTCAAATCTTGCCTTGCTCAACTTAAATGAAAATGAAAAATTTATTGCCTAATTATCAATTAACTTGATTTTTTGTGGGAATGACCTCGATTTATCATGTACTATTTTTATAACCTGTACACTTGCAAAATTCATTACATATTTGTGTGCATCAAGTTTTTGGTGCCATTATCAAGGAATCTAGACAATAGGTGATTAGAAATAGAAGACCTTAAGTCATTTTTTCTTTTTGTCATTTTTTTCCTTTTTGTCTAGTTAGATCCTTAATCTTCTTCTTTGTTCTTGTAGGTTTATTTTGTGTACCACGCAAGGCTAAGTCGAAAAAGACATTTGTGAGAAGAAGGAGTCTTAAAGAAATCTTAGAAGTTATTTCACCTCAAACTCAACCTCTACCTAGTGAAAAGGTTACAAACAAAGAGATGGTTGAAGATGAAAATGATAGGCTATGTGTCATTGATTTCTTGGGTAGGCAAGTTAGGTGATACCAATTTGGGATTAAAGTGCCTAACTTCCAAGCTAACAACTTTAATATTAAGTAAACCATGCTTAAGATGATTGAGATAAATGGGCAATTTGTGAAAAATTAGGATGAGGATGCCAATAGACACTTGGTTAAATTCATTGACATTTGTGATTCATTCAAGTAATATGGAGTTCCTCAAGATGTCATTCATCTCTGACTCTTCCCTTATTCTCTACTAGGGAAAGCTAAGGATTGACTCAATAATTTGGATGAAGATAGTGTCTCATCATGGGAAGAAATGAAAAGCAAGTTTAGTTCTAGATTCTTTTCATATAATAAGATGGTTGATGCTAAAGCCAATATTCTCAATTTTAATCAACAATTTGGTGAACACTTGTATAAAGCTTGAGAAAGATTTAAGCAACTGGTTAAGCAGAGTCATAGGCATAATCAAAAGAAATGGGTTTTGATTCAAGTTTTTAATAGCCGATTGACACCTAAATCTAAGTTTAAAACGAATTTAGTTACTAATTGTGGGATTACAAAGCAACTGATAAATCATGTTTGGAATTGTTTGGATGATCTTGCTACTAATTACATCCAGAACAACAATGAGAGAAGACCTAGGAGACCAATAGAAAGAGTTACTAATGAATCTTCATCTTTACAAGTGGTAGTTATGCTTTAGACTCCGAGTAAAAGATTTGACTGTCTAGAAGAGCGTGTTAATTGAAACAATAGTGGGCTTATAAGAGCTTATGTATATGCTCAGTGTGATTATTGTAGAGATGCACATGCTACTAAAAATTTCCATCTTTCTCAATAAGTCAAGATGGTAATTTATGCTAGGAATTATCATGGTAATAATCAAGTTAATTCATTTTCAAACACTTACAATCCTAGGTTATCATGGTAAGAATCCTATCTGTTCTTGGAGAAATAATACAACCCTTAATCAAGCTTCATCTTCTGGTGTAAATCCAATCATTCCTTCATGTTTCGCTCAAGTTGAAAAGCGATCTATTCCTATTCAAAAGTCGAAAGTTGACTTAGAAGATATAATGGCTAAGTTGATAAGTTCTCAAATTAAGAGCAATTGAGAATAAGCTACCATTAATGCAAGAGTTAATTCATCTCTGAAAAATCTTGAGGTTCAAATAGGGCAAATTGCAATTACAATGATTATGCTTCATAAAGGGGGATTGCCAAGCAATATGGAGACTAATCCTTATAGAGAAGGAAGTGGGGAGTGCAAGGCAATTACCTTAAGGAGTGGAAAGAAATTAAGAAAAAGTGACCGACTAGTGATCATCTTACTTGGATGCCGCCACTACCATTCCCTCAAAGATTTCAAAAGAAGGCATTAGAGGATCAATATAATAAATTCTTAGGGATCTTCAAGCAATTACACATTAACATACCTCTCAATGATGCTTTAGAACAAATGCCTCAATATGCTAAATTCTTAAAAGAAATGTTGTGTAAAAATAGGAGATTGGGTAAATGTGAAATAGTTGTGCTCACTGAAGAGTGCAATGCTATTCTCTTGAACAAATTACCTGTAAAATGCCATGATCCAGGTAGTTTCTCAATTCTTGTATGATTGGAGATAAATTTCAAGGTAGGGCATTATGTGATTTATGCTCAAGTATCAACTTGATGCCACTTTTTGGGTTTAGAAAAATGCAACTTAGTGAAGTTAGTCCCACTTCAATCTTTAACTAGTTAATAGAAGTTTGGCATTTTATAAAAGCAAAATTTAGGATGTGTTAGTTAAGGTTGATAAATTTATCTTTCCTATTGATTTTATTATCTTGGATTGTGATGAAGATAAAAATCTTACATTATGGGTAGACCACTTTTAGCTACAGCACATGCTCTCATTGATGTTGAGAGAGGAGAGATTAAACATAGAGTAAATAATGAAGAAGTTAGCTTCCACATGCATAAAGAAATGAAGTATTCTAGGGAATCTAAAATTTATTTTAGAGTAGAGATTCTAGATGAGGTAGTTCAAGAGACTTTAAAGTCCTTTATTATGAAAGACTCATTATATGTTGTATTATTGGGAAATGATATAGTGGAAAATGATGATATTGTTGAATGCAAGAAATTACTTCAAGCAAGTTTCTCAATTCAAGAAGAGTATTTGAATATTTAAAGTTAGAATCTAGGCTAGCTCTTTCTTTAAGGCCTTTAATTGAACAAGCACCAACTTTGGAGCTTAAACCTTTGCAACCGCACCTTACTTATGCTTATTTGGGTCAATTTGAGACATTATCTATTATCCTTTCTTCTGCTTTGTTTGATGATCAAAAGGAAAGGTTACTCAAAGTTCTTTAAGATCACAAGCAAGCTTTGGGATGGACAATTATAGACATTAAAGGTATAAGTCCTTCTATTATGATGCATAAAATTTTCTTAAAAGATGACTATAAGAAATCTATTCCAAATTAGAGAAGATTGAATCCTATGATGAAAGAAGTGGTAAAAAAAGAAATTATTAAGTGGCTTGATGTTAGGATAATCTATCCTATTTCTAATAGTGCATGTGTTAGCTCGATGTAATGTGCTCCTAAGAAAGGAGGAATGACAGTAATTACCAATGAGCAAAATGAGTTAATTTTAACTCGAACAATTATTAGGTGGCTTATTTACATGGATTAAGGGAAGTTGGATGATTCCACAAGGAAAGATCATTTTTTTCTTCCATACATTGATCAAATGTCAGACATGCTAGCTGATAAGGAGTTCTTTTGCTTCTTAGATGGTCATTCAAGCTACAATTAGATTGTTATAGCTCCAAAGGACCAAGAGAAAACTACCTTTACTTGTCCTTATTGCAAATTTGCCTTTAGAAGGATGCCGTTCGATCTTTGCAATGCACATGCCACTTTTCAAAAATGCATTAAGAGCATCTTCTTTGATATGATTAAAGAGATTATAGAAGTATTTATGGATGATTTTTCTATTTTTGGAGAATCATTTGAACAATGCTTGTCAAACTTGGCTAGAGTCTTGAAACAATGTAAGGAAACTAATCTGCTACTTAATTAGGAAAAAAGTCATTTTACAGTGACTGAAGGTATAGTTCTACATTACAAAGTCTCAAAGAAAGGTCTTAAAGTGGATAGAGCAAAGATTTCAATTATTGAACAGTTGCCACCACCCACTAATGTGAAGACTATGAGGAGTTTCCTAAGGCATGTTGGTTTTTATCATCAATTTATCAAGGGCTTCTCTAAAATTTTAAACCCTCTATCACAACTTCTTGAGAAAGACACTCCTTTCAATTTCAATGAAGAGTGTATAAAGGCCTTTGAAGAGTTAAAGTGTAGATTAATCTCTACACCTATCATTGCTGCTCTTGATTGGTCACTACCTTTTAAAGTCATGTGTAATACAAGTGACTATGTTGTTGAAGCAATGCTTGGACAAAGGCGCGAAAAGATCTTTCATCCTATTTATTATCCAAGCAAAACATTAGTTGGCACATAGGTAAATTACTCAATTATTGAAAAGGTAATATTTGCCATTGTTTTTGCTTTTAAAAAATTTAAAGTTTATCTGATGGGTGCTAAGGTTATAGTACATACTAATCATACTACTATTAGGTATTGTTGAATAAGAAAGAATCTAAACCTAAGCTCATTCGATGGGTTTTGTTGCTGCAAGAGTTTGGTGTGAAAATTATTGATAGAAAAGGAATTGAAAATCAGGTTGTTGATCATTTGTCTAGACTTGTTCATGTTTCTAATTGTGGTGATGACTTGTTGATAACTAAAAATTTTCATAATGAGAAATTATTTATTGTTAGTACTTGTGATTTACCATAGTATATGGATATTGTGAATTATCTTATGTGTAGAGTGTTACCTTCTAATTTGAAGCCTTTTCAAAGGAAAATTTTTTTGCATGATGTTGACTTTTATACTTGGGATGAACCTTTTTTGTTTAAAAGACATGCTGATTTGATCATTAGAAAATGTGTTCCAAAAATAGAACAACAAGTCATTTTACATGCATGTCATGCGTCTACATATGGGGGGCATTATGGGGGACAAAGAACTACATCTAAAGTACTTAAATTTAGTTTTTATTAGCCTTCTTTGTTTAAAGATGCTCACCAATTTGTTACCAAGTGTGATAGATGTCAAAGGACAAGGAACATTTTTAGGAGACATGAGATGCCTCAGTTTAGGATTTTAGAAGTAGAACTATTTGATGTTTAGAGTATGGATTTCATGGGACCATTTCCTTCTTCTAGAGGAAATCAATAGATACTCATTGCTATAGAGTATTTGAGCAAGTGGGCAAGGGCCATAACGTATCAATTAAATGATGGTAATACTATGATCCAATTTTTAAAGAAGAACATCTTTACAAGATTCGGTACTTCTCAAGCCATTATCACTGATGTGGGTACTCACTTCAATAACAAGAAATTCAAAGCTCTCTTATCAAAGTATGGAGTCCACTATTGGATGTCCCTTGCTTATCATCCACAAACCAATGATCTTTATGAGCTGACTAACAGAAAGATCAAGGGGATACTTGAGAAGATAGTAGGTCCTACTAGAAAAGATTGGTCAGACAAGTTTGATGACACTTTATGGGCTTACCACATTACCTTTTAAACTCCAATTGGGATGTCACCATACCATTTGGTTTTTGTGAAGGCATGTTGCTTGCCCATAGAATTAGAGCATAAATCTTTGTGGGCAATTGAATAATTGAATATGGACCCTAAGCAAGCTAGTGCTTCAAGGATATTGTAGCTGAATGAGTTAGAAGAGTTTAGACTCTATGCTTTTGAAAGTGCTAAACTCTATCATTAAGGAAAAGGACTAAGAGATGGCATAATCAACATATCTTACATCGGACCTTTGAGCCAGGACAATTGGTACTTCTTTTCAATTCAACATTAAATTTTTTCCTTGAAAAAGCTAAAATCTTGATAATTCAGCCCTTTCAAAGTGCTTTCTATAGCAATTGAGTTTCTTGATGAAAGAACAAATAGATTTTTCAAAGTTAATAGACAAAGACTCAAGCATTATTGGGGAGGTGATATAGAGTGATTGAAGTCTGTTGTCTATTTAGTTAATCCACCTTGATGATCTGAGAGAGTATAGCTGAGGACTATAAACCAAGTACTTTTTGGGAGGCAACCTGAGTTTATTTTCTCTTTACTTGTGTTTTGTTTATTTGTTTGTTTTCTTTATCTTTGATTTTATTTTGGTGTGTTTGCAGGATTATAGAGTTCTTAAAGAAATTGAAAGTCTTCGCTTATATCCAAAGACATGGCCAAACCAAACATATGGCTAGGCTATTAGTTCACTAGTTCAACTAGCCGATTTGATCCGATTTTAAAAACCATGAAAAAAATAGTCAAAATAACTTTTGGCCTAAAAACTCATTCATTTACATGGAAACTGAAAGTATGAGGTTCTAGTTTTTAATAATAAATGCAATTCAAAAGGCCATTCAAATATAAATTATGTTATAGTTATTTATTCTGGAATTAACTTCAATTTATAAATCTCAATTTATTTTACCTACATTTTTGCAACTTTTAATCTAGACATACTAAGTTGAATCTCGCTTCAAATCTGTGCCTCTCATGGTTATCTAAATTAGAGGGGGCCAAAATAAAAAAAATAAAAAAAACTATCCCTATGTCTTTCTTGCTTTTTATAAGACATAAATAATGATTAAAAAAAACTATCCTTATCAGAGTTTTGAATCTAGGTCTTTTAGATTTGTCTCTTTCTTCCTTTTGCATGCTCCTTAAGTAACCTTCTTCTCTTTCTCTTGGTCTGTGTATCAAGAGCCATTTAAAAAAAAAAAATATATATATATATATATATTCTCCATTAGCATAGTAGCGCATTTAGTTTTTAGCTGGGAATTCTATTTGTCAAAATTTAGTTTGTCAAAAATTAATTTAATAAAAGTTAGTTATTATAATCAAATTTATGTTTGAATATATTTTAAAAAAAATCAATTGGATAAATTAAAAGGAAAATTAATCATCTAGTTCACATAGTTTTGATCAAATTATAACTCGATTTCTAAACTTTAACTCATTGTAATTTAGTTCTTAGAGTTTTAACTTAGTTGCAACTCAATCCTTATAGTTTCAACAATTTAAATATTAGTTCCTATATTTTAAAAAATAAAATTATAAAAATATTTTAAACTTTTAATATTTATAAAAATTAAAAGGGTTTAGTAATTTAAAATATTAATAAAAAACTTTAACATAATTTTAATTTTTAAGATATAAAGATCAATATTTAAGGGATTAAAAATATAATAACTAAGTTGCAAGAGTTAAAGTTTAGGGACCAGGTTACAACCAAATCAAAACTTCAAAAACTGAGTTATAATAAGTCAAAGTTCAGAGATTAATTTATAATTAAGTTAAAATTATAAGAACCAAATGATTAATTTTTTTCTAAATTAGAACTAGTTTGGATATTATATAATGAAAAGTACTTTTAAATATATAATCACTAAAAAAACATGACATTTTTTTTTTTATACACAAGAGTCTTACTTGGATTATGATATGCAATTTTTATTTTTATTATATAAAATTTTTCCTTTTAAGAAAATATATAAGTCATATAAAAATTAATGGGATGAATAATTTATACAATATAAGAATGTAGTTGTTAAAAAAATATAATTAAAAATGTATAAACAATACTCTCTCCATTCAAAAATATAAAGTATTTTTAACCAAATCTCACCTCCAATAAAATAATTACCTACTTTTAAACTAACTCTATCTTTTCATATTTATCCATATTAGATACTTTACAATAAATATAAAGTCACTATCAATAGGGACACTTTTGAAAAAAAATAATGATTATATCTTAAAAGACTAAAAATATTTTATATTTTTGAACGTTCAATTTCTCAAAAAAAAACCTTATATTTTTGAATGGAGAAAGTATAACATTTTATATATTGAATATATACTAAAAAATTATGTCATAAATAATATAAATTTGATATGTTAAATCATAAAAATTTTAATAATGTAAAGTTTGATATGTTGAACAAAAAAAATTATGTAAATACCTCTGTATACATTTTAATGAAAATTTAACATGACTAATCATTTTTTATGATATATAATTTGATTCTAATTGAATCATGCACACTATCCCTCCATCTCAAATTATAAAACAATTTGAAACAATATTACACATACTAAGAAAACTTAATAATGACACTTTACTAGTTTACTTTCTCAATAAACTTCAAAAAATATCTTTTATTTAATAATATTTTAAAGTTACAATCATTTCAATTATCTTTTGCACTCAAAGGATAATATTAAAAAAGTATTATTAACTAAATCTTAATTTTGTCAAACTGTTTTATATTTTGAAACAACAAAATACCTTTAAAATTATTTTATAATTTGGGACGGGAGAAAAATGGCAGTTAAAATTTTTAATTCTCTTATTAATGGTCCAACTCCCACATTTCAAATGCAAAAACCACCATTTTTGTGTGAATGTACTTTCAATGTTCTTCAGATGAACTTTCAATATTTGCATAATTATGATCAGAAAAACCAAAAGTGCCATCCAAACACACATATGAACGGTGGATGAAATTGAATAGAGGAAGGAAACTCCGACCTTTTCTTTCTTTTTTTTTTTTTTAATTCCCACACCTTTTTGGTTTTTTAGATTTTGTACTCCCTTCATTTTTTATTATAGGAAAACTATTGTAAGCTTTATTCTTTTTCATAAGTAAAACAACAAAATTTAAACGTATTTATCACAATTTTCTCAAATTACTATTCAAAAGATCAAAGTTTATTTTCACAAAACAAACTTATTTCATTAGTTACAAGGATATTTTAGTATAAGATATTTAATTTCAGATTTAATTATTATATTTAACTAATTTTCTTAAACTCCGTTAGATGATTAAAATTTTACTTACATTTTGATACGGGTGATTGGTTCGTTAATACTTAATACCCAATCCAGATGGATGGGCTGGGCTTAAAATGCACCATTAAATATGGTACTTAAGTTGATAATGGACCTTGTACCAAAAAAAAAATTAAGAACGGGCCACTGAATTAATTTGAGTTTATATAAATACTCTAATTTTGGAATTTGAAAATAAAAAAAAAAGGATTAAAATGGTGAAGAACTGGGCTTGCCAATGGTGGGCTGAAACGTATGTTTAAATCTGAAATTTGTTCATTTGGGCTTGACTTTAAGGTTAATGTCTATTTCAGCCATTAATGACATTTGCAGTACCTCTAATAAAATTGTTTTCAATAAAAAAGAAACTTTTAATTTAATTTCTCTATGTAATTTATGGACAGAGATCAGTGGAAAAAGTCAAACTGGCAAAGTGACTGTCTAGAATTTTTTTTTTCCCAAGATCACACAGTAAATCATTAGTAATTTGAATAACGAAATTGAGTAAAATATTGCTTTTTCTCTACCGTTATAAAAAATTAAAAAGATCTTTTTTTAACAAAACGAGTTTTTTTTTTCCTACTATATAAAAAGCGATGAATATAATATAAATAAAACTGATATTTTGATTATTTCGAATTTAGATATAAATAGGAGATTTTCAATTTAATCTTTAGGAAATTTGATGGCAAAAAAGTCTATAGGAAATTATATATAGCTATGCACATAAAGAAGCTATGCATCCTGAAAAAATTGCCGTCTGGCTTCCTTTTTTAGGCCCATAACAGCCTAAAATTCATCTCTAAATTGAATTAAAAAGTTATATTTGTTCAAAATTTAAAGCAAAACATCCCTTTTTCCTTTTCAATCAATACAAATAAGGAAAAATTATATACAAATATCACTCAATATAATTAATTATTTTTAAATTTATTAACAGCTGAATTTGGAAGAACGATTTTTTAAAATCTACTGTTAAAGAACTTAAAGTAATTAATTATATTAAGTGAGTTTTTAAAGTAATTATCTCGTTAATAAATAGATAAATACAAGTTGATCTGCAAATCATGTCAGCGAAGAGGATGAGTGCTTATTCTTGTCCTTCCCCTAACAAGTGATTAAAAATGTCTTATCATGGCCCCCCTTCCCCCCCCCCCCCCTCTCTACACGCTAACTTTTGTAAAATATTAAAAAATAGAGCATAGCAAAAAACGACAGTCAAAAACAAAAAAATAAAAAAAAAGTAGTAATCATAGTAAAGAGTAAAATATTGAGTTTAATTAATTTCATATATGTTTGGCCAAAAAAAAAATTGATGTCATATATGAAGCTTGAAGGAGGGGCAAACTATTTTAAGTCAAGTCATGTGGCTACTCGAGTTTCCAATCAAAGTTTTCAGAATTTATAACATTATTCATTCATATATATTTTCTTTTAAAAATTCAAAACAATACCACTGTCAAAACACTTTTAATATAAATTATCTATTTCAAAAATTTAAAATTTGATACTTTCTAAGTAGTTATATAACAAAATCTCTTACAACCATTCAAGTAGATCAAACAATTATTATTATATCATGTGAAACATTCATTGATTGCAATTAACAACTCAATGAATCCAAATTCTTATTTAGGCTCAAATACCTATTTTCACTATACTCAATTCAGTCATTTTATAAGTCACTGCTAAATTTTAATTAACTCACCAAAACCAAAATGAGTTAATTAAAATAATAAAATTGTCCTAAAAATAATTCACTTTTCCATTTTGCTTCTAAATTTAAAAAAAGAGTGATTTGATATGTGAGAATAGTTTTATTAAAAATTAAAAAATTGCACATATTTTAAGAATTTGTTGGAAGATATTTTTGAAATTATGTATTAAATATTATCAAAAATAAGAATATAAACTTTTTAAAATATCATTCATTTAATAACATTAAATTTACATTTAATTAATATTAAATAGAGAGAGAAAAAGAGTAATATTAAAATAAATCTATTTAATAAAAATTTAATTTTTTTAAATATCTTATATTTTAAGATAATAAATCTCTTTTAAAAATATTTTATAATTTGGAAGGGAGGAGTATATCCGTACAACATTTAATAGCCTGCCATGCATGTGAGGTGAGCCCATCCACTGCTTCTTCTTCAAGTTCAATAGTCCAAAGATGTTTCCCTCAGCCATTTTTGAGGACATTTGCTCCATTTTATCGTCCATTAATTTTATTTTCCTTTCACCTTGTGACCCAGACTTAATTAAGAAGGATATGTGGTCCTAGTTCACACATCTTTCTTTTAACCTTCATGTAAATTATTTTCTTTTATAATAATATAATCACTATCTTTTCCTTCAAAAAATTAAAAAAAAAGAGAGAGAGCATGTGAGCCCACGTTGTGCTTTTCATAACAATTTGATGATAGAAAAAGCATTCTAAATACCAATGTCATAGCATTTTCTATTTCAATTAACGAGGTATCTTGAACAAATCTAATTGATAAGTTATGTTATTTATGAATATATTTATAGAAGAATTTTTTATATTATATAATAAACAAACATGTGGACCCGAAAAACAAAAATGAAATCTTTTATATGAAATGAGAGTACCAAATACCTTCATGCGTTTCAATTGTATATCCATTGGTTGGCCAAAAAACTTATTATATCCATTTGAATTTTGATGTAATCATAATTGCTTAATTATTTTGTAATTATATGATAAATCATCAAATGTTGTTTTACATTTTAAAAAAGTTTTAAGATAAATTATACTTATATCTGTTGATAAGAAAATTATATATCTATGAATAACCATGTCCAATATGGCTTCTAAGAATAAGATAATCACATATTTAGGATTCTTGTATGGATTATAACATAATTTTCTTGATCTCTCTTTTTGTGATTGTATGGATTATTTTACTCTTCTCTTAGTACTTTTAAAGTGTTTGGCTATCATATAGATGATTTGTTAATTAGGGTGAAGCTTAAAAGGGTTAGGTTGAGTATATAACTTGTATAAAATATCATAGTGCAAGAATTTGAAGTTTTCTTGATAGTTGGATGATTTTGTAAGTAAGGTAAAGATACACTTGCTAACTTTACATTTAAAATTAAGTTTTTTTAATTGTAATAAGATATTGAGCAATTAATTATATTAAACACTTGTTTATGACTTACAAGAGTTTGTTTAAGTATTTTTATAGTTCTAAGTTAGCACTTATTTTCGTTAAAACATTTATAAGAGGAAGTAATTTTAGTATTATGAAATATAAGGAGCTATATAATCCTAGGTCCCAATCCATAATTGAAGTCTAAAAATCATTTGCCTTTTTTTTATTTTCTAGTTTTAATATAATTGGCAAAATCAATTTTGTCCAACTACTTGTGTCGTGTTCAACTTAATTGAAATTGTGAAATCTTTTGACTGTATTTTCAATACAAATCATTGTGCAAATGATATTTTACTCATATTTTATTACTTGTCATAACCCATGCATTTGCAAAATTCGAGAGTGAACCAGTGAACATGTCATGGTAATTTCAAATAATTAGATAATTTCCCCCTCATTGTATCTTGATAAGGGGAAGGGATATTAATTGTGTGCTTTAACCACCATTATCATATTAATTGTCACATTATTAGAAGCAAAATTAAAAAATTGTTGTGGTTTCATATACTTTCAACACTAAATAACAATTTTTTATTGGTATATAAAAAACATAGGAAACATAGGGAGTATGTCTTTAAAGCAAACAATTGGAGGGCCAATTCTTTTTTTTTTTTCCATAGCAAAATGTTAAGTAAGTTGGGTTTTTGGGAGCTTATTAGGGCCATGACATGCTTTCAAATTCAAAAAGTTTTTACATATCAACTACCAACAAAATCCTCACATTAGTATTGAGATTTAAACCCACAACTTTATGAGTTATAGGCTAAGTGCCTAACCAACGGAGCTAACCTTGTTAGTGGTGGAGGTTCAATTTTTAATATTTGGTACCTACGAAGCAAATATAGTTAGAAGATATGTATATTCTATGCACTTGATACTCTAAGAAGGATTAGTAGGCTTTATGGTTGGCCGAGGATTTTCTTTTTCGTCTAAAAATTGAAGAAAAAAACTATTCAAATATTCTAAACCTATCAATTATAAAAGCAAATAAAAAAGTTCAGCTAGCTAGAGCAATTAAATGCTCAGAATTCAAATCATAATGAGCTAAATTATACTTTTAGTTTTCTAACTTTATATAAAATTTTAATTTATTTTTTTAATTTTGAAAATTATCTTTTTAGTTTTTTAATTTAACATTGCTAGTTTCAAATGAAATAAAATTAATATTTCAATATTTAAAAATATTTTATTGATATTTAAAATTTTAAAGTAAAAAATTAGCTTGATGAAACTAACGTGGTGTTAGGATTAAATAACTGAATATATTTTATAAAATTAAGGACCAAAATAAAATATTGTATAAAGTTACAGAATTTAATATATACTATAGCCAATCATTGTGATATAAAAATTAATAGAATTTCATATATTTGAAAATTTAGTAGCGAGACTACCTTAAAGAAAGAGTATTGGAGATTTGGAAACTAATCAAATAGGTAAAGAGGTATTAATCATATACATCATATTTATAACGAAGGTCGAAGGATCTAGAAGTTAGTTTATATGAAGAATAGAATGAGAGAAGAAAACACAAGAAAGGCTGTATTTCTTGTAAATGATTCGTGTAAACACTTAAATTATAAAAACAAAATCCTGAAATTAAAGTTAAATCAGATAAATTATTCTTCTCAATGCAAGGCCCGTGATACCGTACGCATGCTCTTCATAATAAGGTCGTCGATATATACCATTTATTAACCTTGATAACCTGATAAGTGCTTAACCCATTAACGTTTAGTTTTATGTCCTTGAATTGAATATAACTCTTAGCTCTTTTGGATCTACTACTGTGTGTAATTGGTCCGGTCCATGTGACAGGGTTCTTGTATCCTGACGAAGATTTGTTCTCTGAAACAATCAAAACCCTCTAATATTTTAGTAGGAGAATTATATATAAGTTCCAATCACAACAATTAATTACTCTTAAGTTTTGATAACTGAGCTTAAGAGAATGACGATACAAACCTAGGAATAATTAATTGTCTTGAATAAGACCTTAAAATAATTCTTCCTATTTTAATTAACATCAGAGAAAACAAAAATTTAAGAATTTATGTATCATATTTTTAGCAAAGAATATGGCCAAATGTAGGTCATCAACAAATGATGGGATATATACACTAGTCCAGATGAAATGTGTCGTCCTAATCCATTAACATTAACATCTCATTATTCCAACAATGGAAATTGATGTTATCTATATACAAATCTTTTTTTTTTTTTTGGTAGCGAATCCTCCCATGTCCAAAAGCCAATTGCTTCCACTAATTTGGATCGCGCTAGGTTGTGACACTTTCAAGCAGAAGCTGATCTACTACCAAATGTTGATGCATTTCCAAGTCTTAAACTCAAGGCTTTTAGTTAAGATGATATGACTCCCTTTCCAAGTAAACCGATCTCTTGTTATTGTTATCTTGCTAGGTTTTTCAATGTGAAACTTATTACAATGTCACCTCATCAAGAGACGATATCCCTAACAGCTCCACTCTATAACAATTTATTCAGCCTTTTGCCAGTTAAAACCGTTTGTGAATAGCCCTTTCTGTGATACCAGCCTCTTAATGAAAATATTAATATCATCAGTACAAGTCCAAAGGAAAAGCCCTTTAAACTTATAAATCCTACTTATCTTGCAAGGCTCTCTGATATGTGACTCATTATACGTGGTAATAACTTAACTGCTACTATAATTTCTTTTTTTTTTATTAGATTACACAAGCATCAAGTGGGATTGAACTAGCGAGTTAATACGACCAATGATGAGTATGATGCCATTAGGTTAGAGGACCATTAACACGATGAAGTTTAATTTAAACTTCAAATCTTTGTACATTGTTTGCTAAGCTATATTGGATTATATATTTATTTATCAAGATTGTTTATTTAGTCAAAAATATAATCTAAAAAATATAAAAGACACAGAAATTTTGAGCTAAAAAAATCTGAACTTCTCTCTTGACTTTGGACTCGTGATCAAAGATTGACGAAGATATAACATAATGACAATCCTAGAAGTTTGTTATAATGGTTATATTTCATCAAAGGTAAACAATTATTTCTCCAAATTCCATTTATTTGATCAGAGCAGATCTACAAAGTAAATAATTCAACACTAGGTACGATTGAGAGTTTTATCATCTCAATTTTACGGAAAAATATCCTGTTATATCCCCTGTGCTGAACCTTGAGATAACTGATTCCTGATGGAACTTCATATATTTGGAATTGATGCTGTTTTGATTCTAACTGTCTCCTCTGCAGAAAACTTGGTCTTCCTACAAGAAAGAGCTGTTGCTAAAGCAGCTGTAATCTGTCATATAGGAATCAAGTGCTTTGTTGTAATTTTCAGAATGAACAACACATATAAAAGGTGTGTGATTTCAAACTGTGAGTTTATTCATCATCAGTTTAAGTGACATACCCCAGTGCCGTTGCTTTGGTTGGTGGCTCACAAGATTGAGACTCTGGCTGGCTCAGCCGCAGATAGGTTGGTGCATGCAACCCTTCACAAGTCTAATTAAAAGAAAAATGACACTCCATTTAGTCTTCGAAAGAAAACTTGAAATGTTTAACTTTTTATTTTGATATGGTTATCTGATTGGGTCATGTTCAATTATTATTAGGTTTAATTGGAGGTAACTCCTTCCACTAGGATCAACCATGTGTTGGCAAACATTTAATTTAACTTTAATAAATAGTGTAGGCACAGTAAATGGTATCATCATCTTCCATCCTTTCTCTTTTGAGGGCAAGCTTGTTGATTTTATAAGCAGGTATACGCTTGTGAGACTGATAAATTATGTAATGGAAAGATGAATAGCACATGTACATGACCTAATTTGATAAAAAAAAATTTATCAACTTAATTACCTTCCGTAATTCTGCATTTTCATTACTAATGACTTCAATCCTTTTATAGAGTTCTACATTTTCTTGACTAATTGGATATCCCTGCAATATAATAGCACATCAATAAAATTAGTCAGAATTTTCGAGAACACATTTCATACAAGGCAAGATCAGAAACAGTATTCTTGAATACCTTGTGTTGCATCTCTTTAATCTCATCCTTTAAACATTGCTCCTGAGGATAATTTAATGATCAAATTAAACGCTTGTCCAGTAAAAGTGGCGAGACATGTTAAATTAAATGAAGATCTGAGTTGAATTTATCTATGAAACCTTTTTCATCCGGACGCTTCCTAAACTTATCCCAAGTTGATTTTCCAAATTTCGCAATTCATTAATGCTCAAACCAGAAAGTTGTTCACCCATCAATTTCCTGCATTTTAATTTAATTTCCAAAACAGGAAATGAGTTCTGGTTTACTAAGTAGTTCCAGTTTCTTAAATTCAGAGGATATAAAAGGAAAGAAACAATTGCTATTGAAAAGAGAGTTTATGATAGTTGAGTATGTTAGTCTATTGCACTGTTCTGTTCATTTGCATTTTTTTTTTTGATTGCATACAAATATTATGTCATGTTCTAGTAGTTACTGTTGGGCACTAACGGGGGAACATTCTCAATACATGCGATCACTTGCCTTTTCCCCCCATGTTGAGACCAAAATTTTGCCAGAAAAAAATAATAATGCTCCCCTTCCAATATCTGATTTTCTTATTTATAATAGAGTAGTGATTAAGTTTTGTTACCTGTGGCATTCTTGCAAGTGTTGCAGTTGTTGCCTCAAGACTGTTGCTTCTCTTTGCCAAAACTACCAAATGGAAAAACATATATCATCAAATATATATCTACATATATAGCTTGAACATTATGTCGGATAAAGCGTAATGCAATCATGAGGAATTAAGAAGACATGAATTCTGAGTCAAGATATAAATATGAAGATGCAAGAATATTATTTAGCAGTTTCGATGAGGTCATGTCAAGAGACATGCATGGCTCCATATATGGGAGATAGCTAGTTTCTAGTTATATAGTGTTAATATCATTAGATCATGTATATGACATGGTGCTTCACACTTAGCCAGCAGAACTAATTCACCCATTTTTCTGTGAAATAATATTATTGCTTGGTGATGAACTGAAAAGGCAATGGAAGTATGAAAATTTGATGGACTGTTGTACTAGCTAGAGTAACTATAACATGAACTATATGAAGAAAACTCAAAAATATGTTGAGGAATGGTATTTACTTTGATCTTGTACCTTGACTTCTGAAGCAGGATCTAGAAGCTGACATTGATCTGCTTGTTGTTCGTTGTAGCGGTCAATGATAGATTTCATGCTGCCGTAAGCAGAGATAACTCAATCAAAATAAGATGAAAATATATAAATGCATGTTATAGAATCTTTGTACGTATCATTGTTGTGGAAATTACAACTTGCGAGAAACAATATTTATTATAAACTTTGAAGATTAAACAATATTTATTGAACTTGACATTATTAGGGCAAGCTCCCTGAGGACATTGTTGGGATAAACTTTCACAGGCAAGGGAAGGCATTAATGCTTGGTGCATTGGATTTAATAGATCTTTCTCTTTCTCTCTCTTCTTATTTTCCCTCCATCCTCACTCCCTCCCGACCCTTTATAGGGTAACTTTTGGAAGGAATTTTTTGTTTTTAATATAAAACACTTCATAAGATATTAATTACGAGTTGTCAAATATTACACTATTTAAACACATTATTATGAGTGAGAATATAATGTAAATTTAATTTTTTTCATTTGAATAGGGTTAAAATTAAAAGTTTATTCTATTTTCAAACAAAGTTAATGATTTAACCACACTTGCTTGGTTTTAGTAAGGTGGTTGAAAGTACCTTATAATAAGGATTGAAAGGACTATATGTTTTTAACTCTTATATTTGAATGCTATTTAGAATATTTTTCATGCTATTTAGAAAGATAATTTATAATTTTTCAGTTGATTTATCATATATTAAAAGAATAACACGCATGTTTAGTTTTTGAGCTAAAATGGATTATTCTTCCTATGTTTTTTGCTTGTTTTAATAATATACTCCTTCCTATCTTTTTTGTAAGACATTTACAGGGAGAATTTAATTTTGACCCTTCAATAAGACAACAAATGAGATATTTATTACATATATCTTCCATATTACCCTTATTTAATGCATTAAGGAAAATGATACGTATCATCATCACAAAGATCATTTACTAAGACAGCTAGAGGTTGATGGATTTCAACGATAAACTGGAGAGCTTTTATAGATTTGGTCATAATATTAAGTAGTTGATGAGCGACTTTAACGCTGAATTAGGAGAAGGTTGAGGCCATGGGATGTGCTAGCTAGGGCTTCGTGGTTCAAAATATATTTCTCATCCTATTCATGTGATACTGAGTATATATCTTATTTGAATAATTGTTCATTATGCATGTTAGATAGGTTGTATTTTCTTTTGGATAGTTTCTCCTTTACTTTTTATGATAACAAGATATTATCACCACTTTTAAAAATGATATATTTTTAGCTAGTTAGAGTTAATGTTAGAGTTAAAGCTCTATAAATAAGGCTACAATCTATTTATTTACTCAAGATATTGCAAACCTGATTAGTCAAAGCACTGATTCAAAAAATAAATGATAAAAACCATAGTTGAATCATGATCCAACTAGCTATAAATAAATTATTTTATAAAGCTAGCGAAAACACCGGTTTAACAATTTATAGGTTCAACCAAGTGGGTTGACCCAAATTTACATACCATATACTCCCTCCGGTCCTATTTATAAATCATTTCTACCAACCTCATCAATACCAATACAATAAAAGTACAAGGAATAAAAGTAAGTAAAATTCCAAATATACCCCTATATAACAAATCTAAAAAGTAATGTCCTGTTACTTTTTCTCTCTCATAAAGGGTAATTTTGGAAATACCTCTCAAATATTACCTAAAAAGACGCACCGTGACTTATAAATGGAACCAAATACACCTTCTAAAATTGGACTTATAAATGGGACCGGAGAGAGTATTTACTAGACTTTGAATTGATTGAATAAACTATTCCAAACCTTTCACGCCATCTTCATTTCTCTGTCCTTCTATCTCCTTTCTCTTTCCCCTCCCCCTTTAGGTTTGTAAGTACTACTAACCCAGACCAGGTTCATATGCACTCCACAATCAGCACATGACACATCCTTATCATAATTTAATATAGACCTTTATCATGGTATATATAGTTATACATTTGTATGTATGTATGCATGCAAGCATGTGAACGCCTGCATAAAAGCGTTTTAACGTGTTCTTCAGAGTTTGGAGCATGCCTACGAAATTTGCTATGTAAAAGTACTTTTAACCAAAAAAGTTGACTTCTTTTATTTATAATGTTACATATACACTATTTCATGCACAGCTTTTTTATATATCAATAAACCTATATACAAGTATATATAATAAGATGAGAAAAAATAGCCAAACAGATATACAAATCCAAAGCATCAATTATCAAGCTTGCATTTACTCTCCCCCCCCCCCCCAAAACACACACACAAACAAGAAAGAAAACATGTTAATTTCTTCTAGGACGTCCAACGACAACACAGGATTGTTGCTAAAATTGGAACATAACCGCATAGTATCAGATAGAATATCATCACATTTTATCTTGGGAGGAAAAAAACCCAGAAAAGATTATGTAAAGGCATATTACTGAGATGAAAGGAGAGATCAGAAGAACAGTTTGAAAATTATATAGATACTATAATAGTTTCTGATAAAGCAACGAAAAGAGGAAACATAATTAAGCTGGGAATTGAACTTAATAATAAGGAACCTGGAGCTTCCATATTCATAGAGCTTGCCAGAGCTAGAGAAGACGATAACACCAACTTGTGCATCGCAGAGGATCGAAAGCTCCCTCGCTTTCTTGAGCAATCCACTTCTTCTCTTTGAGAAAGTCACTTGCCTGTTTGTTGAATCGTTGATCCTCTTAATCGCAATCTTTGCTCTCCCCATCTCTCTAGGGCTTCTCAGATCAGCAGCCACACATAAATCAGTAACAAAGCTGAAACTCATCAAATGAACTCTTAAACAAAACACATACATATAACTAAAAGATCAATAAAATAAAAACAAAAAATTGTAATAAATAGTTCATATATATGCTTGATAAGCATCAATAAAATAAAAACAAAAAATTGTAATAAATAGTTCATATATATGCTTGATAAGCTGGAACTTACAGAGCAACTGTAGAAGAAGACAGGTATATTTGGGCGCAGGTCCTGACTAGAGAGGCTTTGGAGGATTGATGTGCTTTGAATACTTTATTCAGATTCTTGTCAAGCCGTTTTGATCCGTCTGACTCGATTTTTGGGGTCATAAAGCAGGTTTTTTGGGCAGTGGAAAAACCGATAGTGGTTTTCTGGCCGAGATGTTGACCTAAACTCTCGAGGGTTACGTAGGTTGATCGTAGACTGATGGCGAGGGACAGGTGCCTGTCAGGGAGAGCGAGTGTTCGTCGCTTGAAGTGCCAGCGAGTGGACAAGTGAGTCCTCGGGATTCTCGAATGGTGGGGCCTGAGAAGTGACGCAGGGTTGGCATTATCTGACGTATGGCGTGGCGACACGTGGGATGATCAAAACTGAGAGCCCTCACACATTTCGAGTAATGGACTGGCCGTCGGCCATGAGCAGCGAATGGTGACGTCATTCTTGCATTTTTACCAGCGTTATCCCATCCCGTCTTGCCTAGGTGATTGATCAGGGAAAATAATAGACTCAAATAAAAAATTAATAATTTAATTTCATGAACTGTGATAATAACAGTAATATTTTAAGAGATTATTTTGAAATTAAATTTATAGATGAAATTAATTCATTATCCCTCTAAAATTTAAAAAAAATTGTAATTTTTTAAATAATTTTAGTCATTGGTAGAATCAAATTTGTGAATACTTATATTAAACTTATAAACGCTAAAAAATTAGTTGGACTTTGTTGATAAAAAGTTGTGATCTTTTTAAATTATTTTAGTTATTGGTGGAACAAACTTACAAATACTTATACTGAACTTGTGAACTGTATAAAATTAGTTGGACTTTAATTTGCTGATTAAAGAAAATTTTTGATAGAAAATTGTGATTTTCTAAATTATTTTAGTCATTGTTGGAACTAAATTTATAGATACTTATATCAAACTTGTAAATTATATAAAGTTAGTTGACTTTGTTGATTAAAAAAAATTACTATAAGAAATTATAATTTCCTAAATTATTTTAGTCATTGGTGGCACCCAACTTAAAAAAACTTATACCAAACTTGTGAATTATAAATAATTAGTTGCAAAGGGGTACTAAAGTAATTTCACACAGAAATTTAATCTCAAAGAAATATCTCAAGACCTCATTGTTGTTATCACATATCGGAAGACCAAATTGTCATTTTTTTCATTCGAGAGAGATTTATTTGTCATGCTTCCTCATGTTTAAGTCATTTCTAACTATTTAATGAAAATCAAAGATACACACTCTCTCTAATCCTACTAATTATAAGTTACTTCTAGTATATTTAACCGGAGTCAAGAAAAAATTTAATAAATTTTAACCTCCATCCTCTAGTAAAGATAAAAAAAAACTATTTTTAATAATTTTTTTAGCATTTTATAAGGGTAGAAAAGTAAATATGAATATATAAAATAATGAAGTACTTTATAAATAAGACCAAAATTAATCTTCTCTCTTTGCCAAATAAATAAGACTAGAATAATTAAATTATTAATGTTGTTTTAAAAAAATTCTAATCCATCCTTGTTAAATGCATGTCATCAAAAATACTTTGTATTTTATATGTAACCTTTTATCTTACTCATGGAAAATTATACAAAGGTAAAATTAAAAGAAAATAAGTAAAGATTAATATTTTTTCATGAAAAGTGACTTAGAAACAGAATTGCTACTTTCTTCTAAAAAATATTTATATATAGGATTGGAAGAAATACTTCCATTTTAAATTAAACTCCCTACCAATTTATGGAGGAGTAAATGGTCTGATTCTGATTGTTCTTTTCTCTGTGATTGGTGTAAAGCTGACATAAGCATCAACCATTTTTCTTCAATGCTTCCCTTGCTGAGTGGGTTAGCATGAATCTGAAAAAAGATTGGTAGTTAATTTGAGCAATGACAGTTTGGAAACTATGGCAATGGAGAAATGAGTACATTTTCAAAATAAAAAGCATATTTTTAAAAGCATAATATTTGATCCAAAATCTAAGTTATTATTACTCGCTCCGGTCATTTTTAAGAAGAGAGAAATAATTAATTCTCAAAGATAAAAATGTAAAGTTAAAATGGTTGGATTTAGTGCCTGATTGTATTTCGAATAAAATTATTTTTAATAGGATGTTACCTAACTATGAGCAATTGAAATAATTGGATTTAATAAATGTCACCAAAATAATTTTTTCTAAAATATCCTGATTTAATAATTGATCAGGACCTATAGATTTTAATAATTAATAAATACTGCATTTTTTTGGGTAAAAAATACTACACTTTTTTTTAATAATAAATGCTTCATAGCAAAGGTTTTTATTTTTTTTATACTCCTTTGGTTTCATTTATAGGGTAGAGAGAGAATATTAGTTTTTATCCTATTTATAAGGCAGTAAGGAACCCTTATGATTGTTGTATTTATCTTTATCCTTTTATCTTTATTGAATGCAGGTAAAGTTATTAAATGTTGGAGTATTTTATTTTTATTAAAGTATTTATATCTAATATGAATAAAGTTGGAAGCTTGTTGAATTTTTAGATATAATTAATGAGATTTAAGATTTTTTTATTCTAATAAAATATATTGGAAGTGGCTTATAAATAAGATTGGAAGGAAAAAATAGGACAATGATAACCTTGCCACGTTAACTTTTCAATCATACGCTTTTTGTTTAATGTGAGTCCATAATATGTTCTTGGAAGTTAATCATACATTTGATATAGTTAATTAGAATAAAATTGTAAAACAAAGCTAATTAACTTTTTTAGGTATATCCATATTTCTCAATATTTAAAGTGTGTTTGCAGTTTTGTATATTGAGAATCACAAAAACCATGAAATATTTTACTGGTTGTAATTTTTTTTAACTTAGGATATTGGCTTGTAACTTGAAAAATAATTTCAAATCTGAACCCAAATAAAAAGGTTTTTAATTTAATTTATTAGCAATTCATGGATAGATCTGCGGAGAAGTCAGGCTGAAAAAAACATACAATGTCTGGATTTTTATAGAAATTATTTGTGAATTAAATTTAAAAAACCTTGTTTTGTTATAAATTTTGAACGTAATCTAAAATATTACTTTTCTGGAAACATATAAAAAGAGATAAGTGACCAAAATTATAATGCTCACATGATCATTTTTATTTTTCCCCCCAAGTTCGGAATCTTTCTGAGTGGCGGAGCTACCTTACATGAGAGGGGGCCTTATGCGGTGACAGTTGGCAGTAGTCAAAATTCAATAGTATAGTTGAATTTGCACCAACTCAAATAAACTCAAAAAATTTTAAGATCGAGATTCAAAGTTTAGAAGAGCTTATGCACTGGGGTCACTCATATGAACTTGAAGAAAAGATCAAACAAGAACTCAAATAGGTTTAACTTCAATGCCCAATTTTTTAAAATTATTAATAAAATAAAATTAAAATAATATAAAAATGAAAATCTTATTTTTTTCAAAATAAAATTGAAATTGGCTAAAAATAAAATAAAATTTAATAATTTGAGTATTCGAATCAACTTGAAAGCTTGAGATGTTAGGATCAAACTTGATTATATGAACTTTTTATATAACCAGGTATTTTAAACCCACCCCAAATCAACCAACGCCCAACCCCACTTATTTTCTTAAACTTTTTTTTTTCATAACATTTCTAAACTTATTTATATTCTAGGGATTTTAAAGTTTAGTGCATTTTGTGTACTCGATAACATGAAAATTCAGAGTATTTGATTAGCATTATTGAGCAAGGGAGGAAACAAAGCTCCAGGTTGGAAGGGGCCAATTTTACATGACTAAACATGTTAATTTATTTTTTATTTTAAACATCTATTATTAATATATCTTTAAAATAATTTTGGGGATAATAAAACTTATAATTTTTTAAATTTATTTTAATTATCAATTTGATCTTTGAAGTTCAAACTCTATCAATCACATAGTTAAAATTTTATAACCACACAAAATTAGTCATAATATTCTAAAGGGGAAAAAGATAAAGGATCAAAGACTTTATTATATCATATTGGGGTGACATGTGTAAGTATTATTTCATTTTTATTTGTAAAAGAAATTATCACTTTTTATATTTTTTTTATATAAGTAAAATTACATATTTCAATAAGTGTTTATTACATATTTCTTAAATCACCTCTCATAATTTACATTAATGAAGAATAATTAATGCATACTTATATTGATTAACATAGGATATTTTAATTTAATTTTTTTATTTTCAGACATAATTATTATTGTTAATAAATTTTTTTAAATTGTATGATATAATTTTTTTTAACATACATAGAAACGGAGGGAGTAGAAGAGAAAGAAAAAAAATTGAGAAAGAAATGCACAGTTAAGAGAGACTGGTCACAGGGGGCAAAATCAAAAGTGGAAAAATGAGGCAGGCGGGTTGAGACAGTAGTTTTACTCTTTGATCTAATCCCTCAAGTCGCAAGTTTCAAGCCTCATCTCACTGTGTTAAATGGGGCCCCCCTTGAATGTGAGAATCTTTTTCCCCAAATTTTTATTCTTAAGATGTTTTGAAAGTTGAGTATGGCTCTCTTCTCAATTTATTTTAAACAAACTCTCAATTCTTTATTCTCAAGTTGTATATATTTAATAAATTTTTTTGTTGGCAAAAATATATTTAATAAATTTGCTGCGTTAAGTTCAGAGCACTATAGTCATTCCCGAATCCCGATCCATATGAAGTGATAACTGATAAGTGACGGAAGAAACAGTATCTACGATAAAATTGATATTCTTTCGTGATAAGCTTTCGATCATGACACAAACAATGCCTCGCCCCAAAACGAAATAATTAAAGATTGATCCATCACGAAATGATCCTTGTAAGTGGAAAAGAACTGCTGTCCCTAGTTGTTCGAATGTGTAGACTTGTTATTTTTTCACATCTTTGTACTTCATCTAAAATATAGAGCATTAATGTAATTTTATAATTTTTTAATTCTACATTTATTTTCTTCAATACTTTTTTTTGAAAAACTTGCATTGGAATTTGAATTGTTATTTCACTCATATATGATATTTAATAGATATAATTGAAAAGTTGTAAAATATTTAAGGAAAAATTAATTACTTAATCCCTATAATTTTGACTCAGTTATAATTAACTTAGTTTTGAACTTTAACTCATTGTAATTTATTAGTTCTTATAATTTTAACTCGATTGTAATTTACTTTTGAAACTTTAACTTAGTACAAGTGATATAATTTTAGTAATTTAAGATATTAGTTCCTGTATTTTAGAAAATAAAATTACAAAAAAATAATTTTGACAAAGAACTCGAACCTAGCTAGCTATCCACTGGTTTAACAATGAAGTTAGTTGGGGTGTATGACACCCTGTAGTGTAAGAAATGGGGAAAATTGTGTTTCATAAGTGAGTTAGGTGTGCCTTAGTCTCACAAGTATTTAGTCTAGAAAAGTCATTGATTATAAACTATCCTATTATGTTATAGCCCAAAATTTCATGTTAAAGGAATAAGGAGGATATAAGGGAGGTGTGATCATGCATATAGTGAGAAAGGGTACATGATTGTCTGTATTGTGACCCTAATGAGAATGTTCAAGAGTTAAGTTTTAATCACTCCCAATTATATGTTATTGAATTATGTGATAAAACTCCTTTGATATAAAAATTGCTAAAAGGCTTCATTTCCCAAGTGTGTGCTATTATGCTTGGAAGTGTGAATTTATACTCTCAAATGATTTACATGGTCTTGGAGAATGGACATTATTTGCCACTTACATTTAAACTAATTGACATGCACTAGTATGGGTTAGTTGGATCTTGGTTACTAAGTGATTGTACTCACCCCACTATCTTTAATATTTTAGGAAATAGCTCAAGATATCCAGATAGAGGAAAGCACCCAAAGGCTTAGGACTGTGATCCTAATTAGTATGCTTCTTTATTTTTGAAATTATTATGTGTATTTGACAATTTAAGTTGTGAACTAGGTTTTATCCATTTTTTTTTTTGGTCTTACTTGCATTATGTATTTGTGAAGTTATAAGTGTATTTTGGGCCTCAAGGAGTAAGTTTATGATATGTGCTATATGTGATAGGGCCAAAATGCTAATGCAAGTAAGACTGGAGCGTATTATGTGTTGATCACGGATTACTCGATGGAAATGTGCCTTAACTCCCCCTTGTATGTTTTTGAGACTAAGGGGTTGAGTATTGAAAATTTGATTATTGAGTATTTAATGTAGTATGGTGCATTGCATAAGTTAGTATTGATAATTTGCATGTGGTCAAATTGATATCAATGGCTATTAGCTTTTGGTAAATGGATTGGACACTTGGTTTTGTGAAAAGAGTTGAAAAGGTACAAGTTTGAAAAAGAGTGTCTAAATTTTTAGAATGATAATTTGATCATGAAATCAAAGTCATTAGCTAAAGCTCAAAAAGAGCTTTCTGTAAACACGTAGTTCATGTCAATCGAATGTCTGATAAAGAATTAGGGCATATTGGAAGTTGCCTCAAAAGCTATTAAATTGACAATAAAATTTACTGTCAAAATTCATGCAATTATGCTATAGCGCATGGTGCCACGAGCTGTGGCTCATGTTACAGAGGCGAACACACCGCAGCATATGTTTGATGAGCTAAGACACATGCCGCAAAATTTTTCAAAAATTTCTTGATTTCAAAGTCTTAAGCAAATGCAATTATGTGTGTAATGATCCCATGTTTTTACATACTTACGAACTCTAATTTGTCCATTTTCAAGACTTTAAAAATAGTTTTTTTTTTGTAAACTTGAGATCCCAACTTTTTTAATAATTTAAAACTTGATATTATGTTAACTATCTTAATCCAATCTCATTAGTTGGAGTTGATCATGTATTGATTAGTCGGATGAAAATGATTGAACAAAAGTTGTTGAAAAAACACAATAGAACTTTTATAGATTGGTTTAAACAGAAAGTGTTAAATGAAAGTAGTGTTTTTGATACACTTAAATGGTTAGTAGAAGGTCCTAACTTTGATGTAATATGGACATCAATATAAGAAAGGAGGTTATACAAGCAAGACGGCTTGTGAGATTGTTGAGAGGATTGTGTAAGGGATGTTGGACAAGGTGTGGGCGTCAGAGACTACTTTGGAACACCTACACGGCCCAACTCATCAAGAGGTATAGTGACTAGAGAGGAGCTTGATATTGTGATATCTAATGTGAGGGCAGACTAAGGAAGAAATTAAAGCTTCATTTGAAGCCCTTATAGAAACACGACTTTTAAAAATGAAAGAGGAGATGATGAGCATGATGACCTCACAATAGGAGACAACTGTGACAATTCATACGTCTCCTGGATTTCATAGCACAAAAGGGATTAATGTTCTTGAGCATGTGTTAGAGGGTCATTCGGGTGAAAATATTGGTGAACCATGCAAGATATTTTTGAAAGACCTTGATAGATGGTTAGTCACTTGTAGAAGTGTTCATGACTTGGGATCAACCATTCATCACAAGCAAATTCAAGATGATTAAATGAGAGTCGATCCAAAAGTGCCATACACACTGGTACCATTCCCTACTGATGAGGTGAAGGCTATGGCTGAAGCAATTGGCAGTTTTATCCTATGGCCTAAGAGACTTGTGAATATAATTCAAGTTGGGGTATGAAATTTCTTACATTTTGTTACATATTTTCTCTCCTAACATGTGTTTTTATTAACTATTTCTTACTCTTTTTTTTATTAATAGCTTCCTTCACTGACCTAAAACATCCCTCACTAAAACTTCTAGAACCCTTTTTGTCTTCACTCCAACGAATGATCTTAATGGCATATGATAAATCATTCCAAGACAAAGTTTTTGAAATGGATTCGGACGTTGTGGGTAAGAAGAACAAGATAATGATGATTGAGTAGGAATATTTACTTCAGCTTCTATCAAGAAGTCAGCTTACTACACCAAACATTAAGCTATTTATGATGTGAGTATGTTTTTCTTTAATATAATTAACTTAATTTTCAAGTTTGGTAAAAAAAAGATGATTGTGTTCTTATAAGTATCTCCATCGTTTGTATATCATATCAGGCAAAGGTGATAAGTTCGGATTCCTTTGCCCATATCATATGATAGAGAAAGGGAATACTCCTGAGTTAAGGGTTGAATACCTCCAGCAAAGAATATGTGAAGTCAAAAAGGACATTTTAATTGATCCATACGTGCATTCGTAAGGATCAATTTACAATTAATAGTTTTCTAATGTGGATTTACTCTAACCCATCATATTTTTGTACGGATCACTGGCAGCTATTGGTTCTTTCATTAAAGAGTAACACTATTGTCTTTGTATGCTCCTTCCATTACAAAATTGGGAAAGAAATGAAGAAGATGATAGATTTATAAGTATTCTTGTACAAAACTATTCCAATTTAATTTTTTTTGAATATATTAGTTACTAAGTTGGTGATTTTGATCATAGGGAAATAAAAACATATCAAAACACGTAGATCCCACGTGGCTCGAGCTTAAGGTAAGTAAGCCTATACTTTGTGAATTTGTTCAATTATTAAGATTTCTTATTGATTTCTTATGATCAACCATTGAAGACAAACTTGTGTGGCTTATATGTGATAAGACACATGTTCAACATCATCACATTGGGCATGACCGAATTTATAGTAGAGGTAAATGTATTTTGGAAAATTTTATTTTATTATGATATTTGAGATTAGTTAATAAACCTTTTTTGTAAATTATATTTTAGATGTTCGACAATGTGGATCCATTTTTGGAAGATGAAATTGAAGATATCCACATACGTTAGGCAACTCATTTGTGGAAAGTTTGTGAGCTTTATAAGTAGTTGTACACAATTTAATATGTTTGTTAGTTTTTAGGCAAGTTTTTTTTTTTGGTTGTGTTGATAGTTGATATAAAGTTTTGGATACTTTTATATGAATTATATTAGATAGTTGTTACTTTTAGACAATTAAACAACATTGTGATTTAAGCTAAAACTTTGATTATTGTAAATAAAATTTGCTGTCTGGTTGTGGCATTTTTCATGTATAGGGATGGACAATTGTAAAAGCAAATGAAATATTTTAAAAAAAAGACTTTTTCCATCGATTGTGACCACAACTGATGTAAAAGTCTATATTTTTTACATCAGTTGTACACATAATCGATGAAAAAAATTTATTTTTTATATCGGTTATCACTATAACTGACATAAAAAATGAATCGTTTTTTTTTTGTTTTTTTTTCATCTTTCTATATCAATTGTATACCTGGTGTAAAACATAATATTTTACATTGGTTGTACAACGGATGTAAAAAGCCTTAATTTTTTACAACTCCTGCATCAATATTTCTTTTAGAACCGATGTAAAAAGTGATTTTTAATTGATGTAAAAAGCCTTTTCTGTTCTAGTGAGGATATTACACCAATCCCTAATTATAATAGGCACATTTACTTTTGCCACAATCTCTATGTAGATAATGAATTTATTTCTGTTAGTCTTGATAGGTTGACCTTTATAATTCCATTCAAATTTATATTTTTGTTTAGCAGCCCTTCTTTTATTCACCTTAGTCATCAATGTCAATTCTCTCATTATTTGATTTGCTTCTTGTTGAATTTGCTAGTAATTCATATTAACACTAGGATTAGTATTGCTAGATCCACTAGGACTAACACACTTCTCAGAAGCCATTTCATTACAAAAATGGAAAAATAAAATAAATAATATGTAATAATAATCTAGAAAACCAAAGCACATAATAAGTAACAGCAATCTAGCAAATTAAATCACACAAATACAAGTAACCCACATGTTTAAGTTGTTCCTTTTCCTTTCCTTATATGTTCTACATCTTTTCTATCCTTCTTTACTTGAATTCCTTTATACTATGTTTGGATGCATATAGATTTGGATTTAGTTTTGAATTTGAGCCAAATTCATTATTTCAGTAATTAAAATTGCATGGATTTAGAAATTCAAGTTCTATCTTAATCTCTTTGTAATTTAAAATCTTCTCTAAACCCTTGTAATTTCAAATCCTATCTCAATCTCTTTGTAATTTGATTAGCTTATTAATGGTGTTGAATAGGACCAAATTGCCAGTGGTGACCAGGATCCTATTGGAATTAGACGATCGAGACCAGATGGTTGACTTATATTAAAATTGAGTTGCTAACATCATCAACTGAGATCGGACATCCAACTTCCACTGAGACCATACTACCAGGGATGATAGGGACTAGAGTGCAGGCAATGATAGGGACCAAATTATTGGTACTGACTGGGACAGGATTGCAGGTGTTAACTAGGACCAAAGTGTAGGTGATGATAGGATTAAAGGTAGGGATATGGCCTAACTCGTCCTATATGGGTCCGGTATGGGTTCAACCTATTTTTATATGGGTTGAAAAAATTTCAAACCAACCCAACCCTCGAGTTAAATGGACTAACCTGCCAACTTATTTTTTATAATTTTTTTAAAATACACCTAAATAGTAAGTTCCAATTTGATATTTTTTTCATGATTCATTCTAAATATACCAAAATACTAATTTATAATGTTTGTACAAAATATATAAATTGATACAGCTAAGTAAATCATGCCTAATATGGTTTATATCTATAAATTTTTCTTCTTTTTCTTTTTTCAATTTTTTTAAAAATAATATGGGTTAAATGACACAACCTTAACTCATCAAGGTTAACCCATATGATTCACTGTTTATATGGTATGGGTAAGAAAAAACTCATTATTATTTTTTTCTAACCTAACCTAACCCTTATGACAGGTTATTTGGGCCAACCTACATAACTCGATCCATATTCCTAACTCTAGATAGAATCTCATGGTCTTAATGGAAGTTAGCTGTTTGGTCCCAATCTTCTCTTATACTTTGATCTCAATTAGCATTAGCGGTTTGGCTTTAGTGGAAGGCAGCCATCTGGTCTCCATCTTTGCCTACACTTTAGTCTCGGTCTGTATTGGCAGTCCAATTTAGGTTAGTGATAGAAGTTTGGTCCCAGTGGGAGTTGGTTGTTCGGTCTTAAATGTTGGCTCCACTCCTATCTTAGTTGGCACTAGCAGTCTTGTCTTGGTCAGCGCCAGCAGTCAAGCCTCGGTTTGTGCTGACAGTTTAGTCCTGGTAGAAGTCAATCGTTTGGTCTTAGTCATTGTTGGCGGTATGGTCTTGGTAGAAGTCTATCATTTAATCTCGATAGACACTAATGGTCCGACCCTAATGTAAGTCGGTCATATAGACTGTCGACGTTATCCGAGTTGCTTTTAAATTCAAACATAGAAATTTAAATTTGTAATTTTACTTAAGATCCAAACAAAGGATTTTAATATTATAATTTAAAAATTTTAATATCATTCAAATAAATAATTTAGAATCTATCAATTTTAAATGTGAGATTTTAAATATGCAATTTCAAATCCAAATTCTCAACCCAAATTCGCCCATCCGAATGCAACCGTATTTCTTTTCTTTGAAATATAAATATCTTTACTGTGATCATTTCTCATATAAAAAGCTTCATCTTTAATAACAAAATCCCCATAAAATAGCATTTTCAAAGAAATCGTGAGTAAATTACGGTCGCTTAAATCAACTCTAATTATTAGTCTCTCTATTTTTTATTGTTAGAAAAATTACCACCTTTTAGTTGTATTTTTTTTATAGCAAAATCAACCATTTTAATAAGCATTTATTATATATTTTTTAAATTACCCCTCATAATTTATATTAATGAGAAATAATTAATGCATACTTATGTTAATTAATATAGGGTATTTTAGTCTAATTTTTTTTATGTTCACACATACTTTTTATAGTTAACTAACTTTCTTAAATTGTATGATACAGCTTTATTCTCTTATATATAGAAATGGAGGAAGTATATAATTTAGCTCACTAGTACATTTTAATATATAGTTTTCAACTATACAATTACCCAAGTCAAATAAAATATGAAATTTAAATTATAAAATTATATTAAAATTTGTTAAAAAATCATAGAAAAAAGAAAAAATACCATAAACATAATTTCCAATCAATTTTTGTCTCATTGATCATTGTAAGTTTACTCAAATCAAGAAAATATCATTCATTAGCAAATGTCAAAATCTTAACAAAAGCTATGATTTTTAGAGAAATCGCTTGTCAGTTTTAGTTACTCAAATCAACTCTAGTTGTAATAAAATTTGACATAGTATATTTCAATCTGTAGTTTTCAAGATAAAATTACTCTAATCAAACAAGGCATGTAATTTAAAATAAAAATTATTCAAAAAATTTGTAGAAAAATACCATCATCATGAATATCCATTTTGATCACTCATTTTCATCCTCATAATCATCTTAAGGCTACCCATATCATCCATTAGCATTGTCGAGTGAAGAACACCTCAAACATTATCATTTCCGACAACCCATAATTTTAAAATCAAACAACAAATGAGAAAAAAGTTAAACAAGTAAAATCAATCAATAAAACTATCCAAAACAATGAATAAGTTATTCCCACAACTAAGAAATCAATGGATATTGAAAGAAAAGGAAGAAAACACACCTTGAACTTAAAAGAATTGAAACCCAAAGAGAATGAACTCAAGACGATGAATGACAGTGTAGGCAATAGCAGCTTCACATTGGAGCAATGCACGATGGTCAACGACAACAATGGAGGTATTTTGTGGGAGTTTTTTTTTCGTGTCAAGTGGAGAAAAAAAGAGAAGAAGAGAGACTATTGGGCATGATAATGAAAATTAAATTGAAATAGAGTTTTAAAACAATAAAAATGACAAGCATTTTAATGCCCATCATTTATTCTGTAATAAATGATGAGTGTTTGAAACACCAGTCATTTATTGTCATGACTTAATGACGGGTGTCTAAAACAATGGTTATTTAAAGTTTAATTTTTTTCTTAATATCTAGAATCTGAAATGTTATATGATGGGTTTAAAACACCCATCATTTATTATTCTATAAACACCATTATATAAAGTTTAAAATATTTTAGTTTTTTTTAAATCGCAGAAACTAAAACGTTATATGATGGGTTTTTAAAAATCCATCATATATTATCTTAACATAAATGATGGGTGTTTTAAAACACCCATTATTTATTATTTAACCATCAACTACCTCACCTGTATATGATGTATTATATATGACGTATTTTTTTTAACCACCATTTTTGTTGGCATCTTATATCAAATTTTTGTGGTAATGGTATTTGAAATATATGTTTGGTACTATAAATGATATTCCATTGTTTTGAATTATAAGACACTTTGAAAGAGATTCAACATTTGAAAATATAAAATACTTTGAGAGGATTAATGTTTCATTAAATTGGCTTATTCTAATATTACTATTTCTCCCTCTCTATTTAATTATCATTGCTCTCTCTTTTTAATATATTAAATGAAGGATATTTTTGAAAGTTTATATTTTTATTTTTAAAAAAAGATTGTTAAGTGTATTAATGAGATTTGTTAGTATGTGAGATTTAATCTAAAAGTGTTATATAATTTAGAATAGAAGAAGTACATATGAACGAATAGATTAACAGCACAGGCACATGAATACATGATCTAATGATACCTTCCGCAATTCTGCATTTTCTTTACCAATGAGTAATGACTTCTATCCTTTTGTAGAGTTCCACATTTTCTTTTTTTTAGGAAGTTCAGCCGTTCATGGTATTGTTAATGTTTGAAATAAATTAAAATCATGTTTGTATAATAAATTGTTGGTATAATAAAATTTTTTGTTTGTTAAATTTGTCTCAATTGTTGATCTGGTCCCCGAAATTTAATTTTTATCAACCAAACCATGCACAATTAGTTCTCATGAAAGGAAAATAATATTGTAAGGATTAAAATTGTATGACTATGAAACTTTAAGCACTTAATTAAAAGAGATTAAACTTGAAGGACCAAATTAATAACTAAAATAAATTTGAGGGGCCAAAGGTTTCATTTTTACTAAATTGTTATAGTTTGATTAATTTTTGTTCATTAAAGAACTCTTAATATACCAACAGTTGTTAGGTTAGTGGAAGGAATTAGCTCTTTATAACATGATAAACTAATGTTCGAATCTCCAATATAACCTTATGAAGGGAAAATAATATCACAAGGACTAGCTGTATATGATTATGAAACTTTATGATCTTGATAAATAAAGATTAAACTTCAAAGATCAAATCAATAATTAGATAAAATTGAAGAACCAAAAGTTTCGTTATCCTTGAATTGTTATACTTTAATTAATTAATGTTCATTTAATAACTCTTAATAAGAATCAAATCCAAAATATTAGATTAAGTATAATTGTTCTTCATTATGCAAAAGCCCGTATGGCCGCATGCTGCTCATAAAGTTCATGGACACTGTATTTTGCAGGGTCCAAAAAGGGTGGCTGCAATTTTTAGGCAATCGGGGGTTCACTTCCATCAATAAATAAATAATTCTGATAACTCACTGTACCGTTTAATAAACACAATTCTAATGACTTACGTTAGTTGATGATAAGTCCTCAGCCAACTAACGTGCAGTTTTATATTTGAATAATGACGACTCTTTTGGGTTTAATACCTGTAAGTCCACATGATACTGTGCTGTAGCAGCACGACGAAGATTTGTTTTCTTAAACAATCGAAAACATCAAATATTTTAGTTAACAGAACAGAGAAAACACGGAGTTAACACGGAATTAACACTGCATTAACATTACATGTATAATGTTTCCGATGAAGCATAATCATCAACAAATGATCCTATACACTGGTCATTTGTGAAAATGGGTATTTCTAATAATGTATTCACATTATTTTATTATTCCAAGACACTTTTTGCACTCGGCCGGCCAACTTGTTATTTTTCCATTATTTAATTATGTTTAATAAATTAACTACTCCACTGTGTGTACTTGAAAATGTTGTTCTTTAAAAGTAGCCCCCCTCCCCCCCCAAAAAAAAAAGAAAGAAAGAAAAATGAAAAATTTGCAAAGCCTAGTTGTAAGTTAACGTTCCATATTGCAAAAGTCAATTTTTGATTTATCCAAAACAGCAAATATCAAAATTGAGTTTTGCAAAGGTCAGTTTAGGCCTTCTAAACTGTTAGTCAAATACATCCTCATTTATTCATGGTAAAATAGCAATGAACACCACTAACCAAAATTTATATCAGTCAAGGATCAATTATTATTAAAATTCAAATAGATACTTGTTAATAAATAAGCCCGAATGAACTATTATTAATTTAAAATGAGTTATTATTAAAACTTTAATAGATACTTATTAATAAAAGATTAACCTGAATTAGCAATTATTCATTCAGGTTTTGACAGCAATTACTCGTTGATTGATATAAAGTTTAGTTAGTTGGCCTTGATTGCTATTTTCCCTTTATTCATAGTAGCATTCACACCGACACTGAATTTTTTTTTTTTGGGCAAAGTGATTAAGCTTGATTATCTACATATTCCTAATAAAATTATTGACATTTAATTTAAAGTCAAAATCTTTGGTTCATTGCTTGGCATATTGATGTTGGCTTTAATTATCAACATTGTCAAATATTAAGCACTCGAATTACTTGATGTGGGACTGTCAATAGTACATGTTTTTTTTTTTTAAATACTAGCTAGAAATGATATGTTTTGACTTAAGTTGTCGAAATTTGTCAATTATTGAGGCGCGATCTAATTTTGCTTGAGCCGTTACAAAGAATTTAGTTAGAATGTCAGCTAGAAACTGACTCAGCATGTTGAGGGCTTGATGCTATGTTGAATGTGGTACAAGGATACAATACACACTACAAAAAAATGACTTTTGAAACCAATTTTTAGTGACAACAAAAAAGTCACAATCAAAAGTCTACTTTTAGCGGTAATAATTGGAAGTCTCTAATAAAAGTAAAACGCTAAAAGTTTTCGCCAAAAATAAATTTAATGTCGACTTTTAAATATTGCTACCAAAGGCTCTCTTTTAGTATCGACCTTTAATTGTTGCATTTTTGCTGCCAAAAGTATTTTCATAAAAAAATAATTGAAAAATTAAAAATAATTTATGTAATTACTTCTCACTATCAAAAGTATTTTTATAAAAAATGCTTAAAAATTTAAAATAATTTATATAATTACAATATCTCTGCTAAAAATCTTTTCATAAAAATATTTAAAAAATTTAAAATAATTTATGTAATTACTTTTAACGATGACAAAATGTCGCCGCCAAAAGTATTTTCATAAAAAAGTATTTAAAAATTAAAAATAATTTATATAATTAATTTTAATGGCAACAAACAATTACTATCGAAAGTATTTTTATAAAAAATAATTAAAAAAATTTTATGTAATTACTTTTGGTGGCTATATTTTGTCATTGTCAAAGATATTTTTATAATAAATATTAAAAAATTAAAAAAATTATGTAATTACTTTTAGTAGTGATAAACTATCACTGCAAAAAGTATTTTCATAAAACATAATTTAAAAATTAAAAAAATTTATGTAATTAATTTTCACAGCCATAATTTATCACCATTAAAAGTATTTTCATAAAAAATAATTAAAAAAATTAAAAAATTGAAAAATATTTTTATAAAGATTAATTTACCTAATTGCTTTTAGCCATTTAATTTGTTGCCACTAAAGGTATTTATATATAGAATGTATTAAAATGTTAAAGTTATATATAAATAAATACTTACTTACATACATATACATAAATAGCATTAGAATGTTAAAGTTATATAGATTTTGTAAGATACAAATGGCATTGCAGGCTACTTGACATATTGAAAAATTGATGCTTGGCTTGATATACACATGGTTTGTCTACTCTATTTGTTGAGCTTTACTTTTCATTACGACATAATTATTTAAATAAGACACTCCATATTTGACACTTATTTAAAATAAGCAACAAATAAAATAGGTGGAGAATAGTTGATGATTTTTTGAATTATGGATGAAATTATGTTATAATGTTACTGAGAAGTATTTCCTATTATATTTAGATTGACTCTATTAAAGAAACTTTAATGAAAGTTTAAACTAATTTAGATCGAGTCAAGATAAGATTTCTTCTATTTTGATTATGAAATATCCACTTAAATTTTTTAATTTGGAGTTTTTTTGTTTAACATCAACTTTTAGTTTATCATATGTCCACCCATTTTCTATCTCAAAGATAATAAAGAATAATTTTTCAAAATGATTATTGACAAAATTTATACGATTAAAATAATTTTTTATTAAAATATTTTTAAGATAATTAAAAAATTGTAGATAAAATTTATTTTTAATAAAAGAAGGGGAAGCATTTAACTTGGGAGAAGATAAAAGTTTAATAAATTATTTCTTGATTTTTGAGAAAAATATGAAAAAAAGTAAAAGATATTTAATGCAAATTATTATAATACATACTTATAAATAAATTATCTACTTAATTATTTTCATTTAAAAATTAAAATTAAAATTTAAAAAATTGATAAAAATGTTTATAAGAAAATTATTTAGTAATTAAAAATTATTTCATTTTAAGTTCATTTTCCTAATAAAAAATAATATTTTATTGAAAAATATAATATATATACACACTCAGAAATTATTTTAACATATCAGTAAATGAAAATATAATATAATATATGTGTATATATTTTTAATAATATGTTATCTGATTTATGTGTATGTAGTTAAATAATATATATTTAATTTCGCATATAATAACTGCAAGTACATTTTACTTTAACTAGCAAAAAAGGAAGACTTAAAGCTTGGGAGGTGGAGGTTAAGGGCTCAAATCATGGCTTGGGCATATTTCACAATAAATATGTGATGTGGCACATGGTGACGACGTGACATGATGTGGCACAAGTTGTTAGGTGATGTGGTATGACGTGACATACATATGGCAGGGTGACGTGGCATAAGGAGGTGTACACATGGCAAGTGATGTGGCATAAGGTATTTTTGTCACCATCAAAAACTATTAGCGATCAGACTTTTGGTAGCGATCCTTTTATGGTGAAAAGTCGCTATTAAAAACCTTTAATAGTGACAAAGTCATTTTTTTTTATAGTGACAAGAGAATCAGGCACATTGATGAGGACTGTCATCAAGTATATTTTTTAGACCTTAGGACTTAGATTTCCCTGTTAAAAGAGTTGGTTTGAGAGAACGAAACAATGAATATAAACTTCTTTGATTTGGTCTTAAAACTAATCTTCCTAATAATGATCTTAATAATTCAGTTGCTGAGCTATATTTATTTCTTCTTCAAGAAAATTTCTTTTTCTTTCTTTCATCTCATATTGTGTTGTGTGGTTAACTTGAGAGAAAATGAGCAACTCTTCGCTTGATTGGCCCAACAATATTGTACTACTTGATTTAGCCCATGTGCTTACAGAATTAACGTTATTAATTTAGCCCATATTATATTCTATAGGTGTTTGAATAAGGATTATTCTTACTGGTCCCAACGAGCAGTACTATCCATGTAAATCATTTTAATAAATACAATCTTTTAGATTGCTAGAATCAACTTTTATGTAATTATTATGATTTGCTTAGATTGTCTTGTAGTATCAGTGTTATGATTAGAACTCTATAGATTGGGCAAGGTTTTTGTTACTTGTAATGCCTTTGGTTATGATTATCCTTGATGCATGACGAAAGCATAAAAGCATAACATATAATATGTGATGAGTTCAAGTATGCTCGAAATTCCCTAAATCTAGCAATGTACATGTGTTCAACACAAACATAAGAGATGAGGCTTCACTACAAAGGCAATGGCCTCAAGCTTCAGATGTCTTCTCCTTTTCTTCTATCAAACCCTTTGCTGGAAAACATTGAAGTCACAAGGGTGAGACATTATCATATGAGTATTAATCATAGAACGATTTAAGGTTGGTTATGATAATGCTAATGTAAGTTAAAAACCTTTTACAAACGTACTTTATATATAAAAACTCAAAGGCCTTTTCATAAAATGAATTGTGCGTGAACAATCTCAATTATATTGTCCTAATAATCACCTTATTACTTCTTACTAAACCCATGGGCTACTAATCATGCAACAGGATTTATTCATGTAATTAGATTATTCCAAGCTTACAAATCGTCATTAAAACCTTCTAATTTCAAAATACCAAAGACCTTCTAATTTTACCTCTACGATGGGAATCTCGTTACCCAAATCAAATTCCATTATCAAATAACCCAATTATTTTACTTTGGCCTGTCATTTAATTAAATCACAAAATATATAATATTTTGAAGTGAAAGTTATGGCATTGTAACTTGTACCAAAAGAACATTTTCACAATAGGCTATGTATCACGAATGAACTTGAAAAGAGACAGATATGCCTACGGTAAACAAACTTCCAGCTGGTCTTGAACAACAATAAACTGGGAATTAATGATCAAGATGACTTCTATTGATTCAGTGTAACGATCATATATCCAGTGCAAGCATCATATTTCTTATGATAGTTGTTGACTATTACATCTCAACTTGCGGCTTGAGCAGAAACAGTTTTAATTCCAAGCAATTAGATTTCATAATGCGCCACAAATATGACCTCTCAAACATGTACATATTTACTTAGCTAAAAAAGGTCATAAAGTGATATGAATTCTTTGGTTTCAGAGAGAATTAATCATTTTTTTTAATGATATCTGATGAAATGTCTATCATTTATGATCATATAAATTCGTCTAGTGCATATAAATGATTCCTAATGAAACAAACCGCACCATAGATGCATTGACGTTATGATTCTAACTAATTTCTCGAAGTGAAATATGTTCAAAAAGAAGAGATGATTACTGATGAAACATCTCTTACCCGAAAGTTGGTGGCAGCATGGTGTTGAGAATCCAGGTCAAAGAGTTATCGCTAAAGGAGCTGTAATCTGTCATAAAAATCAAGTGCTTACTTGTAATTTTTGAGGATGAGAAACATTTACACATAAAAATGAGTGTGCTTGAGTTTATTTTATCAGTTCGATGTGTTATACCCCCATTTCGACGCTTTAGCTGGTGATTCGGTACATTGAGACTCTGGCTGGCTCAGCTGAAGATGCATGTAATCCATGTTTGTTGCTGATAGTGTTTGTAGGATTAGAATTCCCATTTTCCCCATTCATAACCCTTTCATCACAAATCTAATAAAAGAAAAGAAAAAACAAATTCTATCGAAACATTGAAAGAAAACTTGAAACATTTAGCTTTTAAAGAAATAACACAGGCTCACTCTAGCTAGGTGGTGTCTTCCTCCTCCCTCCTTTGTTCTTGTGTAATTGAGGGAGAACTTGTAGATTGTATATGCATGCATGCTTGTGACTGGAATAAATTATATAATGAAAAGATAAATGCCTTAATATGTAATTCTGCATTTTCTTTACTGATTGAACGATAACAGAGCTTAGAGTATAGGAAGAAAGTAGAGACAAAGTGTGAGAGAGACGCTGGAGAATATCTGAGTGAAATGAATTGTATATTCAGACTATACTGTACATGAGTATTTAGTACAATTAACACAACTAAACCATGGTTAACTAACCAGGTTGGTTATAGCAAATGCATAACTAATAGATAATTATCTTTAACATTCCCCTTCAATTCAAGCTACATCACCTATCCCTAAACTTGTCTTAAAATTTGTAAACAGAGAGCTAGAAAGAGGTTTAGTTAACCATTTGCAACGTGACAAGAAGCAGGAATATGATACACAGCAATCTTCCTCTAATAGCACGTTCACGCGCTAAATGCAGATCAAGTTCAAGATGTTTAGTTCTAGCATGACATAATAGGATTCTTGGTCATGAGAATTGCTCCCAAATTGTCACACAACACTCTTAAGAACTCGAACAAGCTTAATAGATAATTCTTGCAACAATGACTTGATCCACACACTTCTGCTACAATAGAAGCCATGCTTCAGTATTCTGCTTTTGTGCTTGAATGAGCAACTGTAGTTTGCTTGTTAACAGACTAGGGAATCAAATTCTTACCAAAATAAACACAGTAACCAATATTGCTTTTACGATCATTCATATCAGCACCCTAATCTGCATCATAGTAGGCCACGAGTGTACGATCAACAGAAGGTTTAAGAAGCAAACCACGAGTCTTAGTCCTACCTAGATATCTGAGAATATGCTTTACTGCCTTCCAGTGATCTTCAAGAGGATTTTGCTTAAACTGGCAGAGTTTGTTGACAGTAAAGCTTATTTCAAGTCTGGTGATTGTCACGTACTACAAGAAGCCTACAACAGATTGGTACAATGCAGCATTAGTCAGAACATTGTGCCTTCTTTATACAGTTTGAGGCTAGAAGTCATAAGTGTCTTTTCAACCTTAGTTCTAGTGAAACTAGCCTTTTTGATGAGGTCTTGCTTATACTTGGTTTGACATGAAAACAAGCTGCCATCTTTCAATCTCTTCACTTGAATGCCAAGAAAGTAGCTAAGATCCCCTAGATTCTTTAGAGCAAATTCTCTATTCAAAACTATAATAACTTCTAAAACTCGAGTTGTCACGGCCCGAAAATAAAAGGTTACCAGTATGGGTACAAACCACTATACACATCCCTGTTGTCACACCCCTAAAATAGAGGGTGACCGGCATAGAACGTGAATTGTATCATACATCCCTTACACCTCAAATTAAGTAAATTTTTTTATAATTTTCAAAAAACATAATTAGATTTGTATTGAAATTATGACATCTTTAATAATGATTGTTTTAATAAAAGTTTTAATATTTTTATAAAAATTTCGGCATAACCTTTTTCATAAACAAGATCTCTCGAAATCTCTATAATAGAAATTATTATAGTATGCATTCAATAGATTGGAACTATGTTTCCCAAACACAAACAGTCAACATAATAGAACAAAAATCAGGATCCTAGCTATAGTTAACGTAGAGCTCCTAAAACATAAATTTTTTTTTAAACAAAACATCTAATTGAATATTTACATTAAAAGAGAAGGGATTTACAAAAATAAATATTTATCTAGCACAGTTGCAAGCCTTTAAAGGTCAACAAGAGGTCCAACGTCAATTAATGAATCTGAGACCAAAATAATGAATAGCATCCCCAAAAGTAGAGTTTAACAGAGAAAAATAATAACTTACTATTATATGAAATAATTGAAAGGAAATTAATTCAGAATAATAACTCACAAGATCTAGAATTATCAATTATAATAATAAAGCATGAATGAGTTAAAATTTCTTGAATCTGATATGTTAAAGGAGGATAATTTATTCATAATTGAGCAAAAGTGGCAAACTTACTAACTACAAATATTGAAAATTCAAATAAACTAGCTGAGAACAATCAATATAATATAATCATGAATTTGAAGGTTAAGAAGTTCCATATAACTTTAAAGTACTAAACCACTAAATTGATAATAACAAAACAGTTCAACTCTTTGTGCTTGTAAAGCAAAATAAATAAATAAATAAATAAGAGTACCCTTTTATTAAACAAAACCAATAAAGTATTTATTCACAAATCAATTAAAAGCTAATATTTTTAAGGACTTTTGCAAAATAAGTAGCAAACATAGACACATAGTCCATGAAGGTAAAATAACCAAATACGGCTTATGTCATAAAAACAAATGTGGACACACCAGTCCACGAGGGTAAGTAACCAAACGTGGCCAAAACCATGAAACAAATGCAGACACACAGTCCACGAGGGTAAGGCTAACCAAACGCGACTCAAGGCCATAAAACAAATGCAAGGGCGAGGCTCGCGAATAACAAACGTAAGAACAGAGCTCATGAAAACTAAGCTAACTAGTCATTAACCAAGACGCACTAAGGGCCAGCGGAACTGCCGTTAACGACAGTGTTCTACTTAAAATCCTCGTGAAATTATTTTTCAAACATGCGAGAATAATCATTTTTGAAATACAATTCGCGTTCTCAATATCAAACTTGCATGAATCATTTCAAATCTCAAGTTTGCCAAAACATTGTTTCATAGCAAATGTATAAGCTTGTACTAGTTGAGTAACCAAGAATTTCTAGAGTAAAATAAACAAAGATGCCTCCATCAATCTTGAAAATATATTTCATAAAGAAAATACATGCATATACCATAATTTAATTAACTTTCATCATCATTCTAAAATTTTCAGAATCAAAATGATTTAATTAACAAAGTACATAATAATCGTAGTTGTTAAAATGATTTATATAAAAATGTAATATCTTCAAAAACAGATTATTATTGAAAAGTATGGGGTGCTATTCACTTACCTACTAAATTCCAAATCCAATGATTTCCTTCCTCAATTCTTATTAAGGGACTCATCTTCCACATACCATATATGAATAAATGAAACCTCAATTTGCTTCCTATAGTTACATAAACTTTATTCCACTACCAACACATTCTCAACCAACTAAAGTATTCAAAATTCATATCTTAATGATTTATCAAATATCATCATTTACCACCAATTTACCTCATATTATTCTAGTCATAACTACTATTTATATAAGATATGATTTTCTCATACCTTATATCGAACACCTTGTGTGCAAAATTTCCAACCACCCACAATTAAATTTATCATGCTTATTTTGTCCATTTCTCAAATATCTTAAATGTATTCTCAAGATCAAATGATAAACACCACTGTACGTATGAATTTATAAATGACAATATATAAATCTTCTAAAAATTCAACTAACCACACTATAACTCAAGAATCAAACTCTTTGCAATACTCAAGTTAAAACTCACATAATTAAAATTTGAATCAATCATGCCTCTCATCCCACTAAATAGAATTTCAGAAAAATCCAAATCTAGCAAAACTCTTCAAACAAGCATCTTACTGAACACCTTATAAGCACCAATCTCAATCTCATGCCTAAGCTCTTACCTTCCAACTTCATCCCACCAAATCCTTAAAATCAATCAATCCAAATAAAATTACTTTAACATAAAATTCAGACCCACATATACCATAATGAACCTTTAAGATATTTTTCTAACTCAACTTTGAATTTTCAAAATTTTTTTCCTACACAGTACAGACGAAGTTAGAACCAAAAGAAAAATTTAAAATTTCATCTTCATCACTTCACCCACTCACACGCATAGAATTTATCCAAGGAAAAGAGAAGAGATCAAAGCTCCTAACCTTATATAAACCCAAACGCATGAACAGGGAGAGGAAGAAAAAAATTGTGCCTATACAAAGGAGGGAAAGGAGATTGTCGTTGAGTATAGAGAAGAGATGAACAGATCGATGACTGATAAAACAAGCAAAAGAAAGCAAACCATCTTACATTCATCCATATAGTCACCAACAGCACAGAAGAACGAGTTTCGGCGAGCTGGAATAGAGGAGAAGAAAGGAAACAAAAACCACAAGTTGTTGGATTAGTGTTAGACGGAACAGTGACAAACACGCTGGCGAAGTTTGTAATCGGAAGGACGAAGGAGAAGGTGCAACAAAAGGATCGAAAAATGGCAGAATCAAAGCTACTTCTCTCTCTCTCTCTCTCTCGTGATCTCTTTCTGAAAAAATCAAAGAAGCAGAGGAGAATATATCAGATTTAACATAGGGGTAGTTTGGTAATTTCACAGAGCAAAAAGGCAAAAATAATTCTCCTTGTGGCTTCCAGCAGATTCAAACTTGGGACCTATTGAGGGAATACTTGCACAACCACCACTGCACCAGCTTCCCTTCTTGACATATTTGTCCCAATAATTAATATATTTACAATCAATATACATTATTACATATTTAATTTTTTTATTTAATTATTATAATTTTTTTAAACTTTTTGGGTTATTATACCTGTAAGCCTCAAAATGAAAATGCAATCCATTTTTTTAGAAGAGGAATTGATTACAATATATGAAAATTCTAATAGTTTGATACTAATTGTTATAAGAAAGTTTGAACGTTTTTGTAGAAATTTTGACAGAACCTCCCCTATAACTAGAATCTCCCAAAAATTCTACAACAATTTTTTTTATAGATTATAGTATAAATCAGGAGCGTAGCTGCTTCCAACTAGCAACCAGTATACAAATCAAAATAAAGTCTATTAACAATCTATGTGGAGTAACTAATCTTTCTTTTAAATTAAAGTACATGAAGCTTAAATATTAACATCAAAAGTGATAGTACCAAACAAAAATTGGTGGTGGGATTAGTGTCAACTAGTAAATCTGAGACCAAAATAAAATTTTCTAGTGAATAGCATTCCCAGAGTAAAATTTAAAAAAAATTAAAATTAACAGACTCAAATAATGGTATAAACTAATTAAAAATAATTCAATATAATAAGCTCATAGGTTTGTAGTCATCACCATAATTGTAAAATGAGAGTAAATTATAAGCAAATTATCTTATCATGCTTAAAGAAAATTGTAATATCCTAGGAATTTTATGTATAATTATAGTATTTTGTTTTAAATGTATTTTAGTAATTTTGGAGTAAATATACCAAGAAATAAGAGCTGGTTTGGTAGAGATAGTGCAGCCATTTAATTAGGAGGTCTAAAGTTTGAACCTTAGGGAGCTGAAGAGAAGAGATTTTATTTTTTTGCTTCATCTCTTCCTAAAATTACCATTATGCCCTTCTTTAAATTTAAATACATGTCTTCCTCCCTTTCTTCGATTATTCTAGACCAGTCCAGAGGAGAGAGATTTCATATTTTTTCTTTCTTTCTTTTGTGATTCCATTGTGCCTCTCCCTTCTTTCCTTCTGTCTTCAACCACCGACAGTGAGTGTAGCTGCTGCTGCTTCGTTTGTCCGCCACTGACAGGAGCTAGAACTCGTTGATTTGCTATGGTATGTCGGTGAGGATCTCTTCATTTCTCCTATTTTTGAGCTCACCGTGAACCACCGTCTGGAGGTGCTGGTTGTGCATCTGTTCTCTTGTGTGTGCGATCTTGATCTTCGTTTCAGCTGCCATATGCAATCTCTTCTCTTCCTTCTCTATTTTTTGCTGTTGTCGATTAGAGAGCTGAAATGTTGTGCGCTCGCTGTTGCTGGTCTTCCATTCTCACAGCTCATGTTTGCTTTGCTTCTTGATCCTGAATATCTTTATTCGTCCATTCTCTCTATTCGTGAATGGTAAGCAAGGAAAAGAGCTGATTTGAAGTTGTAAGAGAATTGATTTATGGGTTGGAGACTGAGTTGATGATGTCTATTTTCTCCCCTGTTCAACCAAAGTTTCGTCGCCTCCTCTACTCCTAACTTCACTAATTATAGGTAGGAGGTTTGGGTCTCTTCTTTATGCTTGTGTTCACGGTTTTATGGTTGAATTTAGTGGTGATTGAGACTATGACTTTTCTTGGTGCTGCTGTGCGTGATTGGTGGGGAGGGGAATTAAATCAAGTTGAAATTTTTAACATTAAGAAGAAGCTAGTGCTGTGGGTTTAAGTTCTAATTGAGTTTAATATGATTATTGGCTACAATACTGAATTTTAAAATTTTAGGAAAGTGAAATCAAGGAGGGAGATATTAATATTAGCTTGAGGATTGATACCCTAAGGTATTCAATAAATTGCTTGTTGAAGAGTTTTGCTTGACTTGGAGATGAAAAGCAGGGCTAACTCAAATTTTAATTAGATGAGTTTTAACTTAAGCATTTTAAAGAATTTGAATCTTAAGTTATTGTGTGATTAGTTGAATTTTTAGAAGTTTTAGGTTGTGTAATTTATAAATTTATAATTATAGTGGTGTTTTATCATTTAATCTTAAGAACAAATTTAAGGTGTTTGAGAAATGGATGAAAGAAGCATGATAAATTTAATTATGAGTGTTTGAAAATTTTGCACACGAGGTGTTCAACACAAGGTATAAGAAATTCATATTTCATTTAAATAGTGGTTATGATTAGAGTGATATGAGATAGGTTGGTGAAAGTAATGATGTTTGGGAAATCATTAAGATATGAATTTTGATTTTTAGAATTTTAAGTACTTCCAACTGGTAGGGATTATGTGGGTGGTGAAATAAAGTTTATATAATTATATGAAGTAAATTGAAGTTTATTTACACATATTTTCATAGGAGGTGTGGAAGAAAAAGATTTTGAGAGGAACTAAAGGGGAAATTTTGCATTTTGGGATTTTCAGGTGAGTGGATAACGTCCCAAATAATTTATTAGCACATTTTCTTTTCATCAAAGATATTGATTTCAACAATTCACAATTTTACCTATTTATATATGTGTGTATATGTATATATTTCATAAGCATTGATTATTTCTATTGATTGAATAACTCTATTTTCCGAAGTCATGTTATGTGCTTACAACATTGATCAAATTGTTTTTTTTTTTTTACAAGTTCTAGTAATCCTTTATTCAACAAGGACAATCACGAAAATTTGTGAAAGAGTTTGTAAGTTTTTACATTGAAAAGAACGGGTGTTTACATAGTTCATACGAGTCTAATATGGAATTTGATAATGATTATTTTTCTCGCAAGTATAAAAATTGATTTTTAAAGGGATTTTGGACAAAACACTGGTTGCTAATGATAGTTCCGTTAGCCCTTGGCGTGCCATGATTAATTACTAGCTAGTTTAATTTTTTGTGAGCTCTGTTCTCACGTTTGTTATTCGTGAGTATCGTACCTACGTTTGTTTCATGGCTATGACCACGTTTGGTTAGTTATCCTCATGGACTATGTGTCCACGTTTAGTTAGTTATCCTCGTGAACTATGTGTTCACGTCTGTTTTGTGGCTTTAGCCGCGTCTGGTTACTTACCCTTGTGAACTGTGTGTCCACATTTGTTAATTGTTCTGAAAAGTCTCTATAAATATGAATTTAATTATTTAATGATTTTATATTCTAATGGTTTTAATTAGTAATCTATTTATAATTATCCATTTTGTTTATTTTCTTCTTTCAAGTTAAGTGATAATAATTGATATAATGGTTTAGTGATTTAAGATTTCATTTAAGGTTACATAGAATCCTTTTATTCCAAATCTATTTAAATCTTCATGACAATTGTTGTGTTTTTAACTTTCTTTCTTTACATGTTTAATTAATTATTTATTTATTTTGGAACGTTATTCACTGAAAATAATTTTGGTCTCAGATAGTGTAGCTGACGCTGAACCACCATTTAGACATTGAAGAGTTTGTGATTGACTAGAAGTGGAAAAGCTAAGGATTTAACTTCCTCTTGATGTAAAGTTTTAATTATGAAATTTTATTTTGTAAACTTATTGTTAGGTGCTCCACATAGTTTGTGATTAATTTGTTTATGTTGTTATATATATATATATATATATATTTTTTTTTTATTGGCTAGAAGGAGCTCTGCTCCTAATTAACTTGACGGTTTTGGTAAAAACATTGTATTGTAAAATTTTCAAGAGATCCTATTTATAAAGAAAATTCTGCCGAAATTTTTACAATAACATTGAAACTTTTATTATAGAACATTAGTAAAGGTGTTACAAATTTCAAGTTTAATTATGTTTTATAAATAAATATTAAATATTAGATTAAGGTTTTCTTTATCATGACTTATGGGACGTATGATTATGTATACACCCCATACCAGTCACGTATAATTTTTGGGGTGTGACAAAAATAATTTACTCACACATAAATCAAGGTGGTATAATTGCTAGCCAAAATCATGTAAATTTTGAAAACACATATTAATCAATATTTAAAATTTTGAGAACTCAACAGAATAGGTAACAAACGTGGATACATAATCCATGAGGGTAAATAACCAAACGTGGCTTATGCTATGAAAATAAATGTAGACACACAGTCCACGAGGGTAAATAACTAAACATAGCCGAAGCTACGAAGCAAATGTGGACACACAATCCATGAAAGTAACATTAACTAAACACGGCTCAGACCATAAAATCAAATGTGGGTATAAAGCTCACAAATCACAGACGTGAGAACAAAGCCCACGAGACAAACTAGCTAATTTTTAACCACAGCATGCTACGGGCTAATGAAATTGTCATTAACAGCAACGTTCTGTTTAGAGTTCTTTTAAAATCACACTTCAAACATGCAAGAAAAATAATTATCATTGAAATAAATTATCATTCTCAATGCCAAACTCGCATGGATTGTTTCAAATCTCAAAATTTGCCAAAATCATACTTTATGGCTAATATATTAAACTTGCATTAATTGAGTAGCCAATAAATTTCAAAGCTTAACGACTATATAAGAATGCTTTCATAAATCTTGGAAATATTTTTTTGAGAATAAATAAATGCACATATCATAATTTTATTTATCCTTCATCAACATTCCATAATTTTCAAAATTAATATAATTCATAAAAATAAAATATTTCAGTAAAAGACTATTATAAATAAATTAAATGAAATGCTATTCACTTACACGTCGGAGTTCAAAATTTTCAAAGGTATCCTTTCTTTAACTCTTATCAGGTTCCCGTTCTTTTGCACATCTTATAAAAATGTAAATAAATACAACTATAATAAATAAAAAATTTATCACAATCTCAACCACCCACCATCCGTTACAATTTCCATAACTAACATTCATGCTTTACAATTAGTCCAAGTACCATTCATATTACTAGTCTACTCCAACTTGTTTTACCCATACCAATCCATTATTATTATTTTTCTTTCTTGAGACACAATCCTCTCTTAATCTCTGCACCAAATACCTTAGATGCATTACTTCTACCTCTTCATTTTAAAACATCCAACAATTTACCAACAATCAACAAACGCCAAATCTTCAAATAACAACATATAAGCTCATTATCAAATTTCTTTAGAAGTCTACAAATCCATTCATAATTCAGTTGTTTCGAAACTAACATACTTCTCCTACTATCATTTTATTGAATAATTAAGGCATAATTATCAAGCTAAGATAAATTTTCGATTCTATATTTCAACATTCCTTAACCCTTACAATATTAATAACCCAATTATTTTCAAATAGAACTCCAAGCTACAACATCATCTCCTTCCTTCTACACTTGCAATTACTATTTAATTTAAAATTCTACTTCCTCCTCATGCACATATAGCCACAGTAAAAGGAGAGCCAAACTTTTTTAACTTCAATAATCAAATCACACATATACTAACCAAGAGAAAGCAAGTCTTGAAGCTCCCTTACTTCCAGCAACCGGCAACGCAAATATAAGAAAGAGAAGAGCAAACCTTCCGACTGAACAAGGGAGAGGAAGAATGGATCATAGCACGCAAGAAGGAGGAAAACCACATCAGCAGCACCAAACCTAGCTCTCGACAGTACCAACAACAACTCTGGCAACTTGGTTTATTCTCAACAACCCGAACACAGTGATACGGACAGAAACATAGCAGAATATGGAGAGGCAACTAAAACAGAGAGCACAGACCAGTGAAGCAGAGCACAAAGCTCACGGTTGAGTTGGGAAAGGAAGGACTTGTGAGTAGAACTATCCAGCTCCAACGACTTGGTCTCACGCCAGCAACAACCCGAACACGGACGACAAAAACCGAACAGTAAACGGAGAAAGAGAGACAGAGGTGGAAGATGCAAGACTGAACCTCTTAGAAGTTTCCAAGCTGTGACACCTCTCAATTCTTACCGGTGAGCCTTGAGACCGCGGAGAGGAATGAAGATGCAGAGGGACAGGAGACGAGTTGCTTCAGAATTTGAGATCTCTCTAGCTCTCTCTTGCACTCTGTAACTGACTCAAATAAAGGAGGGAAGAAAGAAAAAAAAATAAATCTGATGAGGGACTGATGAGGGAGGGGTATTCACATAATTTCGGAGAAGCAAAAAATAAAATCACATTTTCTAGCATGAGGAGATTCAAGCCTTGGACCTTCAGAACCATAAGCATGTACAATTCTACTTTACTAATACTTTATATTATCATACTTATCCCAAACATAAATAAAATATTTTCCAAACAAGTTATTATATATTTATTATCATTATTATTTTTATTATTTTTCTTTTATAGGTTATTACACGAGTAGTTGAAGTACCAATAATAATAATAATAATGTCATCAACATAGGCTAAAACATACAAAAGTTTAGCATCACAAATTCTGATAACCAAGGACTGATCATACTTGCTACTACGAAAACCTGAACAATGAAAGGCTGAGGAAAGTCACTTAAACCAAGCACAAGGTGCTTGTTTGAGACCATAGGGTACCTTGTCAAGATGACAAACCAGATGTTTATCATCCTTTTCACAAGCGTGCCATAATCCATTCTTCCTCTCTCCTGTTCAGTAGTAAATTTTGCTTTTCTCTTTCCTATCTGTGTGTTGTCGGTTGCTTGAAGTAAGGGATCTTAAGACTTGCTTTCTCTCGGTTAGTGTACGTGTGATTTGATTATTGAAGTTGCAAAAATTTGACTCCCTTGTTACTGTGACTATATATGTGGAGGAATTTAATTTAAATAGTAATTGTGGGTGTATAAGGAAGGAGATAATGTTGAGCTTGGAGTTCTATTTGAAAATAATTGGATTATTAATATTGTAAGGTTTAAAGAAGCTGAAATCTAGAAAGGAAGATTAATCTTAGCTTGGTAATTATGCCCATAAATTGTTGAATAAAATGATTAGTAGGAAATGTATGTTAGTTTGGAAGCAATTGAATTATGAATGGATTTTTAGACTTTTAAAGAAATTTTATTATGAGCTTACATGCAGTTATTTGAAGACTTGGAGTTTGTTTGATTGTTGGTAAATTGTTGAATGTTTTAAAATGAAGAGGTAGAAGTAATGCACCTAAGGTATTTTGTGCAAAGATTAAGAGAAGATTGTGTCTCAAGAAAGAAAAATAATAATAATAGATTGGCATGGTTAAAATAAGTTAGAGTAGACTAGTGATATGAATAGTACTTGGACTAACTCTAAAGCATGAATTTTGGTTTTGGAATTTGTAAATGATGGTGGGTGGCTGAGATTGTATAATAAATTAAAAATTTATTAAAATTATATTTATTTTCATCCTTATAGGGGTGTGTGGTAGAGCAGGACCCTGACAAGAATTAAAAGAAGAATATCTTTGAGAATTGAAACTCCGACAAGTAAGTGAATAGTATCTCCTTTAATTTATTTTATTTTAATAGGCTTTTACTGAAATATTTTACTATTATAAATCAAATTAGTTTCAAAAATTATAGATTATTGATGACATGGGTAGTTAGATAGTGATATGTGTATTTATTTCCTCAAGAAATATAATTCGAAGATTTATGAAAATTATTTTTGTTTATTAAACTCTAAAAATTCTTAGTTATTCAATTAATGCAAGCTTGAGCAGTATTTATGACTTATTGTTTTGACAAGTATTAAATTGGAATTTAAAATGATTCATGCGAGTTGGATATTGAAAATATAAATTGTATTTTAGTAGTAATTATTTTTCTCACATGTTCGAAATGTGATTTTTAAGCAGACTCTAAATAGAACACTATTGCTACTGGCAGTTCTGTTAGCTCGTAGCGTTCTGTTATAATAACTAGCTAGTTTGTATTATAGGGTTTGTTCTCATGTTTGTTATTTGTGAGCTTTGTACCCACATTTGATTTCATGGTCTTGAGCCGCATTTGGTTAGTATTACCCTCATGGATTGTGTGTTCACATTTGTCTTCGTTGCATAAGCCATGTTTGGTTATTTACCCTTGTAGACTGTGTGTCCACATTTCTAACCTATTCTCTTAAGTTCTCATAAATGCTAAAGTTTGATTAATTTGTATTTTTGATATTTCAATGGTTTTTCTTAGCAATTATATCACTTTAATTTTGTGTGTAAATAAATTATTTTCTTTAAGCATGATAAAATAAATTGCTTCCAATCTTCTCTCATTTTATGGTTATAATTATGGTTTATAGACTTATAACTTTAGTATGTTGAATTATCATCTTTACAAGTGGTTTACACTATTATTCGAGTTTATTAATTTAATTCTTTTAAATTGTACTTTGGGAATGCTATTCACTGAAAAAATTTATTTTGGCCTTGGATTTATTAGCTGACGGTGATCCTACCACTAACCTCTGAAGGGCAATACAGCTATATTGGGTGAAAATTTTGTTTAGTACTATTACTTTTTTATGTAAATCTTTAAGTCTTATGTATTTTGATTTAGAAAAAAAAAATTAGTTGCTTCACATAGATTTTTGTTAGGGCTTTATTTTGATTTATATACTATTTATTGGCTAAAAGGAGCTAAGCTCCTGATTAATACTATATTCTATGAAATTTTTGTGTTGTAGAATTTTCAGGAGATTCTATTTACAAGGGAGGTTCTGTCGAAATTTTTACAAAAAATGTTGAAGCTTTATTATAACAATTGGTATTAGAAATGTTAGAACTTTCATATATTCTGATTATTTATTTTTAAATTGGAATGAGTTTTTATTTTGAAGCTTATGGGAATGTGTAAAGTATTTTGCACCTGTACTGGTCATCCTCTATTTTTAAGGCATGATAGAGAGCTATTGCATATATACTTCTTCATAGAGAAATTCATTGAGGAAAGCATTACTGACATCTATCTAGCAAAAAGACCATTTTAATCTATAACAATGGATAAAATAGCCCGCATAGTGATTGTTTTAACAAATGGGTTGAATGTTTCAGTAAAATTCAAGCCTTTATACTAATGATATCTTTAAGCGCAAGTCACCCTTTATTTTTAGCAAAACAGCCATCTAAGTTAGTTTTCCATTTCCAAACCTATTTACAACCAATAGCACATTTACTAGGTGGTGGAGGTACCAAATGCCAAGTCTTGTTCTTCATTAACGTCTTATGTTCAACATCCATAGCCTACTTCAACTCTAGAGAAGACAAACCTTCTTGGACAGAAGTGGGGTTAGACTTTATCAAGAGCACCTTAGGTTTATAAATCCCATTCATAGACCTAGCAACAACAAGATATAGTTAGGGAATTGGTGTGTCGACCTGAGTTGAAGAAGAAACTACAAGAGACAAAGATGTTAAACCACAATCATCATGAGTTGGTGTTGAGACAGAACAATTAGAACACTCCACTAAGGCATCACTTGTATTACAACTGGAAATTATAGATGGTATTAAAGAGTTATACTAAACAGGGGCAATAGACAGGATAGGTGGACAAGCAGAAGGCAAAGAACAAGAAGATAAAGGGGAAGGAATAGATTGAGGTAAGGAAAGAGTGGAAAGTTTGACATATGGGAAGTCATATTCATTAAAAACTACATCTCTGGAAATATAAATCCGACTATTAGGATCCCAAAACTTATAGCCTTTGTGAACAGAACTATAACCAATAAATATACACTCAACAGACTTGTAACTCATTTGTGTCTATTACAAGGTTGAGTGTGAGCAAAACATGAACAGCCAAATATCGTCAGATCAGTGTTATTAGGAATGCAACCACAAAGCTTCTCAAATGATGACTGACCAATAAGATTTTTAGTAAGTAACTTGTTCTAACCATACACAGCAGTATGAAAAGCTTCAGTCCAAAGAGAGAAAGGGAGAGAAGCATTTGCAAGTAGTGTAAGACTAGCCTCAATAATAGCTGTATGTCTGCGCTCAGCTACGCCATTTTGTTCATGAGTGTAGGAACAGCTCAAACGATGTAAAATGCCATTTTCCTTTAAAAATTTACCAATTTTCAAGTACTTAGCACTAGCATCAAATTGGACAGCCATAATTTTTATCACGTCCCAAAAAAAAAAGTATGACTAGCACAGGATGTATGTATAAAACTCATATCTCTTGAACTTTAATTCAAGAAACTCACATTTTATACTGTAAAATTATTTGACATTGCAATAGGATTTTATTTTTAATACTATTCATGCAACAAGATTCGTAACTTTCTGTAGAAAAGTCTAGCAGTACCTCACCTACAAGTAAGATTTTCCAAAATCTTATAGCAATAGAGAACATCAGTGACCTAACAAAAGGAGTTCTACTCCTATCCAATAGATATATAATCTCATAAGAAAGACAAGGATCCTACCTATAGTATATTTGGAGCATCTAAGATCCAATTGAGTTGAGATTTGCTTGAAATAATTTTTTTCACTTCAATTCATTAGTAAAGCCTCTCTAACCAACCAGAGCTATAAGTTCAACAATTCTATATGAAACTAAAAATATTTTCTAGTGAATAACATCCCATATTTAAAATTTAAGAGAAGTAAAAGAAAGAAATATGAATGAAGTAGGAATGAGTTTAAGAAAAAATAAAACAAATCATTTATAACAGAAGGGTTGCATAACTCAAATCAAATTATTCCATTCAAATACTTTATCCAAAAATATTCTCATATGATAATAACACAATAATCCACATCCTAATTATCATGCTCGTATCAAACAATTAGGAGATGTATCATTCATTGTAAATAAATCTATTCATAAAAATCATCTTGTTTAAAAGGATTAGTTTAAAAACAATAATTTCAAATTTTTCTTTGGTAGAACTTGATCAGAATGATTAACAAGTATGGACACATAGTCCATGAGAATAAATAACCATCAAGCGTGGACACACAGTTTACAAGGGTAAATAACAAACAAGCATGGCTAAACGCCACAAAACAAATGCAAGCATGAAGCCTACGGAACAAGCATGAGTACGATGCTCATGAATGTCCATCCCTCTGTTTCACGTGTGTTGGCCTGTACTTGGGGCTAGCACCTCCTACAAGTACCCTGCTAGCTAGGTGTACTATGGCGTGCCAAGGGCTAACAAGACTGCCGTTAGCAACCAGCATTCTAATTCAGTCCCTAACTTAAATTAAATACTTTCAATATAATAAATAATAGTAGGTACCCAATCATAAAAGAATTTTAACTCTTCTTTTAGAACTTAGTATACTAAAAGCATTTTTTTCCCATAAGAATTAATGGCAGAACTTAATTTATAATAATAAAATGGTCATGGATATGCTTAAACATTATTTTGGAGGAAATAAATTTATAAATAAGTCATTTGGGACGCTATTCACTTACTTGAGATACTTTCAAATGCATAGTATACTTATAATCAGCTGCTTTTTATGATATTGTCCTATACTTATAAATCTCAACTTAAACCATTCACAATAAAATTTCAAGTTTCTAGGATACTTATATAAACGTATTCAAAGTCACCAGGTCTTCTGATAGAAAATAGGCAACTTCTACCATGACTCATTCAATATCATCAATCATATAAATCCATTTTTCATAATCTTCCATTCACAAACATTTGGTCAAACAACTTATATGCACCCAAAAGCTAACATAAGAAGAATCTTGGCTAGAGTTATTAACTAAATAATTTTCCCCCAAAATTTCTAATTTCATTTCCAATCTTTCATTACAAAGATAATTGCCTATTATAATAATGTAAATAACAATAATACATTTATCAAACCATAAGTCTTCTACCAAATATTTCATCAAACACCTTATGTATATTCATAATCAAACCGTACATCAACATCTTATTCTTTAAAGCTCTTTTTCCTACAATTTTCAATGTCAAATTTTTAATTTACCAAACTTGTCTAATTCCACTCCTTCCACACAGATCAATTAAGTTGAAAGAAAATAAAATTGATTTCTTCATCATATAGTAACTAACATATATGAAAGTGAGATTATCAATCAAGAATTATGCTTTCAAACTTAATTCTCAACTTGATCAAACCCCATGTACTCCACCCCTAATCATGCACAGCAACAATAATGAAGAAGAAATAAACAACTTCAACCAATTAACACAGCCACACACAAAATCAATGATAGAAAAGAGAAGCTCCACCAAGAATCAATTAAGTTTTAAGAAAATTCAAACCCAAATAGATGGGAGAAACATATTCTTTTAAAATTTAACTCAGCTTTAAAATTTAATAAAACATATTCTTCATCACAAAGTAATAATGCTCGTTCTGATATATCTGATTTTTTATTGTACCTGTGCAATTCCTGCAAGTGATGTAGTTCTTGCCTCAAGGACGTTGCTTCCCTCTGCCAAATCTAACTAGTGCAAGTACATATAGTAAATATTGTATTGAGTAAAGAAGGATCCAATTGTATGGTAGTAGGAAAATGCTTCCAAGTCCAAATCTCTTCATTGCCTAGTTACTTGTAATTATTTTATGGGAAAATGGAAGAAAATTGTTTAAGATGCATGATTTAGTTATATGCAAACATGGTCAAGGCTAATGGTGCTGGGGGTAATGAGGAAATAATTTCTAGCTTTATAAAGAGATGTAGAGGAACAAAATACTCAAGGAAAATATCAATTAAGATCTATGCTCAAGTTTTGTATTTTCATTCTCTCTATACTAAAATTAATTATTTTTCAATGTTTTAAAATGTTTCTTGCCTCTTAATCCTCCCCTCCCACTTATCATTCTCTCTTTCTGTAGCATAATCTTGCTTGGAATTATAGATGATTTATGAATGTCTAGTAATCAATAGGAACAAACCATAAAAAAAATCCGTAGAATTAAATGGTATTTGATCTTGTACCTTGGCTTCTAAAGCTTGATTCAAAAGCAGATGATGTTCCTCTTCTTGTTTATTTAGTGAGACTAAATGAATAAAGCCCAACACACAGATAATGCCAGAGCCCAATACACAGAAAAGTTTAGTATTATCTGGGCCCAGAACATTTGACTAGATATTTTTTGTGTATAGTTTTGTAATTTATCCCTCTTATTCTTATCTTGTAATTACCTATTGTTATTCTTTTTGTATTAGAGTTTTTATCCTATCTCTATAAATACTAATAAAGGTATTGGGTACTGTGAGCCACTATTATAGATTCCTATTCTTGTGTAATTTCATTTTGGTATTAGAGTTGTCCTTACACTTATGCCATAGCTGACGAGAGCTCGCCTCATACCTTAAAAAATTCTTTTACCTCTTCTAGCTCTCTCATCTTTGCTTTAAATTTTCTAAAGAACTCTACAGGCTCGAATTGTTATAGCCCAAAAATATATACATATATAGATAGATAAATAAATAAATATAATACTAATAAGGATATATAAATTGGTGTTTTAATAGTAATAATATTAATTTTTGAGAATATATACACTGGTGTAGTGGTTACTATATAAGATCATACGTAAAAGGTCTAAGGTTTGAAAGCTCTGGAGCACAAAGAGGAATTTTATTTCTAATTAGTTTTAGCCTATATGAAATTACCATAATGTCCTCTTCCTCGTTTGATAAATTCTCTTTTACTTCTTCCTTATCCAGTCGGTGCACATTCGCACAGAGAGAGAGTGTGTGTCTGAGAGTGTACCATATTGCTCTCCAACCTTCAACCATAACCGACTATCTCTCCCCTTTTTACTCCTAAAAATCACCGACGATGGAGAAGGCTCCGACTGCTCAGTGACATTCAAACGCTCCTTATTACGTGCGGACTCTGTTTTTTCTCTCCTTCTTGATCTGTTGCTTTCCCTATGTCATTCACGTTTGAGTCGTGGATAGAACAAAGGGCCAAATCATTGAGGCTAGAAGGCTTTCTTTTATGAGTCTTTCCTTTCCTAACTCAACCGTAAGCTTGTCCTTTGTTTTATTATTATGTGCTCCCTATTTCTGTGTCCTTGTTATGTGCTTTTCAGTCCATGTGTTTTGAGCTGAGAAATCACAAAGCATCAAAACTAGAGTGGAGTTGTTGCTGTAAGCTTGTATTTGTGTTGTGGAGTCAAGCTCCTTTCATTGCTGTGCATCATGACAGTGTTCAAATTATATCTCCCCTATTCAGCCAGCTGTTTCAATTTCTTCATCTTTGTTTTTTGTCGTGGTGAGTCAGGTGAGAAGGCTTCATGTTTAGGCTTCTTTTAGTTTGTATATATGTGAACTGGTGATTTAAGTGGTAGAAGAAAAAAAATTTGGCTCCCCTGTGGCTGTCTATGACTATAAGTGGTTGAAAAAAAAATATTATGCATGCCTTCTGTACTGTTGTGTCGTGCTGTTATAGGAGGGAGAAGATTCAAATTTTAGTTGGAAGTTTATTCTAAAATTTGATAAAAATATATATATGAGTCATAATCCTTGGAGCTAAATAAATCTAATTTGAATTGAATATGGTTGACGAAACTATTAAAAATGCACGTATCATTATCTAATTATCCATCATCAATATTTCATAATTTTCAAAACTAACATAATTTATAAGAGTAAAATATTTTAGTAAAAAAGATCCATTGAAAATAAAAATAAATTAAAGGGGATGCTATTCACTTACACGTTAGAGTTTAAAATTCACAAAGGTATCCTTCCTCTAATTCTTGTCAGGGTCCCATTCTTTCACAAACCCTATCAAGATATAAATAAATAAAATTTTAATAGATTTTCAATCTTTAACACAATTCCAAATTAACCATCATCATCCAAAATTCAAAAACCAAATTTATGATTTAAAGTTAGTCCAAGCATTATCATTCTTCCTTACAACTTCCTCCATGAAGCTTTAACCATGCTATTCCATTTCTTCAAGGTAAAATCTTCTATTAGGTATTTTATCAAACACTATATAGGCATAATTTATCATGCCAATATTAATATTTTCCTCCTAAATTTCAACTTCTCTAAAACCTTACAATATCACTAATTCACTCATTTTCAAATGGAATCCTAATCTACATCATCATCTTCCTTCCTTATACAACCACAATATCTATTTAAATTAAAATTCTCCTTTCTATGCATGTATGTATAGTCACAAGGGAGATGAATTTTTGAAACTTCAACCCTCAAACCACACGTATCATATATTATTTCCAAGTTTAGATGGATTTCAAGCTTAAAGTTTCAATCTTCTTCTCTCTATAACAGCATAGGTGACAGTGGAACCAAAAATAAAGTGCTATAACTACACACACAGAGCAGCAATAGTAGCGCGCACACACTCACACATATAGCTGACCTATAAATGGAAGGTCCAAAGTTCCTCACCTCAACTTGGCTAGCCTAGATAGTGACAGACAACAAAGAGAGAAAGAAATTCTTGAATAAAAAACAAAAGAGAGAGCTAGACACTGCACACATAATGGGAAGAAGGAAAATGAAACTCGCAGCAGAATAGGGGAGCAAAAAACTGGATGCTACTCGCAAGAAAGCACAATAACCGAATCAATAAAAACAACCCAAGCTCACAACAAGCCCACTATAGCTATAGCAACTTGATCTCTCATTCATGTAACCTCTTAAATGTAAACAACATGAGAGAGCAGCAGTGGACGGAGAAGAAAAAAGCAAAGTTGGAAGACATAAAGTTATACCTGGACGTCATTGAGCAATGGTGAGTCTCCTCTAATGCCGGTAACAATAAGGAATAAAGAAGGGAGAGATGGTCGATGATGGTAGAAGGTTAGAGAGCAGTATTGAACACTCTCAAATTCTTGCTCTCTCTGTGCACCAATTGAATAAGGAAGAGAAAGGATAAATTTAATCTGATAAGGGAGAGGGTAGAATGGTAATTTCATAAAGCTAAAATTACAAAAATAAACCCCTACATTTGTGCTTTAGCAAGTTCAAACCTTGGACTTTTTACATAAGTAGTTGCATAGTAACCACTAAACCAAGTCTTCTTCTTGCTACACATGTTCCCAAAATTAATATAATTACTATTAAAACACCAATTTATATATAGGGAGAATTTCATTTAAGGATTAGGGAAGCAACTTATCTTTAGGTGGCTCCCAAAAAATTTCAAAATATCAGTTCAGTCTTATGAGACTAAATTGAAAATAAGTTAAAAGTAAAAAAGACTAAAATACCCTTAGTTCAAATATTCAAAAAAAACCACCAGCCATCATCGTCGATGACCACGTCGCTGGTGACTGGAGCTTTACCAACAACGGCAGCCACTGGACCTCCATTGCCAAAGCTCCAGCTGCCAGCTGGACCACTATTGCCAGAGCTTTGATTGTCCGCTTGACCACCGTTGGCGATGGCTGGAGAGTTATGGAAAATTAATTTATTCAAAGGTGGCCAAGGTGGTTGCAAAACTTAAGACCCCTTAGTTCACCAAAAGGTTATAGACCACCAAGCCACTCAACCCATTTAATCATATAATGCATAAAATTATATATATAATAAACCTTGTTTCCAAACCACTTGATTATTACGTTATTTATTAATCGCGTAACTTTACTTATTAATACCTTAATAGGACTTGTTAATTACTTAACTTTCCTTGTTGACCCTATGACTCTTGCAACAAAAATATATTACTTGTTAATCACTTAACTATACTTGTTAATACCTTAACAGGACTTATCAATTACTTAACTTTCCATGTTATGTCCGTGACTCCCACAACAGAGCTACATTATTTGTTAATCGTATAACTGTCATTGTTAATACCTTAATAGGACTTGTTAATTACTTGAATTTACTTGTCAAATCCATAACTCATCCAACTGAACTGCATTACTTGTTAATCATGTAACTTTACTTGTTAATTATCCAATAATACTTGTTAATTGCATAACTTGACTTATTAATACCATAACAAGACTTATTTAACTGTTGTTTTGAAAAAGCAACCAAATTACTTGTTAATTGCATAACTTTACTTATTAATTCCTCAACAATGTTTTTCAATTATCTATTATCACTTGTTAAAAGAATATATAATTTACATAAAAAAATTGAGGTTGTTAGATAACAAAAGCGATGACAGTCAAATCTCCCTTATCAGTATTCATCAAACTAGAGGTTTCAAAAATCTTATACAATTAAAGCTTAATATATTTAAACAAGTTGCTTAATACTGATAAGAGAGAACTAATTGTCATCGCTTTCATTATCTGACAAACACAATTTTTTATATAAATCATATATTTATTTAACAAGTTATTATTGAGGAATTAACAAGTAAAGTTATACAGTTAACAAGTAATTTGGTTTCTTTTTCAAAACAATAGTTAAACAAGTCTTGTTATGGTATTAACAAGTTAAGCTATGCAATTAACAAGTATTATTGTGTAATTAACAAGTAAAGTTATATGATTAACAAGTAATGCAGTTCAGTTGGAGTAAGTAAATTCAAGTAATTAACAAGTCCTATTAAGATATTAATAATGATAGTTACGCGATTAACAAGTAATGTAGCTCTCTTGTGAGAGTCACGGATTTAATAAGGAGAGTTAAGTAATTGACAAGTTCTATTAAGGTATTAATAAGTATAGTTACACCATTAACAAGTAATATATTTCTGATGCAGGAGTCGTGGGCTTAACAAGAAAAGTTAAGTACTTAACAAGTCTTATTAAAGTATTAACAAATAAAGTTACATGATTAATAAGTAATGTAATAATCAAGTGATTTAGAAACAAGGTTTATTATATATATAATTTTATACATTATATGATTGAATGGGTTGAGTGGCTTAGTGGTTTATAACCTTTTGTTGAACCAAGGGGTTTTGGTTTCAACACCCACCTTGGCCACTTTTGGAGAAAGTAATTCTCCATAATTCTCCAACCACTGTCAATAGTAGTCTAGCTAATGGCTGAAGCTCAGCGATGGTGGTCCAACTAGCGACCAGAGCTCCAATGATAGAGGTCCAGTGGCTGCCGTGGCCAGTGAAGCTCCGATCACCGGCGACGGTGGCTGGTGGTTTTTTTTAAATATTTAAACTAAGGATATTTTGATCTTTTTTACTTTTAACTTATTTTCAATTTAGTCCCATAGGACTAAACTGATACTTTAAAAATCTTGGGGAGCCACTTGAAGATAAGTTGCTTCCTTGGTCCTTAAATGAAATTCTTCCTTTTTTATATATATATTTAGTTGTTATTATTATTATTATTATTATTTTTTCTAGGCTATTACAATAAAACATAAAAATTTAAAGCAATGGTATGACTAGGTAGAATGCTTTTAATAAAATAATATAAAATAATAAATTTTAATTTTAGATCTAGGAGGGCTTTATCAGAATGAATAGAGATGGAAAATTTCATTGCTAATCAATACAAATTCCATCATTAAATAGGTTGGTGATGAAATAAGTCTGTTGATAAAAAAAACACCGTCACTAATTCGTTAACAATGAAATTTTAAATTTTGTGCAAATCTGTCGCTAAATAGCGAAGAAATTAGTGATGAAAAATTTCCATCGCTAAACAAGGATAAGCTATTCCAATTTTGTGACGGAATGCATTTCATCGCTAATCCATCACAACTAAAAATTCAATAAAAAATCACCATTGCCATGTCACCTAATGAGCCATTGCTACCTTATCGCCATGTTGCTGCTACCTTATCATCCCTTTCCCTTCATGTCACCGCCATGTTATATATTAACTTCAACTGTGCTTTGGCCAAGTTTGAACCCACAACCTCACACCCTCATGAGCCTTTGTGTCCAACCTTATTATTAGTTGAGTTGAAGGAGATCTTTATTCTTTAATTAATAAATTAAATATATAATATATAACCTCCCACCCCCACACACACATCAATAAATATATAATTTAAATATATTTATTCTATTTAACATTATTTTTATTTATAAATAAAATAAATTAATTTTTATTTAATGCTTATTTTATATTATATTATAATTTAAAAATATTTTTTGATAGAAAAGTTTATATTATAATGAAAAAATATTTTATTATCACTATATATCATATTATAATTTTTTATAATATATAATATTTTATCATTTTAAATTATTTTTTAAAACTATTTTATGTTTAAATAAATTAGGTGTGTTACTATGCTATAAAAAATAATTAAATATATAATATAAATTATTATAATTATTAATAATATCTAAATAATTTAGAATAATAAATTATAATTATGAAATCATTTATTTATTGCATAAGAATAAATTATTAAAAAAATTATATATAAATATATATTATAAATCATATAATAAAATTTAAAACAATTTGAGATGGAATTAGAAATGAAATTATGATGGAAAGGTTTGCAATGGAATTTTTCATCACAAACGCTATCACAAAGTGAGAATTACATATCCTAAAAATTAGTGATGGAAATTTTAGTCAAAAAATTCTATCGCTAAATTATTTTTGACCATTTAGTGACTAAATAGTGATGGAATTGTTAGCGACAAAACGTTTTGTTGCTAAATGCTATTGGTAAAATTATTTTTGACAATTTAGCCATGGAATAATGACTAATTTTTTAGCATTGAAAAATTCCTTCAGTAAATTAGCGACGAAATTAGTGATGAATTTGTGACTGATTAGCAATAAAAATTTATTCCGTCACTAATTCACTATTTTTTTAAGTAAGGGTAACTAACTAAGCATGAACACATAGTCCACGAGAGTAAGTAACCAATCAAGTGCTGCTGAAAGCCATAAAACAAGTGCGATTGGTGCCGCAAGTCAAGCACAGGCATGAGGTCCACGAAAACAAGTGTAAACATGATGCTCATTAACACCTCTCATAAACACCCTGTTAACTAGGTGTACCATGGCGTGTCAAGAGTTAATAAAACTGTCGTTAGTATCTAGCATTCTGAATTTAGTCTCCCTCATTAAAATCAAGTATGTACGGAGAAAGAAAAATAATTTAAAATTCTCACTTTCAAATATTATTCAACTATCATTTTCCATTACCCAAAATATCATCATTTCCTCCATACACAAATTGTTGCAATAAAAATTTTATATCAACATAGAATTAAATAATTAAACTATTTATGATAAATAATACCATTTATCATATATCCATTTCAATCATTACTTACCAACAATATAAGTCATTAGTAAAATTTAGGACGTTGTCATTAATAAGACCATTAATATGAAAATAGGATGAAAAAGAATATGTAAACAATTTATAAAGTAATAATAATAATAATAATAATAATATTTAAATAACAAAATTTTTATAAACACTTTAATGAAAATATATTCGGAACACCATCCACATATTTGAGAGTTCTCAAGAATTCTAAAACTTGGCCCCCTTAAGTTTTCACTTACTTTAGTGGTTCATCAAATAATCTAACACATAACCCAACAATCCTCTTATCATTATGAATTTCCCTTCTTATAATAAATAAGAAAAATTAACATTCAAACTCTTCAATAATTATTTAAAGGGTAAACATAATTTTGGTTCTTGTACTTTACTTGTATTTTGCTATTGGTCCCTATACTTTTTTTTAGTGTTTTAGATCCTTATACTTTTATTTTTCATTATTTTGGGTCTTTTCAAGATTCCTATACTTTGCTCATAGAGAGAATAAAAATAATGGAAAATAAAAGTTTTGGGACCCAAAACACCCAAAAAAAAGTATAGGGACCAAAAGCAAAATGCGAGTAAAGTAAGGGGACTAAAAGTTATGTTTACCTTTATTTATATTTCTCATTAACCCCTAAAACTCTCACTAAACCCTCCAACAACTTCTATCAAGTAGATCAATAATACTTAGCAACATTCAACCTTAACCATTAACTCAGCCTTTATTCTAAACTTAACAAAAATCTTAATTATCATATAGTTCAACAATTTCTCTTTGGGTGCTACACAATTCCAACGAGTAGTTCAAATTTACAACTTGTATGTAAAGATATATGTTTCATCAAGTAATATTTATAATCCCAAGCAATAGCTCAAGTCACCATACATATAATCCTTCAAACTCTATTATGCCAATTTAACAATATTCTTTCAAGAATTTTTACAAATATCTTGAGTGCATCAAAGTTTAGTTCATACTAAGCATCTAGCAATTTAATCAATTTCCAACATAACTCTAGCATCATCAAGGATACAAAGCATCTCTAATTAAATCCCAATCAACTCTTAAATCACACTTAGGCAACAACTAAAGTTAATAATTTCAACTAAAAAAAATATTCTAACCTGTATATACTCATTTAACAAGCTTCTTCCCTTAGACAACTAAGAAATTCATTTTCCCCCTTCTCATAATGACAACCTGCTACAACAATTAAAACAAGACTTTAACTCCCTCCTTCAACAACCATGACAGCTCAAAGGAAAAAAATACAACACTCATTGGCCAAAAGAGGAAAGGGATCATGCTTACCTCATGCACACATGTATCACCAACAACTAAGAAGTAAAAATGGATGAAATCTGAGTGCACCAACTATCACCAAACTCACACTACAGCAGCTCCAATCAATAATGACAGAAACAGGGAGGAGAAGAAACATGGAGGAGGAGGAAGGATGTTTGACGAAACCTAAACCACAACAAGTAGAGAGAAGGAAGAGATCTAACATTCGAAACCCATACACACCATGCCAGCATTGAGGAAAGAAAGAGATAGATAAACATGAGGTAGCAACAGGAGTCATAGCAAACTCACTGTAGGGAGGACACGAGCAAGAATGGTGAGGTTCGATAGGTGGAGGAGGAGATTAACAATGATGAGAGTAGTCTGATAGTGAGGGAAGAGTTCGACGATAAGGAGAGAAGTGACTCAAAGTTGGTGAAGAAGCAAAATGGAATCACTACTAGAAAAATGAAATTTAGTGAGGGACAAATCTCTTGCTAAATGCCATTTTCCCTAGTTAAATTGCATTTTAGCAAAAAATTTTATCTCTCATTAAATTTGTAGCTAAAAAAGAGCTCGCTAAATTTAATGAGGGATCATATTTTCCTTGTTAATTAGCGATGGACTAAATCCCTTGCTAGTGTCTCGCTAATACTATTCAAAATTTGATAATTTAGTGAGGGATTAGTCCCTTACTAAATATGCCTATATTTAAAAATAATGGTTATCACCTGCCATGTGTATGTCAACTTGTGACATGTCACCAACAACCTTGTGCTTTCTTACTCACCACATGTGTGACAAACTCATGACATGATAATGTCCACCTTACACCATGTCACTTTCTCCTTACCATGTTATATATTCATTATATTTATGCTAAAGTCAAGACTTGAACCCTTAACCTCATACTTTCTAAGCCTTATGCTCCCCTTCTTTATCAATTGAATTGACAGACACCTGCAGTAATTATATAAAAAATAAATATATATTATATATTATTTAACTACATAAATATATCAAATAATATATTATAAAAATACACACATATATACATATTAAATTTTATTTTCAATTATTAGTATGTTAAAAATATTTATATTTTATTTAAATTATTCTTTATATTATATTTTTAATAAAATATTATTTGATTAATTAAAATCAACTTAAAATAAATAAAATATTAAATAATTTTATTATGAACATTTTAGTTAATTTTTAAATTTTATTTTTATTTTTAAATAGAAATAATTAAATATATAATTAAAATTCATTGCCAAAAATTAAATTTTTTTGTAGTAATTAGCTAGGGATAGAATTTCTCACTAAATTCCTCACTAATTATTTTATTTTAGAGACGGATTAGCAGTTCCTTGCTATTTTTCTCATTAATTCTTTTATTTTAGAGAGAGATTGACAGTCCTTTATTATTTTTCTTGCTAATTCTCTTATTTTAGAAAAGGATTAGTAGTTCTTTGCTATTTTTCTCACTACTTCTCTTATTTTAGAGAGGGATTGACAGTCCCTTGCTATTTTCCTTGCTAATTCTCTTATTTTAGAGAGGGATTGATAGTCACTCACTAATTTTAAGTCAAGCTATAAAATCAACATTCCTCATTAATTTCCTCACTAATTTGGTATTTTAGAGAGGAATAAATGATCTCTTGCTAAATTTCCTCATTAATTTGCATTTTTCTAGTAGTGAATACATTGTTTTCTTATTTTCACGTGAAGAAATATAACCTGATAAAGAAATTTGGGAAAATTTGCAAGAAAAGAACAAAGAAAATTACAAGAAAGACCCAAGGAAAATTACAAAAGGCCCCAAATTCTTTTGAGATTTAAAATAAAATCAAATCAAATTTGCTAAAAAAACGTTATTTAAATAAAATATCCCTTAGGAGAAAAGTTTTGTTTGATTTAAAATTTATGGTCATTACAAATTTGTTCACCTTGATTCTTTTAATTACTTGAGTATGTTCACCTTGATTCTTTAAATTTTATTATTGGGATATTATTCACTGAAAAATATTTTGGCTTCAAATAATGGCTAGACCTATATCTGATGTTGATCATTGAAAGCTTTACTGCTGAACTGAAGTAGAAGAATTTTTTTTGGACAAATCTCACTTGATTTAAGTGTGAGCTTAAGCATCATTTTCATAGTCTACTTCATGTGCTTTGCCTTGATTATATATAGAATTTTGATTTGTTGTATATGTTGATTGTTTGTTGTTGAGGAATAGAGTTCTTTGTTGTTGGATTGTTAAAAATTTGTTGCTATAGAAATTTTTGGAGGTTCTATAAAAATTTTAAAAGAAAGTATATGATTATATGTATTTATGGGAAAGCATGATAAGAATTTCTAATCCTATTTATTAACAAGTTTAAAGTATTAAATTAGAAGTTTCTTGGATTAAGGCTTAAGGGATATGGGTCTTACACGCATATTCCATGCCAATCACACCTTATTTTTGGGGTGTGACATAAAGTTTCATAATCATATATAATTAGTCCTTATAATATTATTTTCCTTGAACTTGGTTGATAAAAATTAAGTTTTGGGCACCAAATTAATAATTGAGACAAATTTAATGGACTGAGTTTTAATATACCAAGAATTTATTATACAAACATGCTTTTAATTATGACATTTTAGTCTTTTGAAATGTCATAATTCTCCTAAAGTTTTTAAAAACTTTTCTGTCATTAAGGAATTAATATAAAAGATTAAATTATCTTTTATTGAAATAAAAATTCCAAGTCTTAGAACAGATACTTCACACGGTTTTCTTCTTATTATCTGTCTTAATGTTTTTTCTGTTACTGAAACTTTGCAAAACACAGATATAAGTGAGTAAGCAACCATTCTTCCTCTGTTAGCTCGCATTGGGGTAAAGTAAAGCCTTGCTTCTTGTTGCTTTTATTACAAATGGGCTGTTGGCCTTGCCATCCACTGTGCCTGCATTCCTGTGGTCGCCCCATCAGGAGTTGTGGGCCTACTTGCTTCATTTGCTCTTTTATTTTATTTGTTTTTTCTCTTCTTAGTGCTGTTAAACGGTCTTCTTCAAAAGTAAATAAAAATATATGATATTATTTTTAGTTGTATTGTAAATACATAAATTAAAGTTATGAATAACTAATCTAAAGTTGCTGTTGAATTTTTGAGATTTTATAAAGAAAAGTTGTGAATTTTAAAACAAAACTTATGAATCTTAGAAAAGAAGTTGTGAATAACTAATATCAAGTACTGTAATTTATAGTTCATATTAGTAAATTAACAAGTAAAGTAGAAAAATTAACAACTAGTAATTCTGCATAATAAGTGAATAGTACATTATTTTTTTACAATTAAAATTATTTTTACTTTTATTCTCCTAAATTGAACTAAAATTTTAGAATTTTTGGGACCTGCTGATAATTAATTTATATTCCTAGTCCTTATTTACAGATAATAATAAAAAATAAAAGATATATTAAATTTAAATTGCCCAGATTAAATTCGGACGAAGCCAACTCTTGTCATGAAAAGCTTAATAAGGATGAACATCAATTTATCATAGATACTGTTTCTTCCGTCGCTTGTCAGTTATCACTTCATATGGATCGGGATTCGGGAATGACTATAGTGCTTTCAACCTAGCGCAACAAATTTATTAAATATATACAACTTGAGAATAAAAGAATTGAGAGTTTATCAAGGGGGGGGGGGGAATTGAGAAAAGAGCCACACCCAACTTCCGAAACACCTTAAGGATAAAAATTTGAGTAAAAAAAAAAAAATCAAACAAACGCAAGTCAAATACTCCAAATTCCCATGTTATGGAGTACGCAAAATGCACTAAAGTTTTAAATCCCTAGAATATAAATAAGTTTAGAAATGTTATGACAAAAAAAGTTTAAAAATAAAAAATTTACTTCTTTTACTATCAATTACCCAAGCTCTGATTAACTGTTACATTTGTAATTTGGGCTAGGTGGATTAATTTGGGCTGAGTTTAAAATAATCAATTATATAAAAAGTTCATTTAGTTAAAAACAACTCTGACAAATAAGGTCTTCAAGGTAGCTCAAATATCCAAATTATGAAATATTTTTTTGTTCAATTTCAATTTTATCTTGAAAAAAATAGGATTTTCATTTTTATATTATTAATAATTTTTTTAAAAACTCAGCTATTCGAGCTAAATCTATTCAAGTTATGATTTGATCCCAATGTCTTCAATTTTTATGAGTGATGCTAGTAGGCCCTTCGAAACTCTCAAACTCAATCCTAAAATTTTTCAGACTTACTTGAGCTGGTTGGAATCCAACCATCCACTATTGAATATTCACTGTTTGCTAACTGCCACCACATGAGGCCCCTCCGATGTAAGGTGGCTCCACCACTATGAAAGATTGCCTCCGCATTCGGTGCTCGTCAAGGCGAGGAGCAATCCTGACCCTCCATTTCAACCTTATTTGATCTCTACCGTCCATTTAAATTAATTTTTAGATATTTTTAATATTATATTTATTAAAATAAACAATATAAAAAATTTTAATATTAAATCTGGACTATTTAAAGTATATTTAAATAGTTAATTTGTAAAATTTATAAATTTTTTAATATTAAATTAGGTCATCTAAATTATACTTGAACTTTATAGAATCTATCTATATAGTTAAATTGTAAAATTATAAATTTTTTTAATATTAAATTGAACTGCTAAATTAAATCTGTACTAAATAAATTGATAATGAAAAGATATACTAAAATTTTAAAATTTTTTATATTAATAAATATAATATTAAAAATATTTAAAAAATTAATTTAAATAGATGACAGGAATCAAATAAGACTAAAATGGAGAGTCAGGAGCTATCTTGGCCCTCATGAGCACGCGGCACTGGATGCAATTCTATGAAAGATTCCCAACTTGGGAAAAAGATAAAGATGATCATGTGAGCATGATCATTTTGGTCACTTATCTGCTAAGCGCCATCTTCAGAATCAGCGGAGCACATGATTTGCACATCAACTTGTATTTATCTCTTTCTGGAAAAGTAATATTTTAGATTACGTTCAAAATTTGTAACAAAACAAATGCTTTTTTAATTTAATTCACAAATAATTTATAAGGGATATATAAAAGTCCAGACTTTTTTTTTCCATCCTGACTTCTCCACATATCTATCCATAAATTACTAATAAATTAAATTGAAAACCTTTTATTTGGGTTCAGATTTGAAATTAAAATATTCTCTTCTTTTATTTAGTGTGTTCAAGTTACAAACCAATGCCTTAAGCTTAAAAAAAAATTACAAACCAGTAAAATACTTCATGGTTTTAGTGATTCTCAACATAAAACCGCAAACACATCATTAATTATCTTTGTTTTAAATTTTTTTTTAACAAATGTCCTTTTTTTCAATTTTATTCTAATTAACCATATCAAATACATCATCAAGGTCCTAGAACACATTATGGACTCACGTTAAACAAAAAGGGCATGGTTGAAAAAGATAATTGAGAGTAGTAAGGTTCTCATTGTCCTATTTATTTCTTTTAGTCTTATTGATAAGTCACTTCTAATATGTTTTACTGAAGTTAAAAAAAAACACTAAATTTCATCAATTCTGTCTAAAAATTCAGCAAATTTCCAACTTTATCCTCATTAGATATACATACTTTAATAAAAATAAAATAATCCAATATTTAATAATCTTACCAACATTTAATATAGGCAAAATGATAAAGATAAATACAAAAATCACAAAGGTGCCTTGAAGGAGCATATCAAAATAACAACTTTTTTATATGAAGCATTTATTATTAAAAAAGTTTAGTATTTAATAATGAAATCAATTATTAAAATTTAAAGGTCCTTGGTCAATTATTAAATGAGGATATTTACAAAAATTATTTTTGTAACATTTATTAAATCCAACTATTTTAATTGCTCATAAGTATCCTTCTATTGGAAGTAATCTTATTCAAGGTAAGCACTAAATCCAACCATTTTTAACTATGCATTTTTATTTTTGAGAATTAATTATTTGCATCTTGTTAAAAGTGATTGCAGCGAGTCATAATAACTTAAATTTTGGATTTGTATCAAAAACTTAAATTTCGGATCAAATGTTATGTTTTTAATTTGAAAATGTACTCATTTCTCCATTATCATGGTTTCCAAACTGTCACTGCCCAAATTAACTTCCAATCTGACTCGCTATCAACAAGGGAAGCATTGAATAAAATTGGTTGTTGCCTTGTAGCTTGTATGTACCAGCTAGACCCAAATATCTTCCATTTCAAATTAAAAGTATGCTTTTAATTTGAAAATGTACTCATTTCACCAATCACAGAGAGCAGAACAATCAGAATCAGACCATTTACTCCTCCATAAATTAGTAGGGAGTTTAATTTAAAATGGAAGTATTTCTTCCAGTCCTATATATAAGTGTTTTTTAGAAGAAATTGGTGATTCTGTTTCTAAGTCACTTAACATGAAAAAATATCAATCTTTAATTATTTTCTTTTAATTTTACCTTTTTTGTAAGTTTCCATAGTAAGATAAAAGGTTACATAAAATACAAAGTATTTTTGAAGACATGCATTTAACTAGGATATAGTAGAATTTTTTAAACAACATTAATAATTAATAATTTAATTACTCATCTAGTCTTATTTATTGGACAGAGAGGGAAGATTAATGTTGATTTTATTTATAAGGTACTTTACTATTTTCTATATTAATATTCACCTTTTTACCTTATTAAATGCTAAAAATTTACTAAAAATAGTTTTTTAATCTTTAATAGGGGATAGAGGTCAAAATTTATTTAATTTTAAAATATAGTTAATAAGGTTTAAAGTTTTTCTTGACTCTAGTAAAACATATCAGAAGTAACTTATAAATAGGACAAAGAGAGTATGTATCCTTGATTTTAATTAAATCGTTAGAAATGACTTAAACATGAAAGAGAATGATAGATAAATTTTCCTAAAATAGAAAAATGATAATTTTGTTCCGTGAAATGTGATAACAACAATGAGGTTCCAAACAGATTTATTTGATATTAAATTTCTATGTGAAATTATCTTAGTACCCCTTTACGACTAATTATATTTGGTTTACATGTTTGATATAAGTTTTCGCAAGTTAGGTTCCACTAATAACTAAAATGATTTAAAAAGTTACAACTTTTTATTAGCAATTTTTTTAATCAGCAAAAAGTCCAACTGATTTTACATAATTCATAAGTTTGGTTTTACTAATGATTAAAATAATTTTAAAAATCACAACTTTCTATCAGTAGTTTTCTTTAATAAGCAAAGTGTAACTAATTTTATATATTTCTTAAGTTTGATATAAGTATTAGCAAACTTGATTCCACCAATTACTAAAATAATTTAAAAAATTATAACTTTCTATCAACAAATTTCATCTAATTTTATATCGCTTATAAATATAATATAAATATTTGTAAATTCAATTTTACCAATAACTAAAATAATTTAGAAATCACCGCAAAAAGATATTAAAGTAATTTCATATATAAAGTTAATCTCAAAAAAATTTCTTTAAATATTATTGTTATTGTCACATTTCATGATATATAAAATTATTATTTTTCCCTAGAGAGTTTTATCTAACTTTTTCCCTAAACAAGACCTGGGAAAGACCGGCATAACTCTGATAAAAATGCATGAATGACGTCACCATCAGCTGCTCATGGCCGACGCCAAATCCATATTTCGGAAATGCATTAGGCCTCTCAGTTTTCATCATTCCACGTGTCGCCACGCCATACGTCAGATAATACCAAATCGGCCGACAATTTCGGGAATCCCGAGGAATCACTTCTCCACTCGCAGACACTTCACTTGACGGACACTCGCTCTCACTCACCGACACTTGTCCCTCGCTATCAATCCAGGGTCTACCTAAGCAACCCTTGAGCGTTTGAGGTCAACATCTCGGCAAGGAAACCACTAGCGGTTTTTCACTGCCCAAAAGACCTGCTTCATAACCCCAAAATGATAATGGAATCGAAACGGACGAAACTAAACCGCTTGACAAGAATCCGAATAAAGTATTCAAAGCACATCAATCTTCAAAAGCCTCTCTAGTTAGGACCTTAGTTCAAATAAACCTGTCTTCTTCCTCCCATACTTCTACGATTGTTCTGTAAGTTCCAACTTCTCCAGCATATATATTAACTATTTATTACGATTTTTTTTTTATTGATCTTTTAGTTCTATGTATGGTCTTGTTTAAGAGTTCATTTGATGAATAATTTCAGCTTTATTACTGATTTTTGTGCGGCTGCTGATCTGAGAAGCCCTAGCGAGATGGGGAGAGGAAAGATTGCGATTAAGAGGATTGACAATTCAACGAACAGGCAAGTGACTTTCTCAAAGAGAAGAAGTGGATTGCTTAAGAAAGCGAGGGAGCTTTCGATCCTCTGCGACGCACAAATTGGTGTCATCGTCTTCTCCAGCTCCGGCAAGCTCTATGAATATGGAAGCTCCAGGTTCCTTATTTAGTTCAATACCCAGCTTAATTTATTTTTCCTTTCTTTGCTTTATCAGAAGCGATGGCACAGTATTTAAGTTTTACTCTGCTTCTGATCTCTCCTTTGATCTCGGTAATGTGCCTATATCATCTTCTTTTCTGTTTTTTTTTTTTTCCTCCCAAGATAAAATGGGATGATGTTCGTCAGATACATACGGTGTGCAGTTCTGTTCCAATTTTAACAACAAACCTGTGTTGTTGTTCGAATTCTTAGAAGAAATTGACATGTTTTCTTTTATTTTCCCACTTGTGTGTGTGTGTGTGTGTGTGTGTGTAGAGAGAGAGAGAGAGAGAGAGAGAGAGAGAGAGAAGAGTAACTACAAGCTTGAAAATTGATGCTTTGGATTTGTATATATGTTTGGCTATTTTTTCTCATCTTATATATACTTGTGTGTAGCTTTGATATATATATATATATATATATATATAGGGCGTGATAGAATATCAGAAACTCCTTCTCCTTCTGCTAGCTGATCTTAAATTAATTCTTGTGTGTCTCCTTTTCTTGCACCTCTGTATTAGGTCACACTTAATGGGAGCTAAGAAAAAGCTGAGCATGAAATGGCATATATGTTACATTATCAATAAGAGATCTCAACTCTACTGGTTGAACTATACTGCAAATTTCATAGACATGCCCCAAACTCGGAAGAACACGTTAAAACGCTTTTATGCTTGCCTTCACATACATACATACATACATACAAATATACTATAGATACCATGCTAAAGGTCTGTATTAAATCATGACAAGGATGCGTCATGTGCTGATTGTGGAGTGCATATGTACATGGTCTGGGTTAGTAGTACTTATAAACCTAAACCTAAAGGGGGAGGGGAAAGAGAAAGAGAAAGGAGAGAGAAGAAAAGAGAAATGAAGATGTAGAGAAAGGTTTGTATACTTTATTCAATCAATTCAAAGTAATAAATACATAATATGAAAATTTAGGTCAACATGTTCGATTGAACTAGTAAACTTTTAAATTAATGTCTTGACTGATTTAATAAAATAATTTATTTATAATTGGTTGAATTATTGTTCAACTCTAGTTTTGACCATTAATGTTTGAATCAGTACTTTGACTTGTTTGGTTTTTGATATTTTGGGTAAATATATAGATTGTAGCCTTATTTATATATAGAGCTTTAACTCTAACCTTAACCCTAACTAAAAATATATCATTCTTAAAAGTAAGGACAATATCTTGTTACCATAAAAAGTAAAGGAGAAACTATCCAAAGGAAAATACAACCTATGTAATATGCATAATGAACAATTTCACAAATAAGATACTTTGTGTCACATTAACGTTAAAAATCTCTCCTATTTAAGCCTTAAAGTCTCTTATCAACTACTCTATATAATAATAACCTAATATATAAAAGCTCTCTAGTATATTATTGAAATCCCTCAAACTCTAGGTGCTAAAATGTATGAATTTCTCAACTTTTACTTTGATTGTGATAATCATGCCTTAATAAATGATCTTTGTAGCGATGATACCTATCCTTCAATTCCCTTAATGCATTAAATAAGGGTAATATGGAAAATATATGCAATAAATATCTCATATGGTGTCTTATAAAAAGGATCAAAATTAAATTCTCCCTCTAAATGTCTCATAAAAGAGATGGGATGGAGCATATTATTAAAACAAGCAAAAAACACAGCAACAGTAATCCGTTTTAGTTCAAAAACTACACATGAGCATTATTCTTTTAATATATGATAAATCAACTGAACAATTATCAATTATTTATCTAAATAGCATGAAAAATGTTCTAAATAGCATGAATATGTAAGAGTTAGACACGTACTCCTTTCAATCCCTATTATAAAACATCTCTAACTAGCTACCTCACCAAAACCAAGTATATTTGGTTAAGTCATTAATTTTGTTTGAAAATAAAATAAACTTTCAATTTTATTTCTAGTCAAATGAAAAAAAATTAAATTTACATTATATTCTCTCTATAATAGATGTGTTTAAATAGGGTAATATTTAAAAAACATAATTAATATCCTATTAAGTGTTTTATATTAAAAACAAAAGCACCATTCTAGAAGGAACCCTATAATAAGATCTGGAGGGAGTAAGGATCGGAGAGGGGGAAAGCAGGAAGAGAGAGAAAGAGAGAGATCTATAAAATCCAATGCACCAAGCATTAATACCTTCCCTTGTTTGTGGAAGCTAATCCCAATAATGTCCTTAGGGAGCTTACCCTAATAATGTCAAGTTTAATAAATATTGTTTAATCTTCAAAGTTCATAATAAATATTGTTTCTTGCAAGTTGTAATTTGCACAACAATGCTACTTTCAAAGATTCTATAACAAGCATTTATAGATTTTCATCTTATTTTGATTGAGTTATCTCTGCTTATGGCAGCATGAAATCTATTATTGACCGCTACAGTGAACAACAAGGGGATCATTGTCAGCTTCTAGATCCTGCTTCAGAAGTCAAGGTACAAGATCAAATTAAATACCATTCCTCAACATATTTTTGTGGTTTCTTCGAATAGTTCATGCTATAGTTACTCTAGCTACTACAACAGTGCATCAAAGTTCGAACTTCCATTGCTTTTCATTTTCATCACCAAAGAGTCATATCATCGCCAAGCAATAAGATTATTTTACAGAAAATGGGGAAATTAGTTCTGCTGGCTAAATGTGAAGCACCAAGTCACATAATGATATTAACACTATAACTAGAAACTATCTCCGAATATGGAACCTTGTGTCTTGGTATGATCTCATCAAGATTGCAAAATACTATTCTTGCATCTTCGCACTTATATCGAGAGTTAGAATTCATGTCTTCTTAATTCCTCTTGATTGCATTACGCTTTATTTGACATAATATTCAAGCTATATATATATATATATATTTGATGATATATGCCTTTCCATTTGGTAGTTTTGGCAAAGAGAAGCAACAGTCTTGAGGCAACAACTTCAACAGTTTCAAGAATACCACAGGTAACAAAATTACTTGATCACTACTCTATTATAATAAGAAAATAAGATACATTGGAAGGAAAATTATTACTTTCTGCTTGCAAAATGTTGGTCTCAACATGGAAAAAATAACAGATCACACATACTGGGAGAGATGCCTGCATTAGTGCCCGACAGTGCCTGGAATAGGATAATACTTATATGCAATTAAAAAAATGCAAATGAACAATCAGTGCAATACGCTAATACTTCTGAACTCACTCAACTATCATAAACTCTCTTTACAATGGCAATTCAATCATTCCTTTTACATCCTCTGAATTTAAGAAACTGGAACTACTTAGTAAACCAGAAGTAACTCATTTCCTGTTTTGGAAAATGCAGGCAATTGATGGGTGAAAAACTTTCTAGCTTGAGCATCAATGAATTGCAAAATTTGGAAAATCAACTGGGGAAAAGTTTAAGAAGTGTCCGGATCAAAAAGGTTTCACAGATAAATTCAACTCATATCTTAATTTAATTTAACATGTCTCGCCGCTTTTACTGGGCAAGCATTTAACTTGATCATTAAATTATCCTCAGGAACAAGTTTTAAAGGACGAGATTAAAGAGCTGCAACAAAAGGTATTCAAGAATACTCTCTCTGATCTTGCCATGTATGAAATGCAATCCCAAAAATTCTAGCTAATATATTGATGTGCTATTGCAGGGATATCAATTTAGTCAAGAAAGCGTAGAACTCTATAAAAGGATTGAAGTCATTAGTAAAGAAAATGCAGAATTACAGAAGGTAAGCTATTAAGTTGATAAAAACATTTTATCAAATTAGATCATGTGCATGTACTATTCATCTTTCCAATCATATAACTTATGAGTCTCACAAGGGAATATGCTTATACAATCAACAAGATTATATGTTAAAAAGTTAAATGTTTACAAACCGGTGTTGATCTTAGGAGTTGCCTCCCATTGCATTTGACAATACTTGAATCTGACGTGGTCAAATTATATGTTTTCTTTTCAAAACCAAATGGAGCTTCTTGTTTTTTTTTTTTTTAGTTAGACTTGTGAAGGGTTACATGCACCAACTTATCTGCAGCTGAGACAGACACGGTCTCAATCTTGTGAGCCACCAACCAAAGCAATGGAACTGGGGTATATCTCTTAAACTGATGAATAAACTCACAGCTTGAAAACACACACATGCGCGCGCGCGCGCACTTGTTATATTGATCATTCTGAAAATTATGACTAAGCACTTGATTCCTATATGACAGATTACAGCTGCTTTAGCAACGGCTCTTTCCTGTAGGAAGATCAAGTTTTCTGCAGGGAAGATAGAACCAAAACAGCATCAATTCCATATATATGAAGTTCCATCATATCAGAAACCAGTTCTCCATAAGGTTAATACATAGTGGATGACCTGATTATGTGTCTCTGTAAATTTTAGATGACAAAACTCTCAATTGTACCTAGTGGGGGGATTATTTAGTTTGCAGATCTGTTCTGATCAAATAAATCGAATTTGGACTCATAAATATTTGCTTACCTTTGATGTTAACCATTATAACAAATTAAACTTCTAGGACTGTCTTTATTTTATATCTTTGTCAAAATTTGATGACGAGTTCAAATTTAAGCGAGAAGTTCAAATTTTTGTATTTCAAATTTCTGTTTGTCTTTCATATTTTTCAGATTATATTTTTGACTAACTGAAAAATATTGATAAATAAATAAATAGTATGATATGATATAGCAAACAATGTACAAAGATTTGAAGTTGAAATTAAACTTCAACGTGTTAATGGTCCTCTGACCTAGTTGCAAAGGGAGAATGATAAAGAGGTTTTAAAAGGACTAATTAATTCAACCTAGGTTCCAAATGCCAAACCCCAAAAATTTGTAAGTTCAGCTCTCATTTTTCAATTTTGTTGTGATAAATTTGTAACTTGTTTTCTGAATTTAAACATGGTCAAAGAATAAATAAATTCTTTCTTGTTAAAATGTAGAAACAAATTGCAAATTTATCACAACAAAGTTACAAAATTAAAAACCAAACTTACAAATTTTTGAAATTTGACACTTGAAACCTAAGTTGAATTGATTGGTCTTTTTGGAACCTCTCTATCATTCTTCCAATTTAAAAAGTGATATTATGTTATTTTTTCTCTATCATGAAAGATAATTTTAGAAATGCTTTTTAAATAATACCTAAAAAGCAACACGTGACTTATAAATAGGACTAAATGAATATTCTACGTGTCTTATAAATGGGACTTGATGGACTGCCATTTTTCTTGTCATAGGTAATTTTAAAGGAGAATGATAAATAAATCTCTCTAAGGGAGAATTTTAACAAAGACCTCTTGACCATACATATTTAAAGTCAAGACCTCTAAATTTTTAAAATTTTATTGCAATCCAAGGGTATTGATTTGATATTAAATTTTTTAGAAAAATAATAAAATTTCTCTTCATTTAAATTAATATTAGAATTGTCCTACTTCACTTATTAATTATCTTATCTCACTTGTTCACTTACTTATGAAATATTATTAATTATCTTACTTCACTTGTTCATTGTAAAACTTTCACTTAATTTCATTCTAGGAAAACAAACAAGTAAAGTAGGGCAATTAATATTCCTTAAGTAAATAAATAATGTATAATATAGGAATCAACAAGTTATCTTAAAATGATTTAAACACTTAAAATGAAAATAAATTAAGTAGAAAAATTAACAATATTTCATAAGTAAATTAACAAGTGAAATAAGACAATGAACAAGTGAAGTAGGGATTCTTGATATTAATTTAAATGAAGGGTAATGTTATCATTTCTCTTAGAAATTTCATATCAAATTAGTACCCCTAAATTGCAATGTAATTTTAGAAATTTAGGAGCCTTGAATTTAAATAAATGTGGTCAAGGAGTCTTTATTGAAATTCTTCCTTTCTTTGAAAAAGAAAAATGACAATTTAGTTTTGTAAAATGTGATGATACATTCTAAGTCTCAAAAGACCTAATAATCATTAAAATTTTTGACGAAATGACATAAATATCTCATAATTTAAAAAAGTGAAAAAAATGATGAAGAAAGTTACAAATGTCTAAACTGCTTTAATCATTTATTGAACTAAACTTGTAAATTCTAAAGTTAAAGTTGTGAATGAAAAAAACTTTATTGCATTTTGCTAATTGAAGAAAAATGGTGGAAGAAAATTGTAAATGCTTAAAATACTTTAGATATTTACTGAACCAGAGTTATAAATTCTAGAACCAAAGTTGTGAAAAAAAAATCTTTTTTCCACTTTGCCGATTGAAAAAAAAAAATGTTCTAAGAAAGTTGCAGATGTCTAAACCATTTTAGTTATGTGTTGAGTTATAGTTGTGAATTTTAGAACTAAAGTCGTAAACAAAAAAAACACTATTGAATTTTTTAAAATTAAGGGATATTTTTATTATTTTATCAAAAATTTTAATGACAATTAAGTCTCTTGTTGGGACACAACACAGAAGATATTATCACATTTCAACATCCTTGAATTGTCATTTTTCTATTTCAGAAGGATTTATTTCTCATTCTCCATAATTTTAAAATAAATTTAATTGATTTCAAAATGGATAAGATTAAAGTACTTAAGTTTATATATTTAATATATTTTTAACTAATTAAATCAAGACAAGTGAATTTTAATGTTTTTTTGCCAAAATTTTTTAAAAGTTTTAATAATATTAATAATAAGAGTTTGTTATAGAACAAATTATCTACAAAAGATTTGAATGTCTTAATTTAATTCAAAACAAGCATCATAAATATATAAGGCTAAGTAAGTATATAAGTTTTTTCTTTTTAAACTTTTTAAAGAATGATAATTAATATTATTATTTGTGATTTTTTTCCCAATTTTTCCATTCATTGAAATTAATAAGCACAATAAAATATGTCTAGAAATTAAGTTTGCCAACAACTTGGGTGCAATTAACTAATTAGGGGTAATAGCGAAAAAATAGCTACTACATCGCCTCGTCCTATATTTACGGTCAAATAAAGTTTTAAAACTTTGGTCTAGTATTGAGACGAAAGAGAATACGATATAGTCTAGTTTTATCGCACACAAACCAAAAATAATAGTTAAAAGCAAGTTACACAATCAAACATGTAATAGTACTTGATGGCTTAGGCTTACTAGGTAAGCAAACTACATATTATAATGAATTATGGAAAGTCAAGATTAAATTAAGGGAGGACGACGAGTAAGTCTTGAAAAAGACCATTTTATTCAACCTAGGTCTCAACAATTTCTTAAACACAAAATAGAAAAATATAACTTCGAATCGTTACATTTTGCTCACATTTTATTTTAGATTCCTGCACTTTTTTTTTCATATTTTAGATTACTATATTTTTTTTAGTGTTTTAAGTTCCTTCAAAATCCTTATACTTTATTTATTTAAAAATTTAAAATATTAAAAAATAAAAATATTAGGAATCTAAACCATATAAAAAAGTGTAAGGATTTATAAAAAAAATGCAAGCAAAATATATATAGGAATTCAAAGTTATATTTTCTTTATAAAGTCTCTTGATCTTTAAATGATATTTAAATATACCAGGTAAAGACTAAACACCCTTCATAACTCTATCAGTAAATTTCCATTTGGAGCTCATTTCTCTTTTGCACATTACAAACCCGCTGATTGTGTTTCGCCTATATTATTGCTTCTCGGTGAACTCGAGCAACTGGAAATTACAAACCTAATTGAAATTTTAAACCAGAAAGTTGCTCCTCCGCGATTGGTGTAGCCTCGCAGAGAGTTTCATAAGCTGTGAAGCTATGTTGGTGAATCGAATAGAGAGCCTGCATTTTAGATTATGAGTAGGTTGGTTTTTTCAACTTTAACATTAATTGCACATGAGTCCATCAGCCCTGCCTTGCAGTGCATTATTGGAATCCATGCATCAAGCTTTAAATGCAATTATATTGCTTCTGAGAGCCTTGTATGTGACTCTCCCAAGATTAAAAGTTTTAATAATTTAAAATATTAATATTTAAAATTTAAAATAATTTTATTTTTTAAATATAAAGATCAATATTTTAAATAATTAAAATTATAAGAACTAAATTATATTATATCAAAATTTAGAGATGAAATTACAACTGAATTTTTTAAATATTTTAAAATATTAATATTTTGGTTAACTTTTTTTTTTACTCTATAATATTTATTAATATTCTATATTATAGTCTTGTGGGAGTAATAATTATTCGTTGTTTGTAGTTTGTTATTTTGCACACACTCACTTATTAAGTTATATTATGTCACAGTTTAAAAATTAAATTTTTTAAATATTTTAAAAAATTAATGTTTTGCTAGCTTTTTTTTTTAACCCTGTAGTAATTGTTAACACCCTATGTCATAGCCCAGTGGGAGTAATGATTATTCATTGTGTGTAGTTTGTTATTTTCCACACACGCTTATTAAAACAAAACCGTTACCCTTTTTTTAACCTTACGGGGATTATTTTTGTTTTTTCTATTTTAATCTCTAGTGCATGTCAGATTTCGGGGACTGCACAACGAATACGGAATTGTGTGGTTTTTTTTTTTTTTTTTTTGCAATTAATATGCTCCAGTGGTCCTTGGTGCAATTTTCCCTTTTAAAATTTTAGCATAAATACCACGTAATACAATTAACAATTAATATATCAAAATATTGATTGCACTTTGAAATTTATCTCTAATTTAATGCATTGAAACATTTTCATATTACTTACATAAATAAAAGTTTGATGGGAAAAATATCAATAAATGTTGCATTGAAATTTTAAAGACATATATAAAATGAAATAAAAATTTTCTTCTAAAAAATCTAGTATTAAAATGGAATGAGTAGTATTAATAAAGATTAAAATGTAGCAATGAGTAATATTAGATTCAAACTCTCAAGGTTCGAGTTTTATAGCTAATTGCATTTTTTAATTATAAATTAATTATTAAGTTTAATTTTACTTGATATGAGATTTTCTACATCTGCTTATATTCTCTCATACTTGGGGTTAGTGAAAGGACACATTTTAATTCAAAACCTCAAGGTTTTAGTGTATAGGTTTTTTTTATTAGATATTAATTATTAAGTCTAATTTTATTTGTTGTAAGCCTTCTCACATCAACTTAAGTTAATTATAATAATCCACAGAACGAGAAAACCTTCAATATTTGGTGTGATAATCACATTCATTCAACAACTTCCAAATTTCAAGCATAATAAGCTGAGCCTCGGGAAGGAAATTTAAGGAGGGAAAAACTCAAATAAATTAAAAGATATATACCAGTAAACAAACAAAAAATATTCCAAACCTATCAATTAGATAACGAACAAAATTTCAGCTAATTAGCGCTATTAAAGACCAAGATCTCAAATAATCAAGATATATAAAAAAAATTATAAAAAGTTCGGATCTTCTGTGAAAAAGGTAGTAGCCAAACCTAAAGGAAAGGGTAGAGATCTGGAAACTGATAAAATATAATAGAATATTCATCATATTGTTCGAAAGAAGAATGGGGCGAGAGAATATATATTCTTGCACACTTAATTAATGTATTAGGTAATATAGGCTGTGATGCTTGTAAATGATTCTTGCACATTTAATTAAATTACAAACCAAAACCCCAAAAATTAAATCAAAAAAATTATTATTCAAAATGCAAAGGGAAAATGACAATTAGGTCCCAAAGGACCAATTTTATTCAAGATAAGTCCCAAAACATTCTGAAAGGCCAGTTAAGTCCCTAGGTCCTTGAGTGGCATTTTAATATAATGAGAAATGACCGAAATACCCTTATTCGGCTGATGAAAATGTGAGGTTTCTCCTTCTCTACTCTTCCCTGCCCTGTTCGTCATCCCTTCTCTCCCTGCCCTGTTCCTCGTCTCTTCTTTCCCTGCCCTGTTCATCGTCTCTTCCCTGTCTCATTGCAAGTGAGTAAAGCTTTCTGTCATCTCTTCCCTGAGCTGTCCAATAAAGCTGTCTATCATCTCTATTCTAGTCCTGTTTAACATCCCTTCTCTGCCCTAAGTGATCAGTTGCTTAAGTCATTAATCTGTAAACTGTTGTGGTCATTAATCTTTGATGGGTGTGATGCATTTGCCTAGCTGAAGAGTCTGATCCTCATCAACATTTACCATTTCGATTATGCAGAATTGCTTTTTCATCAATTTTTTTCTTGAGTGTCTTAGCTGAAGGGGACTATGTAGTTTGTACAAGTGATGACATGCTCAAATGGATTTTAAATTCGAAGTTATACATTGTACCTAATTAATCAAGTTTGCAACTTTGTAACTCTGTAATTTATTTTCACAATTTTATTTCCAACTTTTAATATTGAAATGTATTTATAATGTTCAAGTTATACATTATAACCAATCAATCAAGTTGTCAAGCAACTTAGATACCCAGTTTTGCAACTAGCTCGAGACAAATTTGCCATTGCTTGTCAAAATTTTGGATGGAAGAACCATTGAATTTTTAAAAATGTTATTATTCTAGGACAACGTTCCAGTAATTTGTAATTCAGACACCAGATTTTGCAACTGTCTTATGAATAATTTGCAACTTCTTTTCAAAATTTTGGGTGGAAGAACTATTGAATTCTTAAAGTTAATATTGTAGGATAATGCTCCAGTAATTTGCAATTGAGACACCAGCTTTTACAACTTTCTTACAAATAATTTGCACCTCCTTCTCAAAATTTTGGGTGGAAGAACTATTCAATTCTTGAACTTGCAAAGCTACTAAATTATTTTAGGATATGGCTCCAGTAATTTGCAACTGACATACCAGATTTTACAACTTCATTACAAATAAATTGCAACTCCTTCTCAAAATTTTAGGTGGAATAACTTTTGAATTCTTGAACTTACAAAGCTATCAAATTATTTTAGGATAACGCTCCAGTAATTTGCAACTGACATACCAAATTTTGCAACTTTATTACGAATAATTTGCAACTCATTCTCGAAATTTTGAGTGGAATAACTTTGAATTCTTGAACTTACAAAGCTACTAAATTATTTTAGGATATGGCTCCAATAATTTGCAACTAATATACTAAATTTTACAACTTCCTTACGAATAATTTGCAACTCATTCTCAAAATTTTGGGTGGAATAGCTTTTAAATTCTTGAACTTGCAAAGCTACCAAATTATTTTAGGATATGACTCCAGTAATTTGCAACTAACATACTAAATATTGCAACTTCCTTACGAATAATTTGCAACTCATTTTCGAAATTTTGGATGGAATAACTTTTGAATTCTTAAACTTGCAAAGCTACCAAATTATTTTAGGACATGGCTCCAATAATTTGCAATTGACATATCAAATTTTGCAACTGCCTTACAAATAATTTGCAATCTCTGTTCGAAATTTTAAAACAACGCACTTTTAGTGATTACAAAAGATATGAACTATACATATAAGTTGCATGTATTAATTCATCTAATGCATCTGCACATATCAGTTGTCCACATACACAAAAGCATGAACTTGAATTTATAAAAGAGGGGTTGCTATGTATCAAAAAACCCCAATACTACCAATATACATGTATAAAAACCTATATATGTTAACCAAATCTAACTTGATCTAAAACTACCCATATATGTATATCACCTAAATCCAAGTTCATGTGGTAACCCATTTACAATAACATCAACTTGAATTTAGATTTCTACACCTCTTCCGTATACGGTCTGCTTCATGACAATGAGAACAATGATAAACCTTCTTCTGCTGATATTGAGACTCAATCCTCACATGACGAGGTCTGCTAGCTGATTAAGATGTTCTAGGAGGTAGCAAAAAGGTTTGGCTTATGAGCTTAGATACTGTCAATGCATTTGGCTTTGACATCTCATGGGTCTCAATATGATGCATAGTGTCATTGTATATTTTCTCCTATGAACTACGAAGATAACATGCATAGTGCAACACTATACTTGTAGATTGCTTGTCTACAATCATCAGCACTCGCAAAAATCTGCTCAGGTCCTACTAGTAAATCTTTCCACTTTGTTGCATTCAGCTTAGGCATTAGTGTTGGGATACTTTGTATTACACATGGTAGAACTTCAAGATCTTGTGTAGCATGTGAATTCTCAACTGAACATTCTGCTCTGCATTTTCATTCAAATCATATTTATTACTACCATCCATATTCATATTAACATAATATTAATTATACAACTATTAAAAAAACTTACCCATCAATTGAATCTCTTGTTGCCTCTGTACTTTGCTATATCTTCCCAATGATGTACACATGAGCAAAATTATCATTCAATTTCATTAATTGATTTATCCCTTCATCATCTTTAAGGTCTAAAAGAGCATTGCAATCAAACTTGACTGTGTACTTCAACTCTATTCCATTTAAATCACAATTCAAGCATGATGAAATCAATCTAACAAGTCCTGCAAGAGACATTCCTTCTCTAATCATTCTTTCATTACAACTCCCCCCATCATAATGCATTGTCCTATGCATATCTTTTACAATATCTCCACTAAAATGAAAATAACAAAAAATTTTCTTTAAACAACTACTTTCCATCGTACCCAATAATATCAACCTACAAGAAACAAAATAAAATGTAATAATATATCACTTAGAAACAAGTTACTTTTGACATAAGTGATTTTCGCATCAGTTAAACAATGATAGCGTTCCATCTTAAAATATGGACACTTGATAGTAATTTCTTACACTTTCAGTTGCAAAATGTCGAATCTTCATGCCAAAAATTTAGAAACGTGAAATAAAAAAAAATCTTTCATGTTCAGTTGCAGAAAACCGTTCCATCTTTTTCCTTATGAAAGCCATTTTGCAAGAAATCAAACCTTCATGGAGTAAACCTTTTTGTTTAGATGCAAGGATTTGCAAAAAAAAAAAAAACTGTCTGCACGTACCAGCACAACTCCTTAAGCTTCCTTGAGTCAATAATTAAGGCAACTTACCTCTTCCAAGCATAACTCTATTTCAGGAATGGGTATTCTTCAACGTACAGCTCCACCACTTCCATGTAGTTCTCATCAATGGCGGGAGAGAGATAAATCGGGAGGGAAATGTTGGAGCTAATGAGTGTACATGTTATATTTACTCATAGGGGCATTTTTGTCATTTCCTTTGTAATTCTAATTGGGAAAAAACAGCATGGGACTTGATTGGCCTTTTAGAATTAGTTGGGACTTAACTGGTATAAAATTGATCTTTTGGGACTTGATTGTCATTTTCCCAAATGCAAAGCATGTGAGGTTGCAATTTCTAGATGATATTCCATCGGTTAACTTTAACTTTGTCAAAAAACTAATCCTGATAACTGATCGTGCCATGTTTAATTGTTGATAAGTGCCTATCCTATTAACATTATCTTTGAATTGAATAAGACTCTTTTGGATTTATTGTGTTTAATTGGTCTCGTACCCATGTGATAACGACGTTCTTATATCCCTGCGAATTGAATATTTGTGTTTCATGAAACACCCAAAACCCTCAAATATTTCAGAGTAAAAGAGTAAATTAGCTTCTAAACTATAACTTTAGAAATATCTGAAATTATAAACTCATTTTTTGTATAATATTCTCCTTTAATTTTAAAAAATAATGTAATTTGGCTTCTACCATTTACAAAAGCTAATTCTTATTCATTTTCTGTAATTTTTTTGTTCTAGTTGGTAATTTTTTTTTGATAATTTGCTATCATTTTTAAAATTATTTTTTAATTAATTAACAGTCAAAGTTAATTTGTTGTTAACGGTAAAAGTCAACTTACATCATTTTCCAACAATGGAAAACACTTTGTATTGAAAGTTCTCGGCCAATTTGCCCCATTTCACTTCTTAATTGGCAAAATTTAGATGGGCAATAATTTCACTACTTCTACGTATAATTTCCTATTCGTTCATATATGCATTCACATTGACACTCTGAAAATTATTTCTTGGGTGAAGTAGATAAACATTTTGAAATTACTAGTATTGGTGATCAACATTTCGAGTATATATGTTTATACATATGTTCCTATAAAATATATTATTGAAGTTTAATTTAAACCTTAAATCTTTGAACATTATCTGGTATATATTTTGTTTATTTTTTATTTACTTATCAATAATGTAATCAATTCCAAGTACACATGCTATTATTTGACAAATTTTCCATTTTGTTTATTTGTGAGTGTATATTGACTTATTACATGGTCAGATGGTTTAAACATGGGAGAACGTGAACCTAGAATTTGAAATACATGGTACCATAAATGATATCATCTTAAATTATAAAACATTTTTAAAAGAGATTTGGTATTTTAAAATATAAAACACTTTAAGGGGATTAACATTTTGTTAAATAGATTTATTTCAATATTATTATCTCTCTCTATTTCATTATTGTCGTTATCTTTTTTCAACATATTAAATAAAGGATATTTTTGAAAGACTATATATTTTTTTTAAAAAAATAAAGTTGTTAAGTGTATTAATAAGATTCATTGGTATGTAATATTTGGTTCAAAAATATCTTATAATTTAAGATAGAGAGAGTACAAATCTAATAATGATACCTTCTGCATTTCTGCATTTTCTTTACTAATGACTTCCATCCTTTTGTAGGGTTCTACATTTTCTTTTGTAGAAGTTCAACTGTTGAAGGTCGTGTTAATGTTTGACATGAATTAAAAGCATGTTTGTATAATAATTGTTGGTATAATAAAACTTTCAGTCTATTAAATTTACCCGAATTATGAATTTGGTTTCCAAAATTTAGTTTTTATCAACCAAGGTCTTAAAGTTTTTGAACCATACACAATTAGTTTATGAAAAGGAAAATAATATTGCAAGGACTAATTGTGTAAGATTATAAAACTTTAAGGGCTTAATTAATAGAAATTAAATTTAAATGACTAAATCGATAATTAAAACAAATTTGAGAGGCTAAAAGTTTTATTATTCTTAAACTGTTATAGTTTAATAATTTTTTTTCATTAAAGAACTCTTAATAAATCAATAAAAATTAGGTCTCACGAAAGGAGTTAGTCTTTTATAACATAAAAAACTAATGTTCAAATCTCCTACACGATCTTATGAAGGGAAAATAATATCACAAGGACTAGTTGTATATGATTATGAAACTTTATGATCTTAATTAATAAAGATTAAACATCAAAGACCAAATCTGAATAAACTTGAAGGACCAATGTTTCGTCATCCTTGCATTGTTATAGTTTAATTAATTTACGTTCATTTAATAACTCTTAATAAGAATCAAATCCAAAACATTAGATTAATTAAGTATAATTGTTCTTCACGATGCAAAAGCCCGTGAGACCGCATGCTGTTCATAAAGCTCATGCACACTGTATTTTGCAGGGTCCAAAAAGGAAGATCGCAATTTTTAGACAATGGGGGTTCGCTTATTTTTCAATAAATAAATAATTCTGATAACTCACCGTACTGTACGTTTAATACTAGGAGTTGATGAAAAGTCCTCAGCCAACTAATTAATGTGCAGTTTTATATTTGAATAATGATGATTCTTTTGGATTTAATGCCTGTAAGTCCACATGATACTGTGTTGTCGGAGCACGACGAAGATTTGTTTTCTTAAACAATCAAAAACCTCAAATATTTTAGATAACAGGATAGAAAAAAACACGGAGTTAACACGGAATTAACACTGAATTAACATTACATGTATGATGTTTCCAATGAAGCATAATCATCAACAAATGATCCTATAAACTGGTCATTTGTGAAAACAGGTATCCCTATAATGTATTCACATTATTTTATTGTTCGAAGACACTTTTTGCACTAGGCCGGCCAACTTGCTATTTTCCAGTTTTTAATTAAGTTTAATTAATTGGCAAAAAGTAGACTATCTGATTAACTGGCATAATCTAGTTCTTTAAAAGTAGCTTACTTTTTCCCCCAATTTGCAAAAACTAGCTGTAAGTTAACGTTGCATATTGCTAAAGTCAATTTGAGTTACCCAAGCCAGCATATATAAAAACTGGTATTCAAATATACTTATTCATTCATAGTAGCGTTCACATTGACACTGAAAATTATTTTTTGGGTAAAGTAGTTAAATTTGATTATCTACATATTTGGTACGTGCATATATATTCCTAGTAAAATCATTGAAATTGAATTTAAACTTAAAATCTTTCGTTCATTGCTTGGCATATTGATGATGTTTTTAATTATCAACTTTGTCAATTATTAAGTGCTCAAATTATTTGATGTGGCGAAACACTGTCAATAATACATATGTTTTTTTTTTTTTAGCACTAGCTAGAAATGATATGTTTTGACTTAAGTTGTAGAAATTTGTCCATTATTGGGAAGCGACATTAGTTTACTTGAGCCTCTACAAAGAATTTAATCAGAATGTCATCAAGAAACTTACTCAGCATGCTGAGGGCTTGAAGCTATGTTGAATATGATACAAGGATACAATACAAGAGAATCAAGTATATTTTTTAGACCTTAGGACTTAGATTTCCCTGTTAAAAGGGTTGGTTTGAGAGAACGAAACAATGAATATAAGCTTCTTTGATTTGGTTTTAAAACTAACCGTCCTAATAATGACCTTAATAATTCAGTTGCTGAGCTTTCTTTTTTCTTCTTTAAGAAAATTTCTTTTTCTTCCTTTCATCTCATATCATGTTGTGTGCCTAACTTGAGAGAAAATGAGCAACTTGTCGCTTGATTGGCTCAACAATATTGCATGATGGAATATTAATAAACTAAATAAAAGGTGTCAGGTCAAAGTCTTACCAGATCTAGGCATAGCAAAATCTACTCAACTACCCACACGAGTTTAGACTACTAGAGTCTAGACTATAATGCATAACAAATGCACTGAAGAGAAAGAGAGGGAGAAGAAAAGTGAACTAGAGAATTGCTCGCTTTAGGATGATTCTACCTCCAACCTCTAATCATTATTCATAGTGAAGGGAGGTCTCCGTATAAAAGAAAGATCTAATTGCTACTAATTCGCCTCATTATGAAGGACATATATTGATTGAAATAATTGATATTATGATGTATGATTGTTTCCCTTTCAAGTTATTAATCAAAAATTAATACCAGATTTTGATCAACTCATTATGACCAAAATTATTGCAAATCCCACTAATGACTCATCATGGGAGGAAATTATGCAAATTCAAAATTCTAACATCTCTCACTCATACTTGATGAGACTACCATCATGCGAACTCTATCTCTTTTCCTACATACCTAGTGCTCTATCATGACCGTGCAGGAACGATGCCCTCGATTTGGATGTTTGTGCAATGAAAATCCTATGACAAGATCAGTACATAAAGACATCCCATTATATACTTGCATTGTAGTCATAAATTGTATCAAGCACCCTAGATTTACCCATACTCATTACTCATGGCATATCTAATCCCTCTCGAGTTAATTATTTAACTTAGACTTCTTGTTCATATGCTTAGTACTTGCACTTACAGGTTCTCTACTTGTAAGGGACATGTCTCAAATACTAGCACAATTATATATTTCAAGGTTAATCTTCCTTCAGATCTTATGTCAATCGAGTTTGACTTAGTTACTTTTCCAGTACTCATCCTATTAGATTGAATCATTCATGACTAACGGGTACAAGCTAAAGTAGCTATCTCTAAGTCATCCTCTTATGACATTGTATAAGTCTTAAGGGTACTATCAAAGGATTTTTCTCCTTTCTAAGACTCACAAATGATGGAATAGGGATCCTTCCATCCACTTTCATTATTGTGATTAAAAATTTAAGCACATTGCATACTATAGTGTTTCTCTCTTAAGAGCATATGCCAATTTTGATTTGTTAACATTGTTTTAAGCTTGAGTCTCAGATACACACAATACTTGAACCATAATTCTATAAATCACTCATGACGTCCTTTCTTAAGGAATTCTTTGCTTGGCTATAGGCATCATGGATTGCAAGCATCTATGATTTGACCTAGAGTTTAGGTCCCAGATCTCATCTTGATATAACATTGTTCAAGGAAACATTCATTATATGATTCTTTTTAACCACTCCATTATTCTCTCTAAATGGTAGTGATCATATTATGTCTTATCTCCTTTGTTCTTCTTAAGCATTAAAGGTAGTTGTTCATGTGAGAGAACCAATTATTCAAACCTATATGACATACTTAAATATTGTTTGTACTAATGTTTACTAAGAAAATGCACAATGAGTTCGATATATCTTACTCCTCACATACCAAAAACCTTCAAATGTTCTATATACGGATCATTGGCTATGGGTTTGGTAAGGGAATCATCTTATGAGTTGATATGCATTGAACAATAACTTGTTCATATTAGCAATCATATCTCTAAGTAAGAGATATTTGATGTATGTGTATTTAGTCCTACAATGATATTTAGGATCCTTAGCATAAGCTATGATAGCTTTGACTATCCCAATGTATCAAGGTTGGACCCTTTTTTCATAGTTTATTCCTAGTCATTCTAGGAATTGTCTCGAACTATGGCAAGGCACACTACATACTTAGATTTCATGGAGAATAAAGACACGTATGTTTATTTCTTGTTACTCTAGGAGATGGCTCTATTCAATAGGAATGCACATCCTGAAGTTAAATGTTTACGAATGTGTTTGGGTGATAAGATTTGGTGTAACATCCTGAGTTTTAATTCCCTAATTAATTAAACTTAATTAGGGTAATTAAGTAAGTTGAAGTGGTGTGTGGCTAGAGAGGTCTAATAATTATATTTGATGGTATTTCAACCCTAGTTATGGGGTTGGTATTGAGGCAGGCCACCCAGGCATCAAAAGGAAAAGAAAAGGGAGAGTTAAAGTTGTTATACCATATGCCGTAGCGTGTAGATCATCCACTGCAGCACACAGCCATTTATGAGGGAAGGAGGACCTCTTTGTGCCGTATACCATGGCGCGTTGTGCGTCCGTCGCAGCACATGGCCATTTTCTGCAGTTTTTTAGATGCGAAATGAGACAGAAATAGAGGGAAGAGAAAAGAGAGAAAGAAGAGACACGTCAATGCTCTGCAAGGGTTTACTTGGGGATGACTTTGGGAATATTTTAAAGGCTATAAACACCCAAGGTAAGTATCACACTTATTGATCTCCCCATTTCTTCCACATTTATGAGTTTATGGTTAGGGTTTGATAGTGGAAGTCAAAATTTCAGTCCATATAAGTTATGGGTCTGAATTTATTGACTCTAATAAAGTTAATAGGAGTAGATTAAAGTATCTAAACCTAAGTATAATGAGTTTTAGTGTCTTAGGTTGTTGGGCATCATTAACACCCGAAAAGTCTCATGTATTATTGACAGTTAGAAGTTTGTGATGCCATTAATAGAGATTTAATGGCTAATTAATACTATTGGGGGCTAAAGGTAATTATTAAACTCAATGGTTAGGCTTCACCTCTTGTAGAGTGAATGTTGGGCAAATTAGAAGTAAAGATTAAAGGTTTAAATATTAAGTTGGTTATGTTGATGGAATTCAACTTGGTTGTTTGTAGTTTTGGCTCTTGGTCACTTATTTGATTGGAATTTCTAACTTGTAAGTTAGTTGATTGAGGGGTAAACCTTTAACCTATCAAAGATTTGAGGTAATTGGAGGAAAACTCTACTTTGGGTAGTTATATATTAATTGATTGTTAATTAGTTATTGAATGTGAGTTTGTGAATGTTACATGTATAGGATTGATTGTTAAAGTAAACACTATACATATTAGTTTCATTGAGTGCATAAAAAAGCTATTTTTGGCTTGAAAATACAAAATGCAAAATCAAGAGGATTTTACTATGAAAATGCTTATACTTATGAAAAATGAATGTGATGATGTGTAAAGGTATTTGTGTGTTAGTAATGAAATGAATTTTTAGGAAATGATGAGAATACACACTTAGGTAGCACAAGGTCTTGAGCCCAATGTGGTTGTTGTAAAAGTGAGTATATGAAAGTGAAAAATGAGAACAAGTGAGTATAGTCTATGGCATGATTAGTGGTAGGAGTTCGCCTAGGGATTTAAGAGTAGAGAAAATCTATATGGCATTTAGGTTGCCCTCAACTGCACGGGGGCTATAGCCTTATCTCACTGTTTGTCAAGGGACTGTCTCATAATTTGTCAAGAGACTAGAACCTAGCTATATCCACCGGTTCAATAAGGAGAATAGCCTAGGGTATGAGACAACCGAGGGATTCGAGAATGAGGGAAGCCATGATCTGAGAGTGATTTCTATGATTTTTGGCCAGGTCACACCTCACGATTGGTAAGCTTGGGTAGTCCAGTCATACAGACTGAGCCCTAATCAGTGTTATTACCCACTGTTTCGGTCTGAGAAAATAAGGAGGATATAAGGTTGGTTAATCATTACCTAAGAGTATATAAGACGTGTCACACGTGCTAAGTGGTGGCAAGTTATAAGAGTATAGGTCATGTCACATATCTGAGAATATAGTAACAATGCATCTAGTTACGTGACTTAAAGAAACTATACAGTGATAAATGATAAATTATGATATGTGAGTTTTTTTTTGCATATTTGTTTTTTTTGCACATGTATTTATTTTATAATTAATATATAACTGCATAGGGTAGGTTTAACCCTGGTTATTGAGTGGCTAGACTCATCCTTTTTATCTAATACTTTTCAGACTCTAGCTCTGGTGTTAAAAGGGAGAAGATTAAAGAGGTGGGAAATTAACATATTCCTACTGTGTGCCTCTAGTTTAGATTTAATTGTGTAATAGTATATGATTTGCTAATTTTAGGATGCATATCACCATACTTGCACTATTTTAGTTGTTGGAAATGTTAGAATTGTATTTTAGACCCTTAGCCTTTGTGTAGGTTGATATATATATATATATATATATATGTTTATATGGTTAAAATACTAGTGCAAATGTAGAAATGAAGATTTGAGCATGTTTTGAATGCTTTGAGTGAAATGCAATGGCAAATAACCTCCCCATTTATTTTTCATAAAATGGGATTGAGGAGTGAATTTGTGTTATAATGATGTTTTAGTACATATGACGTGTTGTACTGGTAGTTTTAGGTCTACTGGACATGGTCTAGGTGTTAGGAAAAGCTTTTGGCACTTGTTGAGAGTTTTGGACACCCATTTTATGTAAAAGTGTTGAAAAGCAGTTAAAATGAGTTTGGGTGTCCAACTTCATAGTGTGACTTGTTTTGGAAGTGAAATCCATGCCATTAGCTAGTTCATGTAAATAGCTGTTTGTAGACACCTAGATCATGTCATTCAGACGTTGGATGGAGAATTGGGGTGAGTTAGAATTTTCCCTGATTTTGCTATCAAATGACAGTAGAATCAGTAGAAATTTCATGCAATACACAGCAGCGCATGGCACCTGAGCCGCAGTGTGTGGCACAAAGAGCAACATGCTGTGGCACAGTGTGCACGAGCCGTGGCACATTGCTCTATATCACAACACATCTTTTGTTTTTTTCACCCATTTTTGACTTCTTTCACTTCTTAGAGGTATTCCATGCTTTCAAAACTTATTTTTACTCTAATATGAAAGATTTTAATCGATTTTTAACTCGTCTCTATTTAGAAAAACTTGAGATCCCTTGCTTTTGGATTAAACATTGATAATCACTCTTTGAGCTAATCCTCTAATTACCATGCGTTTCATGAATTAATTGTGTTTAGTGGAGTAAGAACGTTTCATTTGGCATTTTAAATTCACTTTTCAACTTTTAAAATGTTAAATTTTATTTGGATAATTTTTGAGTGAGCAAAATGACTTTTTTATGTGGGTTGCGATGGGGTTGAAATGTGAATATGCCAAATTTATTTATTAGTGGATTTGAAATTGCAAATGAGAGTTGGATTGTACCTATTTTTTTAAATGACCATTATATCCTTATTGTGTTTTAATTTTTTCTAATACTAAACTATATATTTTTTATTTTTATTATTTAACATATTAAATTTTATATTATTTTAAATTTTTTCACATTTTTTAAACATTTCTAATATAGTATATTTGTATAACAAAAATTACCAATTATCATAAATCAATGTCCTTTTTGATAAAACATATTCAAGAGTAGATTTCAAAAACACAATTATCATTAATCCAAATAATGTTCAGTTTACCAAACTGATTTTTGAAAAAATGTATCCAAATATAAATTTCATTATAACAATTGACTTTCACCAAATTGACTTTTATCAAATGAACTTTTAGCAAACTAAAAACAGAACACACACTACATCTCTTATATAGCTAGTGTCTATGTATCCTTTTCAAAATTCATATTATAGCCTTGGAAACATAGCTCATAGTCCATGATCCCTTTTAAGTACCTCATTATTCCTTTTATTGCTTTCCAGTGCTTGACTTTCTTGTTGAATTGAAAAATAGTTCACAAGTCTGACCGTATAACAAATATTTAGTCAAGTACATATTATAGCGTGCATTAGATTGCTATTTGCACTTGAATATGAGACTATTTTCATGTGTTGAATGTCATGTTCTTCAGTAGGGTGCATTTCCTTACTTAGGTTATGACCTTTGACTATAGAGATATCTATGTGTTTGTAGTATATCATGTTGAAACGTTCAAGGATTTTGCCTATATAAGTCTTTTGTGATAAAGACAAGCATTTCCTTGAATTATTTTATTTATCTTGACTCTCAAGATATATTCTACTTCACCCATATTTCAAAAATTCAAGGATATATATCTTTCATGTCTTTGTTTTAACTGCCTTAAGTCTAGTTCTGGCTAATAGTATGTCATCGACATATAAGGATAATAAGACAAATTCACCCCTAAATTGCTTAATTTACATGCAAAGGTGTTCTTTGATCATTTCAAAGTTGAATGAGGTTACAACTTAGTGAAACCTTAAGTTTCATTGCCTAGATGATTGCTTCAACTCATATATGGATAGAAAACGATTACATACTTTGTTCTCTTTACCTTTCTATATATAGCCTTCTGGTTGCTTCATAAAGATTTCCTCATCTAGTTCCCTATTAGGGAAAAATAGTCTTTACATTCATATGATGTAATTCCAAGTCTAAACCTGCCACCATAGCTAAGATTAATTTAATCAACTTAAAATGCACTATTGGTAAGAAAGTATCCTCATAGTCTACACCTTCTCCTTGTATGTACCCCCTAGCCACCAAGTAGGCTTTTGCTTTGTCAATTGATCCATTTTCCTTTATTTTGTATTTGAGAACCCATTTGCTCCTAATTGCCATTTGTCTTGGTAGGTTGCATGGTCTTTTTGACAATTTTCCTTAGCAGGTCTTATCATTGACTCAATTAACACTTTTTCTTTTCTAAAGTAGGATTTTTAATTCTCTTCTTGTATCTGAGTAAGGTTTTCATGTGAAAATGACTTATTTCACATAGGATTGTTATCCCTGAGACTATAATCCACATCCTCAACTTACATGGTTTGTTGTCCTTGAGACTATAATCCACATAGGATTAGCTTTAGGTATGAAGGTTGTACTTGAAACGCATACAAGGTGCAAAAAATTATGTTTAGTATGTATTTCTTGCTTAAGATAGTCCATAATAAAGGGAGCTTTCTTTTTAGACAAAACATTTAATCTTCTTTAGGTCAACTTTCTTTGCATGTTTCTTGTTTTTTGATGGGGTGTAGTCGCTTAACCTTTAAAATTAACTAGAACTAAACTAATATGGTACAGGGTCAACCTTAGGTCATTTCACAAGGATGAGATTCACACTACCTAGGAAAATTAACTTGATGAATAGATTACCCAAATGAGTGAAATTGTCACCTAATTAACTAGTGAATTTAAGTTGCAAACTAAACTTAAATGAGATTGGTGGACTTTCCTATTAAAGTAGGAACCATAAGGCATTGTTGATGGATGAATTCTAACTTCTAAATGATAATAGCAGCTCATTCAACTTCTCTCTATTGGCTAAAATAGTGATCACTTAAGACAACTATCTTAAGCAATCTAGCCTCACTAATTCAATTCCTTAAGTGCTAATTACAAGTTCCTTAAGTAACCTCACTATTTTAGCTTCAAAATTAACTGAATGTTTGATTAAATATCCTCTCCTTATGCCATAGTCAAAGCTGTACCCTAGCACAAAATCATGAAACTTGAGCATTTCATCAAACATTTACCAGACAATTACATGCTAAGTTAATGCAAAATACTTGCTATTAGAAAAATTACATATTACAATGCAATATCCATAGTGGCCAAAAATGTCCAGCAATAAAAGAAGAAGAAGTCAAGCTAACAAACTTATTTCAACACACACATTTACAATCCAACTATAAAGCTAGAGTCAAATTAAACTATAACCAACTATTATTATAGTCTACTAATGAAATTAAAACAAAATGAGGAATAAGTTGAGCTTAGCTAAATGTAGTCTTATATGTTCCTCTTCCATCAACTCCTCCCTAAGATTCTATGGAGAATTTAGCTAGAAAACATCAAAACCATCATACTCCTCTAAGAACTAGACATAGCCAAGTGGAGCTCTATGGGAATGGTAGAATCAAGCTTCAAATCTCCTTACAAGTAGTAGGGATAGGTTCATCTAAGTGAAAGGAATGAAATGATGGTGGTTTGTGGAGGTTTGATGATTGAAAGTGAAGGTGGAGGGGCTAGAAGTATAGGGATTTTAGAGAAAAGGAGGAGAAAATAAAGAACAAGATGAACTAGAGAAAGAATGAGAGAGATGAATGAGTGTTTATTGTGTTAAGTTTTCAATATGAAAAAATAGAGTGAGGGAGGTGTAAAATGGTTTGTCCTCAGATTTGGCAACCAAAATAATTAAAAATGAAATTAAAATGGCTAGAGAGCTTAACACTTTGTGCCCATGCCCTTAGGTGGCACTTTCTCATTGGTCGGGTGATAATTACTATGCTCATATGAATATTTCCATCCTTTGCACTTAAAAAATTTGCTCTACCCTATTCTTTAGCCATTTAGCATGCCACTTTTACCTAAAATGGCCTTGCACTTCCTTGATCAATTAATACAACTCCAAGTGCACATGTATCACTTATGTCACATAATGAATAAAATTAATCAAATAAATGTATGTGACGTAGTAATTTAAATTTAGGAACATGAAATTAATTATTTAGATGAGAGATAAATAAGAAAATGCATTCCAAGGGCTGCCCCACTAATCAATCACGTATTCTACATATTAAAGCACTTGGTTTTGGCATCAAATTGTACATATTAGGATTTCATTCTTAGTTTTGAGCTATCTTTTCTATTTTGATCATGTAAACCCTAATCTTGCTATTTGGTGTCGATTTGTCACTTCCGAACCCTAAATTGATATCTTGTGCATTATTTCTCTTCCCTTCCTTTTTAATTCTCCTTTTTAGAATTTATTTAGTCTTTGTATTATTATTTTCAGATTTTGAGAGAGAAATTTTGGAATCAATGATCAAGGACTAGTGAACTTGCTTGGGGCAATTCAAGAGGTGCAAATAAATAAAGATGAAGAATTAAGGGGCTATTGGCATCAATTTCAAAATTTCATGGAGGAGATTAATTAAATAAAATACAAAAGATCATGGGAAGCATTGAGGACACATCATCAAATGAAGAAGAGGTATAGGAAGTATGGCATTAGATCAAATCCAAGGGGGTACATTTAGGATCTGATTAGGAGCCAAGAGAAGTCACATTTTTCACACATTGGTCACATGTTCAATGCTATTGTCAGCTCCTACTTTAGCTCTTTAGGTGCCATTTTTAGTCTCATTTTCTAGCCACATTAAGCCATTTTCTAGCTCATTTCTAGCCATTTTTTGAATATGGACTTTCCTTGTTTTTATCACCATCCACTTTGGTTTTATCACCACTCATATTTTCCATAAATACTTAATGACTTGATTTTCATTTAGCCTCATTATTCACTTTTATCTTCAGCCAAATTTCTAAATTTATCTCTTCTTCATCCTCTCATATTCTCATCAACTCGTCCAGATTTAGCCACAATTTCTAGATTTCTACTTCTTTATTCATCGTTCATGAAAGCTATTCAAGCTTAAGAACTCAACAAAGTCTTGGAGAGGAGCATGAGTGGTTGATTCTTCATTGAGCTCTAAAGAGGATGAACTTATGATTGTGTTTTCCATATTTGTTTTCCTCACTTGTATTTTCAATTCTATGATTTATTCTACTTTCTTCTTGGATTTGAAATTGCTATTCCTAGTTAGATTGTGATATTGATTCCATTTCATGTTTAGTTGAAGTTGTAGATGTTGACTTGAGATTTATAATTGTGTTTTAGGTCTGAAATTTATGAATTTATTTGAATGTTCTTGAATGTATTCATATGTTCTTGGTCAGATTTCTCGATGTCTCAAGCTAGATCCATATAGATTTATATGAATTTGGTTTGAGAAGCTTTTTCACCACTTAATTTAGTATGTATTTAGTGGCTTGAACAAGGTTGAATCACTTTGTTAATTTTGATTCACTTGGTTTCAACTCTTTAGTGATCATTGAGTTCAATGATTCACAACACCTTGAAGGTTTTAGAGTATTCTTCATCAAGCTAATTTGATTTTATATGTGGTTGCAAATTTAGAATTCAAGGATTACCACAAGAGATTCTAACTTGGGCTCATCATCTCACATATTAATTTCATTACACTAAATTTTGAAATCATAAACATTTACTTCTTGTATTGTTAGACCTAGTTAAATCATTCTTCATTCTTTTTAACTTACTAGCAGTTAATTTGAAAAGTTGTATGCATTTGCTCTCTTGGGAGATGACCTAGAATACTTTCAACTACATTCTAGTTTATATTGATGGCCTAAAGTGACTTAGGATTTCATCATCCACATGGAAACCATATGCACAAGCACATGCCAAAACCTTAATTAGGTCAACAAAGTCAACAATTCTAATTTTGTAATTTTTAATTAATATCTCTCAAACCAAATTGAATTTTTAAAATATAATTTCATATTCATTCGCCTAGGCATCAAATAATATTGGAATAGTTTTCTTGTGCATTTTCTAATTTTTTTACCAAAATACCCCTAGTGCACAACTTTACTACTTAAGCAATTTTCTTGGTTTTAAGACTATGAATGCACCAAAGTAAGGAATATAACATTTAAAATGGGTCCTAAATGAGTGGACAAAGTGTGTAAATAATGTGTCTTATTGCTTTCCAAAAAAAACTTGCTTGCCATTTTGGGCCTTCAGTATACATTTCTTTTATAAACCCTTACCTTTTTTGGACTTTAGATTTAGAGGATGAATCCTCCACTCCTTCAATTAAGTATGCCTCATTGTCATATTTTTCAGCCTCTAGCCTCTCATCCTCAAGTTTTACGTGCTCGATCATATTGTTAAAGGTCATAAAGCTTCACTATGTGTTAGGTTTATCTTCATGTATTTCTCATCTAGCTGAGAAGCATCCTATCATAGCTTATACTTGTTTGTTAGAAAGAACATACCATGCTTGCTTTGGCTCCCAGATTCTAGTTCTGGGATCATAGTTGTTATGATGTCCATGACATCTTGTTATCACTGAACATAGGAGATTTTACGATATCATATATCATAATTATCTTCTTTAAGCTTATCACCCTTGTTAAGCTCAGCATTTATAGACTTGATTGCTAATTAATTCACAACTCAATTACATAGACAATTATGCATATACAATTTCTTCAAGTCAAATTCTTGGCTAATAGGATTGTAAGTGTCATGCCCAAAAATATAGGAGTGACTAGCACAGTATGTATACTTAAACACACATCCCTTAAGCCTAATTCATGAGATATTTCATTCTAAAATACTTTTTATTTAAATAAAACCTTAATATTTTTGTGAAAATTTTGAGAGAATATCCCTTGAGAATAAAATTTTCTTGAAATTTTACAATACAAATTTTTTAAAAGATATTATAACATCTAGAAATTCAATTGCTTCTAGCCAATAGATAAAATATTTAACAAATAAAAATCTTAACTATAGCTGATGTGGAGCACCTATAACATTATTTATAAAAGTATAATATATAGATTTGAATTTTACATCAACAATAGAGATTAACCAAAATGGTGCCTCAACTTTAATCCAATAGCAAAATTCCTTGAATGATCTGATAGAGTTACAAGCTATTTAAGACCAAAAATATTTTCTAGTGAATAACATTCCAAATAATAAGATTAAAAGAATTAGATGAAGAAATTCAAGTAATTATATATAAATTAAAGACAAAGCAATCAATGTAATATAATTACTGAACTTGGAAATTAAGAGACTTTATATAGCTTTAAAAATGCTAAACCACTAAATTTGCAATAACAAAATGGCATTAACACTTGATTTGATAGATTAAGTAGAGAAATAAAAATAGTAACATTTATTAATTAAAATCAACGTAATGTATATTCACAAATAAATTAAAAGTTAATATTTTCAGAACTTTGTAGAACAAGTAACAAATGTAGATACACAATCTATGAGAGTAAATAATCAAATGCGGTTTATGTAATAAAGATAAACATAGACACATAGTCCACAAGGATAAATAAGCAAATGCGGCCTGAGTTATGAAACAAACATGGACACATAGTCCATGAGGGTAACACTAACTAAAAGCAACTCGAAGCCATGAACATCAAACATGAGTTTGAAGACCACAAATAACAAATGTGAGTACAATGCCCATGAAAATCAAACTAGCTAGTCATAACCATGAAGCACTAAAGGCTAACAGAACTGTCGTTAGCAGCCAGTGTTCTGCATATGGTCCCTTCCAAAACAATTTTTGAACTTGCGAGCATATAATCACTTTCAAAATATAAATTTCTCATCTCAGTATCAAATCCATATGAATCATTTTAAAACATCAATATTCTAATTATGAAAATTCATAACTAATATCTCTTAAACTTTTCCACCAAATTCCAACCTTGCCTTTGTCAAGTAAAAAACATTTCCATCAAGCTGAAATGTATATTTTATAAGGAATTGTACAATAAATACAAAAGTTCATCTATTATTCACCATATATATAGGCTTGGGAATTTATGTAATAAAATATTTAACACTTGAAATCACTTAAAATAGTACATGTGATCTATTTAAGAAAGATAATATTTCAATAAAAAGAAATTTTATTGGTAAGTTAATTTAGGATGTTATCCACTTACCTGATGTATTTCCAAATAAATGACTTACTCCCAAATGGCCTTCTTGCAACCATATTGCATTCTTAAATCCCTAGTGATATCCAAGTAGTACCTCTGTCATTTTCTTGTTTATATATTTTATAAGCCAAAGTCTTCAATCCAAAATCATTCAGGAAAGTAGAAAAGAAGAAGAAAAATCTCAACGTCAAAATCTTTTTGAATATTGCATCAAACTCTCTCCATAGAGTTATTCCTAGGGTTAACATAGAAACAAGCAATTTTGGCCCTTAAATTAACAACTAATAATTTAGTCGATGATAAAATAATTATTACATGCATTGTCTACCATAATTAACTATCAAGAATTTGAGGTTCCACACCACTATCATTTACACATCATAGTTTCACCATTTAACTTTAACCATAGCTAATTACATAAATGGGCTAGGATTTTCTCTTAGGCTTTTTAACAAACATCTTATGTGCATCAATTTATAATCACTCACACAAACTCCCTGGCCTTCAAATATCCCACCAAGAATTTTCAAACAATCACTATTTAAATTTATCAAACTTTTTGAAACTCAATCCCCATCAAGAATCAAATTTTCAGTCCAAAGGAAACTAACTATAATTCCATGCTCTCATAGAACCAATATACATAAATGAAATTACCTACCAAAATATGCTCTTAACTCAAGTCTCAATTTGATCAGCCTCATTTACTCGTTTCTATTACGCTCAGCTACAATAAAAATTGAGAAAATCATAGCCCACCTAAAAAAAACACATACATAGAGGAATAACAAGAAAGAAGGGGACTTGAAGCCTCTCTACCTCAAATTGACGGAAACAAGAAGGAAAGGAATGACAGCAGTGCAGGGAGAGGAGCAATAACCAGCAACAGACCTCCCACAGCCATGATAGACTCAGACTCATGAGGTGGCAGATGAACAAACTGGGCGACGTAAAGCAGAGGAAGAACAAAAAGGAAGTCCGACATGCTCATGGTCTCTAATGGCGGACGGAAGAATGACCAGAAAGGTCTGAACACTTGGACGATTGCACAGATGGGAAAGAAGGGAAAAAATGAAATGAAGCAAGGGAGGCGAAACATTCACGATTTGATCGACTACAACCATGGATAGAGCTCTAATGCCGCCTACATCGGCGACGGCAATAGGACTGAACGCCGGAAAAAAAAAACAAAACAAAGGGAGAGGAGGTTGGTTTCACTGGCTCTGGAACATTCAAAGTTTTTCAGAGAGAAGAGAAGAAAAAAAAATAATAATAAGGCGATCCGTGCGTGCTGGCGTTCCTGGTCTTTATTTGTTGCTGCTATTATTATTATTTTTTATTTATTTAAGAGTACTATAGTAATTTTACCCAAGTTGGGGCAAAAAGAAATCTCCCTTCATTGCGGTTCGAAGATTCGAACTCAAGACTTGGTTCAGGAAAGTCCAAAGCCATAGCCAATGAACCACCAACTCACATCTGAATTTATAAAAAATATAATTAAAACAATTACTCACATTAATTCTTTTTTAATTAGCTTCCTAGGTTATTACAAGACTTTAAATACCTTACCATATATTTTAGTTCACTTAAATTCCTGGGTTAGTATGCATAAATTTTATTTTTTTAAATTTCTTGGTTATTATAGGTTTGCTATATTCATGTTTAGGAGACAATTAAATTGAATCCCATCGCAATCTTTCTAGCTAGACTACCTCCTCCTTAGTTAGAATCTTTATTAAAGTTATGTCCCCTTGTGTCCTTCTAGATAACATGTTCTAGAAGAACTCTCACTCAAATAAAACATTTTAAATAATTAAAGCATTAAATGGATAATTAATATCTATAAAGCAATTAGATAACAATTATCCATAAAGCTTAAATAAACAAATAGATAACTAATATCCATAACTCAATTATAAAACAAATATCCATAAAAGGTCCAACAATTAATTAAAGTAAAACTCAAAAATTTCAATGATAAATTGTCTCAAAAACACAAATAAAAAAATTATTGAGGAAAACATGGCGAGACTAGAAGTTCCTTTTTATTTTCACTAGTCCCATTCTTAGCTGATTTGATGGTATTACTCTAAATTTGAGTGGCATATCTTATGCCTCTGGTCCAACTCATCTCTAAGCTCCTTGATGGCTGTAGTTAGAAATAAGGGCCGCAACCTTGCAAAAAGATTTAATAGGTTCCCAATGCTACCCTCAAGTCATCGACATGCCTGATCTTATTCACATTTCTTTCTATAGGATCTCTAGCAACAAAATGATTCAATGATTGATTAACCTCCTCATATGACATTTTCTTGATCTCACAAGATCCTCAGCTATAGTTGGATCTTTTCCTATCAACTTTGCTAAGAGAAAATGGTTTTATTAGAGCCTTTGCCTCCTTTAAAGCTTATTCTTGCTTTAAAGCCACTACTTCCTTTACCCCCTCTTTTAAAGGATTACTGAACCATGTGTGCTTTGACAGATCCTCTTCACTCTCAAGTAGATAATCAGGAGAGTAGTTTGGAGACTCATAGTTATTAGACATAATCTATTTAATGTCAATACTATAATTAAGAAATCCCTAATAATTTTTTAGAAAGAAAAAAATTAGTGGAAAAAGCAAATAGAACACATATAGAACACATAACACTTGTGCAAAAAACAAGCAAATAATATACCATTGTGTAGATCATGAATTTAAGGATTTTTACATCTAAACTATGCCTGAAAAAGAGCTCTCACATGCCCACGAGCACTTTCAAAAGTTTCTAGAATGAAAAATTCATGAAAAATGAAAAAAATAGGATGAAGCCCACTCTCGACATCAACACGTTACATACATTTTCCACCATAGAGCCCTAATTATGCCACATATACCTCACTATTGGATTCCTCTCGCTGTCATGAGTCTAACCATGTGTTTACTTAAACTAATGGGCAAGGGCATGGCTTGAACATGCCACCCAAGCGAGTGAAGGAAATTTTTTTGTTATTTTATTTTATTTTTTATTTTTAAGGCTAGGTTAGACTGGGTCGATCAACTTAACCCAATTTGATCAATTGATCAGGTCAAACTTAGTTTGACAAGAGCATGTTAGGTAGTACATTTCATTAATGAAATGTAGCACCTTGTAAGGCCTAAAACAACATGTCATTATGGCTAAGGTTAAAACGACATGATGTGAAGATTGTCTTCAAAGACTCGGCTTTGACTCAGTGGTAGACCCATCATTTTGTCATCATTTTTGTTTATTTCTCCTTCATCCAACCTTCATTTAATGTGATTTCAGTCTTAACAAAATCACCTCTTCACCCTATACACAACCATACTGATTTTGCAAGCTAGAAACCTAGATTTCAAGTACTTAAATTTTTGAAAAATTTCCTCCTCTACGTGTTCTCAAGAACAACTTTAATAGAAATTTTGGACGCTCCCAAAAACCTTTTTCAACTCACAAGAGTATGGGAGGAAGAAGAGAGAGTCTAAAAGTGGTAAAAACACATATATGTAGAATCACAATGCAAAACCAAAAAATAAATGAAAAACAAATTCTAGAAATAAAACAAAAGCTAGAATAAATCAGCATGCACAATATGAACACATTTAATGTAGTGGAAAGTAGAGTATGCTGAGAAGCCAATCAAATCCTAAATTAAGTTAAGGAAGCCCCTTGATCAACAAATGATTAGGGGAGGAAAGTTCATGCATGATGCGCATTCAAGCATAAATAAAAAAAGAATTGATAAAATAAAAACACGTAAATTTAAATATTATCAATATTTCCTTTGACAAAATTAAAAAACACTTAACGAAGCCCTTGATCTTAGCAGCCCCTGGAGAGAATACACCATTTATTTTGTATTTAGCTTCCATGCCACATTCATAATTGTATGTTAGCCCAAACTGTTGATAAGGGATGTGAGCAGGCCATTTATTATTTGAGTAGGTGTTTAACTCCTACAGAGATTAGATATTCACTTGTGGAAATATCATGTCTAGCACAGTACTATGCCTATACCAAATTAAGGCATTATATAATAAACACAGTTGTGTATGTGATTTTGGATTCTAAATTAATGAAATACATGCTTAATCAGCCTATCATGACAAGCCGTATAAGGAAACAGAGGTTAGCCCTAGTAAAATTTTCATTGATATTTCTATCCCAAAAGTCAGTAAAAGGCTACATGTTAGCAGATTTTCTAGCTAATCATCCTTTAGCCAGACTACTCAAGGATGAAAAAGAATTACTTGTGTTCTCAGTAAATCTAGGACCTTAGATGCTTAAGTTTGATAGGTTGAGGCCGAAGTGGTAATAACCTCTCCTATCGGCATAAAAACTATATTATCACTTTAGTTAGACTTTAATGTAGTAACAACCAAGCTAAATATGAAGCACTACTCATAGGACTCGAAATCCTTCAGGAATTAAAAGCCCATGAGGTAGCCAAAGGATACTTCCAACTTGTAATCAAACAATTAACTGGTGAGTACAAGTGTATAAGCCCAGCTGTAGTAATGCATTACACAGGGGCCTCTCAAATTTTAGAAGACTTTGAAGAAATAACATTAACACATATTCCTCAAGCTTAAAATTGAGAGGCTAATGAATAGGCACAAATAGCATCAAGGCTAAGGCTTTCACCTAAACTTACTAGAAAAATAATTGTGGTAGAACGAAAGAGCATCCTTTGATATTTCAATGAGGTTTGATAGTATAGTGTGATGCTGTCTTGCAAGAGTTAGCTCAAGATTAGTGAGACAACTTCAAAAGTTATTTACAAAATCTTAGCTAATGATACTCTTACAAAACTAAGGTGCATGCTTGACATTTCATGCTAATGGGAGAAGAGTTATATAGGAAAGGTCCCAATGGGTTATTACTTAAGTGTTTAACATTTATTGAGTACATGAAAGTTTTAAGATAGGTACATGAAGGAGTGTGTGAGGCCCACCAATCGAAGCCAAAGATGTAATGGATGGTGCATAGATAAGGGTATTACTGGCCATTAATGACAAAAGATTGCATTGAGTATGTTAAGAGGTGTAGGAGATGCTAGACTTATGGGCTAGCACAATGAATACTAGTATTAGACATGAATCCCATTATTAAACCATGGCCCTTCAAAGGGTGGGTCATGGATATAATAAGGAGAACCTATTTAGCCTCATCTAAAGGCTATTCTTTTATCTTAGTAGCTATGGACTATTTCATAAAATGGGTAGAGGCCATCCCAATGAAGAAAGTCAAGCAAGGTGATGTTATTAATTTTGTAAGTGAATAAATTTTTTTTTGTTTTAGGATTCCTTAAACGATCACAATGGATCAAAGGACCATGTTTACTAGAAGTGGCTTCAAAACCTTTGCCAAAATAGATCAAATTATTAACATCTTCACTGTATTATCCTTTATGAAACAAACAAGCTGAAGCTTCTAATAAGGTAATCCTAGGAATTCTAAAGAAAAAAATTGAGAAAAATATTAAAGAATGGCAAGTGTGACTTTATGAAGCATTATGGGCTTACAAAATATTAAAAAGAGAAGCCACGGGCATGAGCCCGTATGTGTTACCATATAGGCACAAGGTTGTTTTACTAATGGAAATAGTGATCCCTTCATTATGTATTGCTAACAGCTTAGAAAGGTCCTCAAAAGAATACAATGAATCCATAATCAATGAATTAATTTAGTTAAATGAGATGCGTTCACAAGCATTAGATCACATGATCATCCAGAAGAAAGAAATTTCAAAAATATATAATAAAAGGATAAAAAAGAAGCAATTTTAGATGGGCAAGCTTGTATGGAAACTTGTTTTACCACCTGGTACTAAGGACCAAACACTTGGTAAATTTTTACCTAATTGCGAAGGACCATTTAAAATTGGCAAAACACTTAAAGGAAATGCACATTGGTTATCTAGTCTTGACAGAATTCCACATAGGTAGGCTATAAATGAGAAATACTTAAAAAAATTTTCACTGTCACAATAGACAAAACCTTGAATGGTTTCAAGATAATAAATAGATACAAAGACCCAAGGTTTAGAGTAGCCTCAAGGTAACACCAAGGAAATAGTAACTTTGAAAAGAATTAATGTGTGATTATTTATATAAGGTATGATACAAGGGATAACAAGAATCATTCTACACTATAGGCACGGATGGTGTCCCGCACTTCCAGTATTGCATCTAGCTCAACAGATAGTGATTGATGTTGACTAAAGGCCATATACAATTCAATCACCAAACTAAGCTTCCCTTTAGATATGACCCGTGCATCATCCAATACTTTGGTAGTAACCTCTAGCATGGACTCCATATTACTCTCCTCAGCTCATGCTAACTCCTCTTTAATAGCTTCCAATTGTTATCTTAAGTTAGCCATCTTACTTCGTAATAAATTAAGGTGAGCTACGAGTGGAGTAATCTCCCTAATTTGATCACTATATTCATCCTTAATAGACCATTTCTTCACAAGGTAGTTTGAAAGGGACGAGAGCTCAATCAATAACAGTTGATGGGTCCATAACAGTCTAGAAGTTGATGGTGAAGGAACTCTAACTTGGCTAAAAGGAGCAGCTATCTCCACAATAGACACAGCCTAGATTAGTCCCTCACAGCTTTTTTTAGGAAGCAGAAGAGGATTATGATTAAGATGCAACTGAATGGCCTTCCATGCATCCCAGACAATCTCCTTATCAAGAATATGGAGGCAGGCCAAAGGAGTAGCAACAGTGGCCAATGTCATTGAAATAAGTTGAAGAAAAATAGATAATTAATTTTAGAAAAAAAATAAGGAAACATATTTGATTTAGGTCTACTATAGCCTTGCCTTTATCTATGAAGTAAGAAATAAAGGCAAATCATAAAGCCTTCTTTACTCAGCCTACAAGAGTAGTTGGCTTGACCTTATCCAGTCTAGAGACACTCAGACTAAAAGATACTTAAAATAAAGGATTAGCCATTATCGTACCAGCACCAATGGGCCCAGACTGCTCCTCAATAGGAATCTTAAAGCTCAAGGGCCTAACACCTCCAACTGGGGTAACAATAGGAGTCTCCTTTAGGGCTATAGTAAAAGTAACCTCACAAACTTTAGCAAGGGCCCCAAAACCCTTTAAGTTCCTAGTCACCTTTATAGCCATAATGGATGCGATTTCTCAAGGTTTATCAGTAATCCTTTGACCCTCTAAAGTTGCTTTAGGAATTATAGTAGAAGTAACCACCAAGGATCTGAAGCTGGAGCTTTTAATATGCTAAGTAAAAGAAGAATTATTCTACCATCATTTGAGTCATTTGATAGAATCACGGAGCGGGAGCATTTTTGCAAAACTTTATCCCCTTTAGTATTGGGTTTGATCAAAGGAAAGACAAGTAAAGGTTGCCCAGAAGCCACCAAAGGGGATGATGCCTTTTTCCTTCTCTTAGGGTCCGGTACCGTTGAAGGTGACGGGGCCTATTTCTTCTTATCAAATTCTTTCCCTTTTCTTATGTGGCTTGAGGGATGGCTTTTCTTGAGTCTTAGCTTCTTAAGGACAAAAACATGCGAGGAGGCATCTTCTTACTCAATTTTCCTACCCACGACCCCTAGTGAAGGGACTATCTCGATCTTCAATGTAGAAGGTGTGTTAATGTTAACCCTTAAGAAATTCACTAATATAAGAGACTACACCCAATCCTAGCCTATAAAAGTAAGAAACATGTCAGAACATATAAGTAATGGGAAAAGAAATAAAAAACAAGTAAAACTTATTAGTATGGCTCTTTATGATACGTTTAAATTGTTGAGGCCACCACTTATTAAAACAAAGGCAGGCATTGCAGTCTACCAGCTCCACTTTACATTTATTTTATGTAGTGTGTGGAATAGCTATTCGATCGATGGCCTCTTTATCTAGTAGCTCTAAATTAACTTGAGGAGACAAACCCCAAGGTATGTATTGGCTCAGTTCGAATTGATCTACCACCAACTGGTGATGATAGGAATCTATAAAAACCTTCAAGGATTTAGATGGGGAGCTAGTGAAAGGAAGCCACATCTTCCTAAGTGTGATGGCTGAGAGAAAGATCTCATCCATGAGCAACAATGCAAGTTTATTCTTTCGGTTTAAAAAATATATATATACCAAGCAAGGAGGCAGTGATCTAGAATATTGAAAGGCTTCAAGGTCCTCTATAAGGACCAACTTTGCTAATAGAAAAATTTAAAGAAATTATTAATCTCGTCAAGAGGGAGAGCACCTAACAAATTAGTAAAAAGATGAGTGACACTAGACTCTTTAAGGAAAGTCATTCGACAAAGTAGGTAGAAGAAAGCATTTGTTCAAAATTTTAAAAATCAGATGAGCTCATGGAAATTACTGAAGGGTTTCTTTTGCAAGGACTCCCTCATGCCATTATATTCATAAACACATCACAGAGTAAAGATTGAGGAATCCACAGATAAAACTGTAGGGGGCTTCCCTCCCTTAAGGGCCAAGATCCATTGAGTCAACAGGATTAAGATGAAGATCAAGTATTCCATAAGGGTCACAGGCTCATCAGTTGGCTTCTCTGAAAACAACTCTATAATTCACATATAATAGCCAATACCCCTAATCTTAGACTCCAGGTCAGCGAGCAGAGTAATATGAGAGTCTTGCTTCTCGAGGATAGCAAAAAAGTTTTCCTCCCCAATGACTGGTAACCCTAAAAACATAAACACGTCCCAGAGCATGATGAACATGGGGCTTAACTCAAAAAAGAAGGTGTTGTAGCTAGGAGCCTAAAAACTCAGAAGGGCCATTAGAAAATTAATAAGGATGTCAAGATTAGCTAACAAAAGCTAGATTAGGTCATAAAGACCTATCTCCTTCACTATAATTTGTAAGTTGGCTTCAGATGCTTAACCTAATTGGACCAAGCATGTGGAGACTAGTGCCAGTTGTGAAGCTTTTGGCAAGAGGATTTAATGAAAGTTAAGGTTGTCTGGGCTAACATAAGGTCATGGACTGAGATTAGAGGCCATAGATTTGGTAAGGTAGGCGTAGTCACGTCTGAAAGGTTAGGAGAGATGGTCAAATACTCTAAATTACTCTAATTAGATACACGAAAGCTCTAAGGAGACATGCTAAAAAGATAGAGTATGATAAGATTAGCATTTATCCATAAAATATAAGAATCAAACAAGAAGAAAAACTCTTACTGAAAAATGATGGAGGTATAGAACGACAAAGTCTCATGAAACAAAGAAAAGGGAAAACATTAGACTACGAACCTAATTTAAAGAAATATGAGTTCAAGATGAAGTATTCACTGTCGTCAAGCCTCCTAAAGCAGCAATAGGATTTTGAAATGTGGCTAAAGAGTTGGGCAAGCTCCTAATAGGAACATTAAAGGGAATGACAGTAGAAGCGTTAGCAGTAAAGGAAGGAGCCATTGTTGAGTAGAGAAATAAAGAGAACAAGAAGAGAAAAGGCTTAAAAATCAAGAAATAGCAGGGAGAATAAGGGGAATGGCCAATAAAGGAAATTAGAACTTATATTGATAAGAAGGTGCATAAAGATGAAGCAAAATTTTAGTCTTTTTTTCAAATGTGCCATGTGGCTTACAGTTATCAGCCACTAGCACACGGGGGCATTGTTTGGGCTAAAATTGAAATGTTACTTACTAAGGGCCATAACTTAAAGTAAGTTAAGTAATTAAAAAGTTAGGCCCAATTAGCAATCTAAACAAAAGGGCCAACCCAGATCTCATGAGAAAAACTTAATCAGATAAACACGTTAAAATGCCTTCAGTTTCTAACCCCTTCTTAGATTGTTAGTATATAAAATCACAATCTTAATGGCTTTGAATCTCATGAAGACATTACCATTAGTCTTGAGTATCTCGGAGGCACGAATTGACAGTTAAACAATAAAACACACTATGAAGTAGACCGTACATAGTCGATCCCTGATATTTTACAGGTACATTCTAGATTCCATAGGATCAAATACCATAGCTTTGTCATTATAAATAGAGGATCAAACTATAGAAAGAGGACATCAATACTTATCCAAATACTAACATTTTACGTTTATAGTTCTTCGATTTATTAAATAGCTTTCACGTATAGCTTTTATTTTCATTTCTAGTCTTGTAATCCTCACTACTGTAAAAAAAGACTTTTAACATCGCTTTTTTAGGGTTATTTACGTCCCTATTATAGGAGACATAGATTAGGGCAACATAAAAAATTGATACATCTATGTCACTTTTGAGAGTGATATGGATAACAAAAACCACATCCCTTTTTCTCATAAAAATGCAATAATCCACATCCTGTTTTAAACAATATAGGACATGGATTATTATATTCAATGTCCCTTTTTCCATAATAAGAGACACAGATTATGAATAATCCACATCCCATGTAACTAAAAAAGGGATGTAGATTACTTTTTTTTTAATATATAGTTTTTATTTTTCTTTACAGCTAATAAACCTACAAATTTTCACAACAACAATAGCCCAATATCTAATGTGTCCAACAAATAATAATAGTAGTATCATAAGCATATATAGACTAAAGGAACACTAAAGCCGTTATATATTCAAATGTTTAATATTTACAATCAAAGTTTAACAAGCTATAACAAAATACTAAATAGAGTTGCTAGCTTTCTAACTTCTAAGTCAAGCTGAAATCATAATTGAACAAACTATAAAATTTGGACTATGTAAATAACTCTTAAAGAAGTTGACCTGGCAGACTATTTTGAATGTCATTTATCTCTTTACTGGTGTAGGGGTACTCTTTGTCAAAAAGCTACAAATTTTTATATGATTTTAATTAGATCTAGTAAAACTCTAAAGCCTCTATACTCCCTATCTAAATTTTTATTGAGATTAAACTACATACTAGGTGTAAATTCTCATTGGTATTAAATTGAATAATTTTATACATATAACAGATAATATAGTATCCACATTCTATACTCCATATTTGTCGATGGCACTAGACAAATAAAAATAAAATGAAAAGCATAAACAATAACATATATGGAATGATTGTGGATGAAGAACTTTGAATAAAAATTACTCACATTTGAAAATATTCAAGTCGGTCGGCCATTTTTTTTGTTCCACTTTTGGGTGGGTAGTAGCTTCCCCCTGTTATATGATATATCTTTAGTGAAATATAATGAAATTTAAATTAAAAAAAGAGATTAAAACAATTTAAATATATAAAAAAACTAACGTTTATAAACTATAAAACTTGAACTTATGTGTTAAATATATCTTTAGTTTCACCACTAGGTTGCTTGCCCATAGAGTAAAGCCAGTAAATCTCATATAAATACCAGCCAAACAAGACAAAAAGACCAGTGATAACTACAACATATAAGAAATAATCAATATATGAAAACAAGAAAAATATGACCAAATTGAATAATATATATGCATAAATATAAACAACTTGCCCTTTAAGAACTAGGGCCAAATAACATGGTAATTTTATTTCTAAAATAATATTGCCCACATATCTCGTCCTATCATGGATATCATTGTGAGTCGGCGTCACAGAAGCAGGACATAAAAATTCAAATTGATTTTCTATAGGTCTAGTACAGAGATTTTTGAGAAACCTATTAGCAAAAAGAGATAAAAATTAATGCATATGGATTAAAATAAAAGAAAATGAGATAAGATATAAATAATAAATTTACAAGATTGATAACATGGCCCAAGATATATCTAACTCCTTCATCAATAGGAATTTTATGATGTCTTTCTTAACAATTACAAAAGGATATGATCTATCTATACCCACAATTCCTTTAGGTATCATCAACTAGATTGGCTTTGTCATTGCCTTGAAAACTCATATAATTGTGGCAAATAAGGGAAGTCCTTAGCATCCTTAGTATCCTAATAACACATCAAACAAATATAAGTTATATAAATTATGTAAAACCAAAAAATAGATAATAATAGGTGTTTTTTTACCATCAAAATTGACATATCCATTTCAAAAAGTCTTTTAGGCCATAGAAGGAAGTAACCTAAGGCTTGGCTTAATTTTACAACCTTATCAGTAGGGAATAGTACTATCACATGAGGCTCAAGAGTAACCTCAACTGACACCTTAACTTGGTCATTCGAAATAGTAATATGATGGATTGTTTCCTCAAAGATGTATACTCGAGCTATAGCAACTACCCACTTCATGGGCTTATCCAAATAAAGAAAATAAGAAGTCTCATCATCTATTGAGAGACTATCGACATGTGCTATTATCTCTAGTGGATTATGACTATCTTTTGTGCTTTGAAGCACAAGAGAAGTTTGGAGAAATAAATAAAAAGGTTAAACATAAAATAGGAAAAATAGAAAAAACTTACAACATCCAGAAATTTTAAGACTTGAATTTATTTTAAAAAAATAAAATAAAATATCTATAATTAAATTAAAATTAAGAATAATTTGATAGAGGTCCAGAGTTTGAATTTTACTAAGCAAAAGTTAGGTTTTATTTTATTTTTAACTATGGGAAAAATTACCAAAGTTGACCCAGGCTTTTATGCTATAATAAAAAATATTGGGCCCTTTCTTGTAATTTTCTCTAAAGTTTTATATCAGCATTTTAAAGGGAAAACAGACACAGAAATGCAAAAATGAAACAAGGAAAAGAAAGGAAACGTACGAGAGGGAGAGAGGAAGAAGAGAAGAGAAAGAGAGGGAGCTAGGCTTGGATCTAGGAGGCTTTACGACCATCATAAGTTTGGCTACACGATAGGTAAACTCTCTACTTCAATCCTCTTCCCTTTCTCTTGATTTTCTTCAATTTTTGGAAGAGGAAACTGTTGGATTTTGATCCTAAAGGCTTTATTCTTATAAACTTTTGTTTCTTTGGATCCTAGGGAGGATGTTTTGAGTTTCTATATAGTGATATAATATTTTGAATGGATAATTTGATTAAAAAAGGTGTTTTGGGCACAAATTAAACTGTAAGAGATTGGGTTTTTCTCCTCAATGGTTTAAGCCTATTGATTTAGTTATAATTTTGCTATTTGAGCCCAAGAAGATTTAAATTAAGGTTTGGTTTTCATTATAAGGGCTAATGGTGAAAGTTGGTGACACTAAGTGAAGGTTTTTAATTAATTAAAAATTATATAAATTGAAAATTAACCTAGTGATGGCTAATGAATGGTTTTGGTGGTTAAGTAGTATTATGTGAATGGTTGGTTTAATATATGGACCATTAGGATGGATTATGACTCATTAACTCAAGTTGTGTGGTATTAGTTATGGTCTTCATTAATGCTATTTGTCATGATAAGTGATGTGGATCACTTATATATTGTAGGAAATTATTGGTGGAACTTATTGAGAAGTTAAGGAACAAGACAAGTCCTATTTTGTACAAGAGAAACCCTTTTAGTACTAAAGGGTTGAGGTAATAGGGAAATTTTTTAGCTATTTTTGAATAAATATTACTAGCTATTATGCATTACATGTTTTAAAAGATTAAATGTGTTTTATAAGGGGTTATGGGGTACTACTTTGATTATAGTGCAAATATGTTTTCTAATTATTTAACAACAATGTTTTTATGGAAACGAGATTTGCTTGCATGTATTGTAATCATTAGGAATAGAAGTTGCACTTAAGAAAGTGTAACTAAGTAAGGTACCTTAGATAGGCTAAGGAACCATTTAAAGGAGATTTATAAATGTTATATTACCTTAGAGTGTTGAAGTGGTCAATACTCAAGAAAGGTAGACACGAATAAAAGGCATGATCTCGGTGGGAGTTCGCCAATGAGAAGGTGTGGACTTTTGATATTCTATGGCATACTGCCAGTACTCAATGTTGCCTTACGTATTGTGGGCTCAGTGCACTAAAGTGGTTAATGTATTGAGTGTTCGACACCTCTCAATGAGAGAGGAAATTCGACATATAAAGTGTGAGGTTGAGTGCCTAGGCTAAGGTAGCCCTCACATAGAGAGTAAGTCGGACTGGCTTTAGGAGGGAGTTAGCTTTGACTGCTCAGGATTCACGTCGAAGGGGCATAGGCGGTTCGATGGATTAGATCATGCCTTAGATTATGTTTTGTACCTGTAGAGGTACAAATGGGTATAAGGTTTACCTACGAGTTAAATGCCAGGGGATATTCTGTTGGTCATGAAAGGCCATACTAGCCTATGTCATACATTCATGCATTTTAAATGGTTAAATTATATACTATGTTGAATTTATTATTCATTTATTTGATTATGGCTTACTTTGTAATAATCAATGTAGATTTCTTTGTTACTGAGATTGTGGTTGTCTCACACCTTTCTTTTCAATATTTCCAGGTCCAGGCAAAGGAACCAGTGGAGGACGGGGAAAGGAGTAGAGCTAAGGGTTGTTTGTGAATTGTAAAGAACTACAACCCCTTTTTTTGAGCAAATATATTGTAATTTATTTAGGATTAGGGTACTAGTAGGATGTGATTATGTATATGTGTATGAATATGTGTGGATTGTATGGCTAGGGTATGAATTTTTATTTGCTTGTAGACTTGTGGGTAGGAAACTTGACTATGGTATGTGGTTTTGATGGATTTATTTAGTAGACTAAGTTTTCACCACAAGTAGGTATTTATTTTGGTATATACGTGATTCCACAAGTAAATGCAAAGTGGTTGCATTGCAAATGGTATGCTATGGGTAAACATACACCTTGGATAGAAAGAATGGGTGTGTGGGCCCCACAGAGATCTCTAAGCTAAGTGAAAATGTTTAGCGTATGTATTCATATGTGTATATGATATTTGGAATAGTTTTTGGCTGCTTTTGTGTGATTTGTGCATTTTGGGAGTTTACGGTCCATTTTGGGGAATGACACCTGGGTGGTCAAATTTTGGTATAAAGGATTTTTCTATCATTTAAATATTCTATCAGGTGTTTTCAGTCCTATTCGATGTGTCTAAAGTGTTTCCACAAGTTTGTGACCATTAGGATGAGATTTAGATAATTTTGAAACTGGTTTTTACAAAAAAAACTACACTTTTGCATCTGGGTATCCAAATCTTATTCTGACTGTTAGATTTCTCTAAAATTTAGGTCACAAGTAAAATATTTTATAAGCTTCATGTGGGCTTTGGAATCACATCGATCGAATATCGGACGGAGAAACGGTGCACTCTGGAATTTGGTCCAGAGGAGCTATCATGACAGCAAAAGTGCTGTCATGACAGCAATAGTGATAATGTTGTAACATGTACGAAATTCAATCCGTCCGTTGGATCTTTTCAAAATTTGGTATGCTAATAGTACTCTTTAAAAGTGACATGTGGGCTTTGGAATCGCTCAGATTGAAGGTCGGATGATGAAATAGTGCACTCTAAAAGTTAGTCCAAAGGTGCTGTCATGATAGCAAAAATGATCAAACTTTTAACATGTATAATTTTTAATCCAACCGTTAGATCTTTTTAAAATTTAATACACTTATAGTAACCTTTGAGTGTGACGTGTGAGCTTTAAAATTACTTCGATCAGGGATTGGATGAGAGAACGGCACCTCCCAGAAGTTTGCCCGGGAGGGCTGTCATGACAACAATTTAATATTGTCATAAATTGCTGTCATTTATGAAAATATTAAATTGTGACAGCATCTTTTACCTCACTTTCGCCTAGCTTGCTTCTGTGTGCTATAGATAAAATCTATAAATTATTTATTAAAAAATATTTTAAATGTTTATTTTGCAATCGTATATCTGCTTAGTGATTTAAATGGTTTGTTTCCTAAGTTAGTTTTAGGATTAACTCCTTAACCACACTTAGTTTATTTTAATTGTGTAATTTTTGGATAACACTTAGGGCAAGTGTTATAAATCTAAATATTTAACTAGTTGAAAACCTAGGGTCCCTACTACTCAATTCCCTATATAGTTTCGATATTAGAGACCACATATTTGAACTCTCGAAGAAGCTGCTCACGAAACAACACATGATCCTACTCGTACTTTTGAGTAACCTTATCTAGAATCTCATCAAGCTTATCTCTAGATAAACTCCCAATCTCCGTGGTATTGGTCTAAAGTACTACCTTTGACTCTTTTTCCTACCCCTCTAACACGGCCAGTATAATTTAGCATTCTAATTGCTGTCGATAAGATGTCCATTCTTTTATTGGATTAAAATGAACCTTAGGAAGATTGTTCCTTAAGTGAATCCTGTAATATACAACTAATGAAAATCATAAAATGTAAATTTCAATTTAATTCATTCAATATAATTACTCACAATCCTTACAGCAACTTTAGCAGTCTTTAGAGTGATATACTTGCCTTTCTTGATCCTTGCCTCCTTCCATTTTCTTTGATGAGTAGGAGGAGGGGGGGATTAATAGCAATGCTGGGGCATGATCTTGTAGCTTCCTCCAATTCCTCTAATTCCCCCCGGAGACAAGTAATATTAATAATTATTCTTAAACTATCTCTCTTTGTTCAATGTACATTTCTATGGTTAAATTTTGATAAAGTCAAATATAGATTTTAAAAGTAAATAAACTAAGTCAGTGATTGATTTTATCAAAATTTACCTAAAATTTAGGATCTTCCCATAACCTTACAAATTGTATCCAAGTCTCATAATCAATAAAATTATATTCCAAACAAGGATCCTCATTCTTCATCCCTCCTCGAATGTATTCCCTAAAAAGTGTTAACTTGAAATCTTTCCACCGATCATGTACTTGTTGAAGCCAATATTTCTTCATCTCAGGGGTAGGAGGGACATTATAAGTGAGCTACAAGGTATAATATTTATGAAGTGAGTTAATAACATCAAACATGAGTAAAGTAATAGCATAAAAAAATATTCATATCAAAATGTCATTCCAAATCAAGTCTTTCGTAGCTTCTGGTACTTCCTTCCATTTATGGTACAAGATTCCAATCCTAGATTAAGCCATAAGGTCTATATAACTTATAAACTTAACCCCTTCTGGACCAAGTGGTGTTCTATAATCATGAAAATCCAAATGCATGCTTTCCATAGTATCTTGATGCAAAGCTAGCTCTTTTAACTTTGCACTACCTCTACCCCTTCTTTTTTTAGATGCATTGGACGTGTCTTCAGCATCCCCACTAAAACCCTCCATGCTCCTATTAAAAAAAGGAAAATGATGCAATTAAGTAATTTACTTTTAAATTAAATATATAAAACTAAATAAGCGAACTATTTAGCAAAAGCAAAATGACTGTTTTATTAATTGCCCTAGTGCAAAATAGAATTTTAATGACACATTTTTTGCCACAGTTTTTCAAAAACTTGTGGCAATATATGAGTAAGTGACTTTTTCATAATTAAATGCTTAAAGTATTTCATTTATAGCCACAGTCATAAGATTAACTATTACCATAAATGTAATTAGTTAAAGTAAATTAATTTAATTAATTTTAAAAAATTAAATAATTTAATTTAATTAATTAGTTAAAGTAAATTATTACTCAATTCTTTATTGCCTAAATGTAATTAATTTGAAAAATAACTATAATAAATTAAATTATTAATTATAATATTAATTATTTTTTATTAATAAAGTAATATTTAAGACAAATTAATTTACCTAAAATAAGAAATATTTAATGAACATAATTCATTAGAATTAGATTATTAATTACTAAATTTTTTTTTAATTTATTAAAATTAAATTTTTTAATAAATAATTTACTTATTTATGTCTTAATTAAGACATTTTGAATTGAAATGGTCTGAATTTGGATAGCCTCACTAAAAAATTTAAATAATATCTGAAATTTAGACATATTAGTATGTCTAAAATTCAGACATCTTCAGCGACAGGTGCCCTCGCGCCTGTTGCCAAATGTATGTCTGAATTTCAGATATTTCTTTGTGCACCTGTCGTTGAACGTATGTCTGAATTTCACAAATTTTAAACGTTTATGTCTGAATTCTGACATTAATATGTCTAAAATTCGAATAGCTCGTTTTAGCCACATTCCCTTAGCACTATTTCATCTAATTTCACCTTAACTCTACCCCTTCCCCTATGCTACTGTCACTACCATCATCCCTCAGCTTATTTCCCCTTAACTCTGCCTCTTCTCTAGCTCTGCTTGTAGGTTCCAGCTGCCACCACCCAATTTGCTATCTCTTCCAAATCATTGCCTCTAACTCGTCTCCATCTACATTTCCCATAGCTCTTCTCTTCGCCTCTCCAGCCACCGCCATCGCCCATCTGCCGTCTCTTCCAAATTCCCCCACATAAGGTTTTTTTTTGGCAATTTTTTAGCTATTTTTTTACTTAATTATTTTTAGCTTCTAATTTTTTTACTAATTTTTTATCTCCTTTTCCTACTATTTTTTTTCTTTTTAAGTTTATTTGTCGAGATAAATTTTGATTGTTACTAATAATTATTCATTACTTAATTAGTTTCTTTTTTTTATTATAGCTCGCCTCTTGTTACTTTTTAAGTTTTTTCTCTTTAATTTTTTTTTCAAAGAATTATACTATTGATTGTTGATTAGAGTTGATAATTATCAAAATACTAATCGTGATTTACTTAAATTGATCAAATTAAGGGTTTAGTGCCCGAGAAAATCTCAATTTATAAGTTGTTATGTTGTCAATTTTTTTAAATTTCCATGATATTAATTTCTTTATGTTTAGTATAATTAATTTGAAGTTGAATAATTGATATTTGTTAAAATTTGTTGAAATTGGCATTTTAGTAATGTTAAATTGATAGAATTGAAGGATTTAGTGTCTTAAAGATCTTGTTTTATAAATTATTATGACGCCATAGTTGGATAAGATCTTGCTTTTTTGGAATAGGTAATGATGAACTATAGTTGGATAGATGATTTTCGAATAAGTGATGAATATGAGAAGGGAATAGATTAATTTTTGGAATTTGCAAAGAACAATGTTCCTAATAATAAAGGATTGTTCTATTGTCCTTGTGTTAAGTGTTTCAATGGGTTGCGATGAAGTTCTATGAAGATTAACAATCACTTAATTTGTTTTGGGTTTTACAAAGCATACAGACAGTAGGTATTGCATGGTGAATCTAGAAAACGTAGTACACCACAAGTTGAGAATGATAATATGGATTTTGGTTGTAATAACCCATATTATAATAATAAAGCTAGATTAAACAATAAGATAATTTTATTGTATTTTTAAAAATTTTTTTAAATAATAATAACAACAACATGCATTGGTGGTTTTGTGAAGATTTTGTTAGTTCTTATCATTAAAGTTTTGCACTAGAGATTTTTAATTTTATTTTTATTTTTCCTCTGTTATTGGAAACTACCATTTTGCCCCTTAAAAAAAAGAAAGAAATGAAAAAAAAATGAAATGGCAGATATATATCAGGCTTCCTCCTCGCCTCTGTTTTTTGAAAATTCTAGACTAGCCGAGAGAGAGAGAGAGAACGAGAGCGAGCAAGCGAGCTCAGACCTTCCTGTCTCGACTTTCCTCTATTTCTTCCGCCGCCTACTGTCATCGCCGGTGATGTGGATGCGCCAGAAAAGAATTTCTCACCTCCTCTGTTATTCCTTGCTGACATGGCCTGTTGGTTCGTGCTGCTGTATGTTCCCTTTTTCTTTGATTTGTGTAGCCGAAAAATCATCTCCCTTCTTGTATGTGCTGTCATGGGGTAGCGTATCAGGTTCTTCCATTCCCACGCATCACCATCAGCCTCCTCCTGTTCATTCAGTCGAACATTCCAGACCAAACGAGAGAGTACTTCTCCTTCCTCATTACAACTCTTTGTTCTCTTCCTGATTTGGGTGAGCTCGTCGGTAGGCTCGAGTGTGTTCGCTGGAGGTCCTAGTTTCTTTCCGCTCTAGTTGCTGTAATAGATCAAAATCCCTCCCTCCTATCATCGTCGGTGATTGTGAGTGAACTTTCCTCCCCCTCTTTTACTGTGTTGCTATGTGTGAATGTCAGAGTTCATTTTTTTCCTACTGCGCGTCACTGGTGCTTGCTGCCATGGAGGTTCTGTCAATTCTGCTGTCGTCCTTCATTCTCCTCTGTTAGTTTCAGCTACGTGTTTCTATATCATGCGGTGGGAGTGATTTTTGCCATGGTTAGAGGTTCAGTTTGCTAGTTCTCCCATTTCCCTGTGCGTGACAGTGAGCAGCTCTCTTTCCCCTATTCTCGACATTTTTCTGGTTGGAGGGAGCTTTAAGTTTCTTATTCCATATTTGCCATGGTGGACCTGAGGTGAAGATCTTTGAATCCTTATTTTTTTTCTTTTCTGCTGGTCTAGTGTATGGCTGCGTGAATGAAAGAAATATTGAGGTTTAATCAAGTTGAAATTCATGTTTTATGCTTCTGATTTTAGCATGTTATTTCCCTATAATTGTTTTACTTCAAACTTAAGGAGCATGGCAGTGATTTGAAATTCCTTTAAGCTTGACCGGTTCTGGATAGGGATTTAATTTTTTGAGTTAAATTGATTTGGTTTCTGTTGAAGAAATGAATTTGGAAGGCTAATTAATCTAAACATCTATGTTGGGAATTTTTGGTAAATGGACTTGGGTAGGGAGAAGCTTGATTACAGTTAAGGTTCAAATCCTCACAGAAATGTTTGATAGAATGTTTAAGAGAGAGTCTTGTTATATGATTGTTTGATTTTGTGTCTATAATAGTGATGGTTTCTCAAGGAGGGTGATTTGGCTTAGATATTAGGATTTGTATATCTCAATTAGGTTTTGTCAAGAGGTGTATTTAAGAAGCTATAAAAATTTTATTTGGGTTTTAAATTATTGAGAGTTAAATGGTTGATGATTTATAAAGTATATTATCATTTTGGAAGTCATACTTGGATGCTTGGAAATAGTGGGCAAGAGAATTAAAGGATGCAAGTGTTATTGAATGGCTTAAAGTGTCGCATATTATGTGTTTAATAAAAAGTCTAAGAAGAAACCTATAGGTGTGGATTTTATTCTTAAAACTTTAAAATTATTATTATTATTGATTCTAGTTGAGTGGACTCTCTTAAAAAGAAACTTGTTGATTCAAAAGCAAAGTTCATTAAGATTTTATTTTATATGATAGGGTAATCGTAAGCAGGGTAGCTCAATTATTGCAGTTGAAAGAAGTGAGTTTTGAGGTTGAAAGTGTTACAAGTAAGTGGATAGCGTCCCAATTGATTTTTTTTTTCAATCAAAATTTCCTTTACTAAAATATTACGTTTTTTTTCTGGAAATCATTTTAATAACATTAATGCGATTATTGGATATTTGTTGATTAACATTACTTTATTTTGAGAAGTTAGCTTTACTAAATTTGAAATGTTATTTGATCAATTAAATCAAATTATTAAACTTTGATTATGAGATTTTTATTTCATCAAATATTGGATTGATACAGAGAATGATTCATGTGAATTCGACATTGAAAATTTTTTTTATTCAATAAATACAAGCATGAGCATTGGATATGAAATTTTATTTTGACACGTTTTAATGCTTAAAAGTATTCATGTGAGTTTGATTTTGAGAATGAGAACTGTATCTTGAAAGTGATGATTTTCTCGCATGTTTGAAAATGGTTTTAAAAAGGAACTTTATACAGAACACTGGTTGCTAATGGCAGTTCTGTTAGCCCTTGGCACGCCATGGTACACCTAGCTAGCAGGGTGTTTTATAGGAGGTGCTAGCCCCATGCAATGGCCAACGCACGTGGAACGGAGGGATGGTTATTCGTGAGCATTGTACTCACGTTTGTTTTGTGGCTTCAAGCCGTGTTTGATTAGCATTACCCTCGTGGACTGTGTGTTCACGTTTGTTTCGTGGCTCAGGCCGCGTTTGATTACTTACCCTCGTGGACTGTGTGTTCACGTTTGTTTTCGTGGCATAAGCCGCGTTTGGTTAGTTACCCTCGTGGATTGTGTGTTCATGTTTGTTAATTGTTCTGATAAGTCCCTATAATTATGAATTTAATTACTTGATGATTTTATATTCCATTGATTTTTATTCAATAATTTGTTTATAAATATTTATTTCATACATGTGCTTCCTTAAAATCAAGTGATATTATCGTTTGCTATCATAGTTTAATGATTTAAGATTTTTTAAATTTTTATAGAGACATCTTATTATGAAGCTTATTGAATTTTTATGGAAATTTTTGTTTCATTAACTTACATATCTATTTTGAATTTTTCATTTTATTTATATTCAATTATTTATTGTTGGGACGTTATTCACTGAAAAATATATTTTTGGCCTCAGGTAGTATAAACTGAACTTGTATATCAAGGTGTTACTTGAGGCATTCTATCGCTAAAGTGGAGTGGAAGAATTATTTCAAACAAGTTTTACTTGATGAAAATTTGAACCCTGTATTCATTTCAGGGAAAGGTCCTAACTGCTCCATGTATAATGTAGGTAGGATTCTCATCTTTCTTAAAAGATTGTATATATGTTAGTAGGGAGTGAGATCCTTTATTTTGATTATTATTTTTCTTTGTCATTCATTTCAGGAAGTCTTATTTACATGAAAGTTCTATTAAAAATTTTATAAATAATAATAATAATAATAATAATAATAATAATAATAATAATAATAATAATAATAATAATAATAGCAAAAATCATATGCTTGTAGTTTGGCATGGATGAAAGTATATTTGTTCAAGGCTTAAGGAATATGGGTTTTACATACATATTCCGTGCCAGTCATGCCTTAAATTTTTGGGGCGTGACATTGGTGATCAAATAGAGGATATGTTATGTGACATTAGCATTGAAACTATTGAAAAGGTGCACAAATATGAGTGGAGAAATAAGAGTTTGGGGTACCAAAAAGGGGATACAACTCCTTTGTATCTAGGGTGTACAAAATATACACAACTAACAGCGATGTTAAAGTTGATCATCTTGAAAGCCAGTATGGATGGAGCAATAAGAGTTTCACAGAGTTGCTTAAATTATTGAAAGAGATGCTTCCTGAGGGTAACAAACTTCTGAGTAGTTACTATGAAACTAACAAAAATATTATGTTCAATGGGTTTGGGGTACCAAAAGATACATGCTTGTCTCAATGACTATATATTGTATAGAAATGATTTTCAAGTGTTGGATGTGTGCTAAGTTTGTAGGGCATCATGTTACAAAGTAAAAAAAAAAAGGCAGCAGTGATGATTCCATTACTAAGAGGCCTCCAGCGAAGGTATTATGGTATCATCCTATAATATCGAGGTTTAAGTGCTTGTTCACTAATCCAAATGAGGCCAAGAACTTGCGATGGAATGCTAATGAGAGAAAAATTGATGGCATGCTCCGGCATCCAGTTGATTCTCCATAATGAAAAGGAATTGATCAATTATTTCCTGAATTTGGCAATAAGCCTAGAAATCTCAAGCTTGGGCTATGTATAGATAGCATGAATCCTTATGGCAATCTTAACAGTCAACATAACTCATGGCTTGTTTTGTTAGTGATTTATATTCTCCCTCTATGGTTGTGCATGAAATGCAAATATATCATGCTGTCTTTGATGATTTCAGGCCCTAAATAACCAGGAAATGATATAGATGTTTACTTGGCACCATTGATTGAAGATTTAAAGATGATGTGGGATGTAGGTGTAGATGTGTTTGATTCATATCAGAATGAGTCTTTCAAGTTACGAGCGATGATTTTTTACACAATAAATGATTTTCCTGCATATGAAAACCTGTCTGGATATAGTGTGAAGGGGCATAAAGCATGCCCTATCTATGAAGAAAATAAATCCCATCAATAACTAAAACATAGGAAGAAGACAGTCTATCTTAGTCATAGAAGATTCTTGAGATGAGACCATCCTTATTGTAGGCAGAAGAAATCATTCAATGGCTAACAAGAGTATGATGAAGCTCTAAAGCCATTAACTACAAGCTTGGTATATGAACGGGTCAAAGACATTAATGTGGTATTTAGTAAGAGCTAAAAAAAGGAAGTAAAAAGAATCAGTGGAAAAAGAGGTCAATTTTTTTTATCTCCCTTATTGGAGCACCCTTGAGGTGAGACACAATATTGATGTGATGCATGTGGAAGAAAATATATGTGACAGTCTCATTGGAATACTGTTAGATATAAAAGGGAAGACCAAGAGTAGAAGTACTTGACATAGGAATACGAACAAACTTGGGTCCAAAAGCAGAAGGAAAGAGGACTTACATGAGCCCAGCTCCTCATACTTTGTCTAAAAGAGAGAAAAGAAGTTTTTGCGAGTGTTTACATGGTATTAAAGTGCCACAAGGATATTCTTCAAATGTCAAGAAACTTGTATCAATGGAAGATTTAAAATTGGTTGGTTTTAAGTCTCATGATTGCCATGTACTAATGCAACAATTGTTACTAGTAGCCATTCGAGACATATTAAAGGAAAAGGTAAGAAAATCAATCATTACTTTGTGTCAATTAGAAATTTATTTTGTTCCCTCCTTTTTTGACATCATGGTACATTTAATTGTACATTTAGTGAGGGAGGTAAAGTTTTGCGATCCTATCTATCTATATTAGATGTATCCATTTAAGAGGTACATGAAAATTCTTAAAGGCTATATGAAGAATCCCCATCGTCTGGAAGCCTCTATTGTTGAAAGATATGTTGCTGAGGAGGTTGTCAAGTTTTATACTGAATACCTATCTAAAGTCAAATCTATCGGTGTTCCTAAATCTCGCCATGAGGGAGTGAGAGTTGAAGGGAAAGGGACACAAGGAATGAAAGTAAAGTGCATGACTTATGAAGAAATGCAACAAGCATACTTGTACATCTTGAATAACACCAATGATGTGCAAGATAATTTGGATGCATACAAAAAGGAATTAAGAAATCAGTATCCTAAAAAGGCTGATAAGTGGTTGTTAAGTGAGCATAATAGACATTTTTTACTCTGGTTTAAGGCAAAGGTAAAAGAGGATCGTAAGAAGTTTAATGTTTCAAAAGCAATAAGATGGTTAGCTGGTGGGCCTAGCTTTGATGTTACTACATAGAGTGCATATGATATTAATAGATATCCATTCTATATAAAAATACAGGATGACAATAGCACCATGCAAAATACTGGGGTAATGGTAGTAGCTGAAGTAACTCATTTTTCTAGTGCAAAAGATAAAAATCCAACATTAGCATCCTCGTTATATTTTGAGGTCATTGAAGATATATAGCAAGTTGACTACTTCAAATTTAATGTGCTTATTGTCAAGTCTAGATGGGTTGATATTAAGAATGGTGTTTAAGAAGACAAGTCAGGTTTTACTTTAGTGGATCTTAATAAGGCAAAACATAAGGATGAGCCTTTTATAATGGCAATTCATACAAAACAAGTTTTTTATGTTACCGATCTAGTTGATAAGAGGTTATCTGTGGTTTTATTAGGAAAAAGTCTCCTTTATGGTAAGAATGATGAAACGAGTTTTGATATTGAAGAGATTCCTCCTTTTGTGCCAACCTCACCCCTATTGGATGTGAAAGATGAAGATGACATATATAATGTTAGAACTGATCATGATGAAGGTTTATAGTAGAACTAAAATATTTTTATAATGGTAACGAAATATAATAGGACCTTTTTGATTTATGTGATTTTATTTTTTATACTTTCAGTTTTACATTAATTTAAATTTATCATATTTCTTGCCACTAACTTTATTTATCTTATTTATCTTAGAAAAATTATGGAGAATCCAGTCACTGACAACACAAATTCTAAAAGAGGTAAAAGAGGGACCACATGACTTACTAAGTTGGCCTAAATTCATGAAAAAATTCATCTTGATTTTGATGACAATGGCCAACCAATTGATAAGAAAGAAAGAAACATATTTAAAAGTTTTGTGGGTTTGATGGCATGTTAAAAAATCAGCATCTTAGAGAAAAAGTGGGATAATGTCAATGAAAGTGACAGAAATGATATTTAGGAATCTATATTAGTATTTCCTATTGCTATACGTTATATCTATTTTTTTATTTTGAAATATATGTTGTTACTAAATTCATTATTGATATGTATTATTTTGTAGATTACTTATGATATCAAGGAAACTCCATTTTTAAAAGACAAGTGGTTAAAGTATGCTGGGGATCGATGGAGGGACTTTAAATCTAAGCTTACTAGAAAATATATCTTTCCTAAGAATGGCAACAAAAATGATGATAGTGACAATGATGCCAACACAGAAAAATCTTAAGAGAAATATCCATTCATTAATTATAACACATGAATAAAATTTGTTCACAGTAGACACAATTCCAAGTTTTTGGTAAGTAAAGGAAGAATATTACAATTTATTTAATGTTAGTGAAGATTTATTTTTAACAAATGCTTTTCATTATTTGTTAATAGGAAAAAAGTCAAAAAGGTCAAGAGCATCGAAAGAAAAATCTATATAACCTTATTATGTCTCGAGGAAGGTACGTACATGTTTATGATATAATGAATCAAGAGAAGTAGGAAGCTAAAAGACAAGCTGTGGGAGTTAATAATATTGAAGACATTTCTCCTCCATCTTCTATTAATCATGCTTAAGTACGGAAGAGAGGATGGATGAATAAAAAGGGAGAGTTTATTTTCCCGAAGGATAGAGAAGTAGCTGAGAAAATAGTAAGTATTTTTATAGTCAATATATTAATCATATAATTGAAATTTATTACTTATATTGATTTATACTTGCTTGCATGTTCCAGGATGCTCTTATCGAAGCATTATCTGAGGAGACCTTTATGTCTACTGGTAGAAAGGACATATTGACCACGGCCTTAAGGAGTGAAGAGTACCCCAGCCGTGTTAGGGGGTTCCAAAAGGTATGGGTATAAGACAATATTTTGGACCTTCACCTTCTAATCTTGTACCAATCCATCAAGAGTAAATAATGATAGTGGAATGCAAGTCAAGAATGATGATGGAAATGCAATCAATGATTAGTAATTTGTAAATGTAACCACAACAAACATTGAATTATAGTGGTGCTATTGATCTAGTATGTGATCTTAGTCTATCAAATCAAGGAATGCCATGCATACTTTATGTGAAGGATCATGGCAAAAGAGTATTTGCATATGGAAAGGTGTAAAACCATGCAACTACAGTCCACCATCAATAGATACAATATAACTAAGTAAAGGTGATGGTTGAAGAGGTTATGAATGCTAATGCTCCTGTACTATTTCCTGCTGAGGAGGTGGAAAAAATAGGACAAGTTCAACACAATTTCATTATTTGGTTGAAAAAGTTAGTTCAACAGGTTTCTGAAGAGGTAAGAAAATGTTACAATTTTTTTTTAATTAACAACATAGGTATTTCTAATTTTTATTATATATTAATTATAGGAACTCTTACAATCAAAAGAATCTTTGGGTTTCAATCCCCAACTGATATAAGATGATTTGAAATGATTGGCTTCAGTGGTGGTTGACATGAATGAATTTTCTGATGAAATTAACATAATCGAAAAGATTGTTGGGAAGCCTATTAGTTTTAGAGTTGCCAGAAAAGATATTAATAACCTCATTATTTTTTGAGTGGTTGGACTTGTCAATAATTCAAGTTTTTATCATGTAAGCATTCTTTTTTATTTCTAAATTAATATTTAATATTTTTATTTTACTGCTAACGTATGTCTAATTATTAAAGGTACCTTCACAAGATGTGCACTGAACTCAGTTTCGATGAGAATTATGGATTCTTATCTCTACTTTTAACCTCCATTAGCAAAGTGAATCAAAGAGCTTCTTATATTGGAAAGGTGATATGTAAGTAAAAGTAGAGATGCTGGTTTTTACCAATTATTGAGAGATATCAAATTTTAAATTTGTCGCTTAATTTATAAAAAAATTCTTAATAATGTGATATTAATATAAATTAATATATTGTAGTCATCATTGGATGCTTCTCGTCATTTTTCTGTATGAAAATATTATATACTAGTTTTGTTCACTAAAAAGGAAAGTAAGCGACGACATGAAGTCTTTGATTGAATTGTAAGTTTTTAAATAGTTCTATTGTGTTATTAATAATATATATTTAATATTTTCTAAGTGTGTATATTTGATAAATAGATCTTTAGTGACATATTGGAAATTAGGAGAAATGGTTGACAAGAAAAAAATTGAAATCAAGTTTGTACCAATGCAAGTAAGTATTTCAAATTTATTCCTTAATTAGAATGAAGATTATAATATTGGTTTAATGAATTTAATTATTTCTATTTTCTTTATAGTGTCCTCAACAACCAGGAAGTGTAGAATGCGGTTATTATGTGATGATTTTTATGTATGAAATCATCACTCAAGGTATTGTTTACTCATTTGATCAGGCAATAATTTATAAATAACGATTTATAATTATGAAGTTTTCCATATACTTGAGTTATTATTCATGCATATATTGTTATTGAATTTGCAGCACTTTCAAAGTTTAGAGCCATATTCTAAGCAAGAGTTGAGACATATACGCAATTTGTGGTCTAATTTTTTCTTAGAATTAACAAGATTAGAGTTAAAACTTTCTAGATATTTTATATTGGAAATATAAATTTAGTTCATATGTGTTCACCAAATATATTTAGATTGGTTTCTAGAGCTACTATTTCTTAATTAATGCAAGTTTTGTAAGTAAGGGATGTATATAAATATAAGTGTACAAGTAAAAAAAAAATATAGTATTTACGGCCATAGTTGTTACAATAACTATGGTAAAAAGTCATTTATGGTGACATTCGTGGATAAAACTGTGGCCATAAATGATCTCTAAAATAAATTTTTACCACAAGTGGTCTCGAACCTATGGCAAAAGATGATATTTTTCACTATTGTGTTTTTCGTCATAGGTTAGATGGCACTTGTGGTGAAAAATATTATATTTTACCACAGGTTTTTTTGACCTGTGGTGAAAAATGTCTATTTACTACCACAAAATCTTCTACTACATAGTATCTTCTGTTGCTAAAAATGCATTTTAACTGTGGCAAAAAATGAGTTTTGCACTAGTGTTTATTCATTTTCCTAAATTCCTTCACAGCTAACTACATATTCATCATCGACCAAATCTAATTCAGTTGATCTAGGTAGAATTGTAGTAAAAGGTGGGGTTTCATCAAGATTGAAACTTGAGTCATCATCCTACATATCAACAATCTATCTTTTACCTTGTAGTATAATAAAATGCTGTTTATTTTTTGGATCAGTGATGTAAAACACTTGTTTCACCTAAATCACTAAAATGAAGGGCTCATCTTTAGAACCAACCCTATTAAGATCAACTGAAACAAATTCAAATTCCCTATCTATTTTAATAGCCCACTTATATTGAAAAATAGGTACTTTGAATTTAGTGTAGTTTACTTCCCATATTTCTTCAATCATTCCATAATAGTTCATGGAAGCCAACAGTAGGTTGTTATCTTTTGAACTAGTAAAATGCATCGCTTTTGCTTCTACTATTACTCTACTATTTTGCATCATACTTTTATCATCTTGGCATTTTGTGTATAGAGAATATCCATTTATATCAAATCTGCTCTAGCATATAACCCTAAAATGAGGTCCCTTAACTAACCATGTTATTGTATCGGACGCATCAATCTCATTCATGACCATATTCTTTAACCACTTCTAAAAGTCTTATTGTGCTCATTAGCAAGCTGCATGTCATTCTTTCTTAGGTACTTCTCTTTCAACAACTTTTTATGAGCATCCAAATAAAGTTGAACTTCTTTTATGTTATTCAAAATATATAGATGCACTTGCAACACTTCTTCATGAGACATACTTTTCACTTTGACCCCTTGTGTTCCCTTACCAAGAAGTCTTGTCTCCTCATGTCAAGTTTGAGGGACTCTAATAGCCTTCAACCCTTTTAGATATGAAGTACAAAATTCAATAGCCTCTTTAGCCACATATCATTCAACAATTGATGTTTCAGTTCAATATGGATTCTTAGAATATCCTTTTAATATTTTCATGTATCGCTCAAACGGCTACATCCACTTTAGATAAATAGGACTGCAAAGCCTTATTTCTTCCACCAAATGAACTATTACATGCATCATGATGTCAAAAAATGCTAGATGAAAGTGAATCTCTAATTGGCACAAAATAATATAAGCCTCATTTTCTAATTGATCTAACTTATCAGTGTCAACAACTTTGCTGCAAATAGTATTGAAGAACATAAACAATCTCATTATAGTATGTCTGACATCATCTTTCATAATGCCTTGAATAGCCATGGGTAAAAGTTATTGCATCAACACATGGCAATCATGCGACTTCAAGCCTATTAACTTCAAATCATTTATGGAGGCAAGTCTGCTAACATTTAAAGAATACCCCCTATGGCACCTTAATACTGTGCAAACATTTGCATAAGCTTCTTTTCTCATCTTTAGATAATATGTGTGCTGCTGATGACAAATAAGCTCTCTTCCCCTCTTCTCTTTGTGAGTACAAGCATTTTCTTATTCCCGTTTCAACTAAGTCCAATATGGCATTTATTACATCCTTAGTCTTCCCACTTATGTGCAAGAGTAGACCAACAAGACTATTACATACATTTTTCTCAACATGCATCACATTAAAACTTTGCCTCACATCTAGACTCCACCAATGAGAAAGATTTAAAAAAGTGGACCTTTTTTTTAATAAATTATTCTTACTTGCATTTTTTTATACTTACCAAAGGTAACATTCATTCTTTCCACATATTGATAAACTTGTTGTCCAATTAAGGCCCTAGGAGCCATTTCATATCTGTGAGCCATTAAAAGCCTTCTTCAACCTACAATAAAGATGATACCTATCAAGAAATCTTTGTTGACTAAGGTAGATCCTTGCTTAAGTTTGTAATAGTCCATGCCTTCTTCACATATATGACATGCATTGTGCCCTTTAACACTATATCCTGACAAGTTTCTGTATGTAGGAAAATTGTTTATTGTGGTGAAAATTATGGCGTGCAACTTGAAATGCTCTTACTTATAAGCATTAAATACCTCAACACCTTCCTCCCATAGAATTTTTAAGTTTTTGATCAAAGGTGCCAAGTATATATCGATATCATTTTCGAGTTATTTCAGTCTCGAAATCATCAAAGACAACATCATGTAATTGCACTTCATACACAACCAAGGAGGTAGGTTGTAAATAACCAATAAGACTGGCCATGCACTGTGCGTGCTACTAAGATTACCATATGGGTTAATTCTATCTGTATAAAGTCCAACCCGAAGGTTTCTTGGATTGCTACCAAATTCAGGGAATAGTTGATCTATTGTCTTCCATTGTAGAGAATCAATTGGGTTTCGAAGTTTTTCATCAAATATCTTCTTATCAAAATGTCATGTCAAATTCTTTTCTTTTATTAGATTGGAAAACAGATGTTGAAATCGTGGTATTATTGGAAGATACTATAATACATTTGTAGGAGGACCTTTAGTTATGATCTTATTACCAGCAATACTATCAGCACCATCATCTTTTTTCACTTTATAGCACGAGGTCCCACATTTCAGATACTTGTGTAGCTCTTGATACTGATTTTTTTATAGTATACAATCATTAGAACAAGCATGTATCCTTTTATAATCCATACCCATCAAGCATAAGATTTTCTTTGCCTCATACATACTTTTTAGAAGAAAATTATGGGCTAAAAGCATTTTACTCAAGAATTCAAGTAATTCTATAAAACTTGAATTGGTTTCTTGACTTTAAGTTAACCAATTCCAACACAACTGTCAAAAGCATAACATTAGTATATGAGTACAAAAGTTTCTCTGCATCATTATGCAAGTTGTCATACATATGTGATTGTGCAAATTATGCCACCCCAACATCACGAATCATGTCCTTTATTATATCATCCCAATCATTCACAATTGGCTCATTTTGGGACATATAAGTTGTTCCTGCTTCTCCATGCCATATTCATCTTGTATACCTCAAATTTATCCCATCACAAATCAAATGCTCTTTTATTTCATCAATATCTAATTCAATCTTATTCATACAATTGACACAAGGAAAACAATACTTTCCATTTTCACTAGAAACATTTCTTCTAGCAAATTTAAGAAACCAGTCCACACCATTCTCATATTCCTCACTTGTTCTCCTAGTATTCATCCAATTACGATCCATTCTATTTTATATAATCAACCATCACAAAGTCCATTAAATTAGCAATTCTCTAACTTGCATGGACATGTTAAAGTTTAGAAAAATTTTGGTACAGTTTTCCCTTAAAAATGAGGCCTCTCCAAATTTCAATAACAATAAATTAAACATTTTATATTGTCCAAATAATTAAATATCAAATTTAAGCATAAATGAAAACAAAATACCATCAAAGAAATTTTTGGCAAAGCTTTCCATAAACAATGAGACCTCTCCAAATTTCAATAACAAAAAATTAAACAATTTAACTAATCCAAATAATCAAATATGCTTAAATTTGAGCATGTATCATGTATCACAAAATTTAAGCATATATCAAATAATCTTGTATCAAATAATCCAAATAATCAAAAAATTTAAGCACATATCAAATAATCATATATCATATATCATGCATTAGAAATAACATTTTCCAAAGCTAGGAAACTTAATTTTCTCAAAATCATCCAAATAAATTCACAATAATTTTTTAAAGCTACACAGACATGTACCTTAATTTTGTGATGGCTTCAACACAAATTAGCAAAGAATATCACGATTCTAAAATGACAAACAATTATTCTAATAAATAAATAAATAAAAGGAATGATAGAAAAATAAAGATTTGGGGCACCAATCAAGACCAACATAGACCCCAAAATTATCAAAATTGTATCACCACTGGTACTACACAAACATATTAAGGTTTTTTAAAAAAAAAATTGGTAGAGTTTCCTTACAAAAATGGGACCTCCAAAATTATAACATTATCAAATCAAATATTTTAACCAGTAAAAATTATTAAATATCAAACTAAAGCATAAACAAAGGCTACTAATGTATTGGAAGAAGCTACGAATAAGAAAAGAGGAGACAACAATAAAAAAATCTTTCAATAAATTTAAATTCAATATAATAAAAATTATTGTCTACCAATGCAAAAAATTAATTTTGAATAGAGGAGATATTAGTAAAAAAAAAAATCTAATGGGATAAGCAATATAATAAAAATTATGGGTTGGAGCTAAAAAAAAATATCCTGGGCATTAAAAAATATAATAAAAATTATTGTCTAGCAATAATATAAAAATATCCTTCCAATAAATTTAAATTCAATATAATAAAAATTATTGTCTAGCAATACAAAAAATTAATTTTGAATAGAAGAGATATCAATAAAAAAAAATTCTAATTGGATAAGTAATACAATAAAAGTTATGGGTTGGAGCTAAACAAAAAGTATCCTGGGCATTAAAAAAAATAGGATAAGCAAAAATAATTTTTTTTAAAAAAATTACCTAGATAGAGGAGGTGACGATGAGCAAGGCGAAGGAGTTGAGGGTCACTAACAGATAATACTAGCAGAGATGAGCTGAGGGCCAAAGGGATTTGAGCTATGGGTGCCGCAAGCTTAAAGAGACGAGCTATGGGTCACAATGAAGAGCTGAGCTTCAAGAGACAAGCTATAGGTGCCGTGAGCTTTGGGGAAGATGAACTATGAGTTTCATGAGATGAGAAAGTAGACGAGCTAAAAGGGGCGCTGGGGTTTCACGAGATGAGGAAGATGAGCTATGGGTTGCCGCCGATTTAAGAGCTGGAGGCTTCTGTTTCTGAGTTGGAGGTTTTCAGACTTTAAGATTCACGAGTGAGAGACAGAACAGAAAATGATGAAGGCAATTTAAATGCTCATCCACTTCTCTTTTTCTTTTTGAAAAAAAGACATGGATATTACCTTTTTTTAAAAAAAAGAAAGAAATTAAGACTTTGAGCTAGAGGTTTTTAGAGGTGGGCCTAACACATACACATTTAAATGCTTATCCATGTCTCAGTTTCTAAAAAAGAGACGTGGATATTATGAGATTTTTTCAAAAAAAAAATTAAAATTTTGAGATGGAGGTTTTCAAGTGAGCCTAACATAGAAGACATTTAAATGCTTATCCATGTCTCTTATTCTTAAAAAGAGATGTGGATATTATGAGATTTTGTAAAAAAAAATAAAAACCAAATTAATAATATCACATCACTTTTAATAAAAAATTGACTTTATTAATATATCCACATCCTAAATTAAAATAGTGATGTAAATATTAGTTTTTACATCTCTTTTTATCAAAAGTGATGTAGATATTTTTGACCATTGAGCACTTATTTATAAAATTGTCACTGTCTTTATTTTTTATGTCACTTTAATAAAAAGTGATGTAAATTGTATTTTTTGCAGTAGTGTCTTTACGCTTTATAACCCTTTAACATTAATCAAACACTTGTTCAATTCTTATGTATCTTTCACATCCATATAAATTGTGATAAAGGAACCCAAGAACCTTTTATTATCAATTGAGACTCAGTGTTTCTGGCACACTTAATAATTTATTATTCCTAATTAATAGATTGTAAGTCACATTTAATGGAAGCTAATAAAAGCTAACTTTTAGCTTAGATTCTAATTAATAAAACCTTAAAAAGCTATGCATGAAATAGTTTGTGTGCGCGCGCGTATATAACTTTATAAATAAAAGATTGGGGGAATGGCATTAAGGGCCTTAAAAAGAGACTTTATTACAATTTGGGCCTAAATGAATCTGATATTGCTCCGTAGGCCTTAAGTCCCTTATTGCCAAGTTTTTTGAGACCAAAAGTATGATTTTGCCGTTTGTTTGATTTGAATTCAGAACCTGCGTGAACTCTCAAAATAACAAAATAGACCATGCATGATATAACATTCACTATACACAAGATAATGTTCATGCATTTCAATAGAAAGTTCATGCATTTCAAATATTTCACTAGCCTTGGCTTTAGCAAAAATGACTAGGCAGACCATGCACGACACAACATCCACTATAAATAATACGATGTCCATGTGTGCTAAACAAAAAATTCATACATTTTTAATATTTCACTAGCCTAGGCTATAACAAAATGACATTAGGCAGACCATGCATGACACAACATTCACTATACACAAGACGATGTCCACGCATGCTCAACAGAAAGTCTATGCATTTTCAATATTAAGAAGGACAATTACATCATATATGAATAATTTCATGTTGGTATTAGCTTAGATGCTAAAACAAGTACCCACATGAAATTTGACACAATATTTCAAGTCTGATATATACAAAAAAAGTTAGCCACTATATCCAAAATATCTAATAGTTGCTTCTCCATATACAAACAAAAAAATATTTGTGATTCTCACTTACTCAAAAAATATTATTTGAAAATGTTTTCATATACATAATTATAATTGCTTGTGTACACCAAAGAAGTACAATGTAACCACTTTTCATGCTAGGTTAAGATTCTTGCATGTCTTGTGACTACGTCCAGCCTTCCCACATCTTGAACAATGATAAATCTTCTTATCTTGGAAGACTCTATCCTCCTTGGTCGTGGCCTCCTGGGAGGACAGCTAGTTAAAGACTGTTGTAAAAAAAAAGTTTCTGGTATATTATCACCTAAAAGTCCATGTGATTTTAATTTATCATTAGACTAGGCTTAACAAAATACTGAAGTTTGGCAAATAATGCATAACACAATATTCACTATGCACAATATAGGGTTCATTTATTCTCAACTAAAAGTCCATAATATTTTACTTTATCAGTAGGCTAGGCTTGACAAGATACACAAGTAAGTAAACAATGCACAACATAATCTCCATTATGTACAACATAAGGTTCATATATTCTCAACTAAAAGTCCATACAATTCTACTTTATCAGTAGTCTAGGCTTAACAAAATGCACAAATAGGCAAACAATGCATAACACAATATCTACTATGCACAATATAAGGTTCATTTATTTTTACCTAAAAATTTATAAGATTCTACTTTATTAGTAAGCTAAGCTTGACAAAATGCACAAGTAAGCAAACAATGCACAACACAATATCCACTATGCACAACATAAAATTTATTTATTCTTAACTAAAAGTCAATAAGATTCTACTTTATCAGTAGACTAGGCTTAACAAAATGTAGAAGTAAGCAAATAATGCACAACACAATATCTATTATGCACAACTTAAGGTTCATATATTATTAACTAAAAGTCCATACGATTCTACTTTATCAATAGGTTAGGCTTAACAAAATGCACAAATAGGCAAATAATGCATAACACAATATTCATTATGCACAATATAAAGTTTATTTATTTTCAACTAAATGTCTATAAGATTCTACTTTATCAGTAGGCTAGGCTTGACAAAATGCTCATATAAGCAAACAATATACAACACAATATCCACCATGTACAACACAATCTTCATATATTCTAAATTGAAAGTCCATGTGTGTCTAGTTTATTAGTTGGCTAGGCTTAATAAAAAATTTCTCAAGTTTATGAACAATAAAAAGTCTGTATATAACATGACAAGGTTCATTTATTAACAACACAATGTCAATCTATTTCACATGATTTGTGTGATTAAACTGAACATTTGAAAAAGTTTCTTAAGTTTACAAAGGTTTATATAACATGAAAGTATTCATTCACTAACAACACAATGTCCATATATTTACAATATAAGGTTTGTTGATATGATACACATAAATATCTGCGCAAGTTAATTGCAAAGTTTGCACAACATAAACTCTATAAATAACAACATAAATTTCATATACAATATCTACACCAGAACATTTATATCAGTTGTAGAAAAATATGAATAAGAAATAATAAAAAGTTCATAAATAATAACTTGTTTTCTTTAAATGAATGTGAACGTATACATTATGATTAGATTAAACTAATATGGCTCAAACTTTCTCTATATCCTTTTTTGACAAAATAAAACTAATAATGGCATATGCAGTACTTGATCCATTCTTTCCACACTATGGCGAATTGTTTCAAGAAGCTAATTGGCATGAGAGGAATGTAATCAGATGAATGCCTAATCATCTTCTCCATACCCATCTGGATAAAAGTGGATCGCCCACTCATACTTGTTGAACAAAAAAGCTTCAGATGAGAGAAAGAAGGAAGAAGGAGGAAGAAGAAGAGAGGGAATAGAGAAGCATGAGGGGGAGGAAAATGAATTTGGTTATTGTATCAGTTTTGAAAGAGGAAGAGAGAGAAGGAAGAGGGAGGAAGAATAGAGGAAGAAGAAGAAATTTTCGTTCAACAGCTGGTTATGAGAGGGATAAATTAGTCATTTCACCAGAAAACATAATTGCAAATGAGGCCTTTAGGCTCTTAGAATAATTTCAAAATCTATTAGGCCTTATCTGCAAAATTCTTGCTTTTTAGGGCCCCTAGTGCGATTCCCCCTAAAAGATTTCAAATCTTCTAGTTTAATGAACTGTATTGCATTCCATGAGGATTTTTACATAGAGAAATTCATATATAAAAGAATGCATTAATTAAAACACTTTTATGCATGGTGTTCACATATATACATACATATAAATATATAACTATATACAACATATTGAGGTCGGTTTTAAATTTTGATAAGGATTTTCTAATTTGGAGTACATATGAACAATGTCATTGCACTTACAAACCTAAATGGCGAGACGTGATGGAACAAGATTAGCTAGATTTAGGTTCCTTTTGGTTACCAAAAAGGAATGGAATGAATTGAAAAAATTAGGATAAAAATAAACTAAATCACCCTCCCCTCATGGCAAGCATGATAAAACTTATTAATATATACTATAAATGTGAGAATCATCACACCTTCCAAAAATTTTATAAATCATGATTCTCAACCCTATAAACTAAATTACCCCTTTATGAATGTACTTACATATTCTCTGTGATCATCTTATTTTTACCTATATTTTTTCAATCCATTCCATTTCATTTCTTTCTAGTAGTTCTTTCTAGTAGTAAGCAAACAAGACCTTATAGTTCTTGTTTTAATAGGATTATCTTTTAAGCCTAATTTGTATCAAGATTTCATTTGAATAAATGTAATTTTTAGATTACTACAGCGAAATTTTATTGAGAGAATCATATCTAAGGACTTCTCAAGAGAATTATTTAAAAACAATGACTAATACAAAATTGTTTGTTCTTAAAATGGTAGTAGCAACTTTTTGTTTTTTCCGGAACTGTAAGTAGCTTATTGTTAGTCATTGTCTGCTAGTAATTTTATTTGGAGGTCATTGGATGTAATTCTCCTCTTTTGATTAGGAGCTTACTGGTTCTATTGCCAACCATCGACTATTGAATATTAACAGCTGCCAACTGTCGCCACATGAAGCCCCTTCTCGTATAACGTGGCCACTATGAAAGATTCCCAACTTAGGGGAAAAAAATAAAAATGATCACGTGAGCATGATAATTTTAGTCACTTATCATGCTAAGCACAAAAATAAGCACCGTCTTCAGCGGAGCACATGATTTGCACGTCAACTTGTATTTGTCTCTTCTTATGTTTCAGGAAAAATAATATTTTAGATTACGTTCAAATTTTATAACAAAACAAAGTTCTTTTAAATTCAATTCACAAATAATTTATAAAGGATCTATGAAAATCCAGACATTATTTTTTTCAGCCTGACTTCTCCACAGATCAATCTTAACTTACTAATAAATTAAATTAAAAACCTTTTATTTGGTTTCTGTTTGAAATTAAAATAATCTTTTGTTTTATTTAGTGGTTTCAAATTACAAACCAATATCCTAAGGTAAAAGAATTTTACAAACCAGTCAAATACTTCATGGTTTTAGTGATTCTCAACATAAAACCGAAAACACACTTTAAATATTGAGAGATATGGATATACTCCTTCTAGTTCTATTTGTAAAACACCTTTTAAAAGTTATTTTTGGTCTAAAATGTAAGACACTTTATAATATTTAACCCACTTTTTTCCAGTTCTACCCTTTCTTGATTAGGGTGAGGGTATTTAATGTAGTTGTATTTTTTTTAATTCAAGGATAAAAATAAAAGTTTATCTCATTTTTTATTATATAAAAAAATAACATTTTTAATGTGCATGAAATGATTAAAAATGTCTTATAACAAGGACTTGAGTGAGTACTTATTCTAGTTTTAAATATATGGCAATTCAAACTAATTCATACCTCTTACAAAAGTTAATTAGCTTTGTTTTAAATTTTTTTAAAAAAATGTTCTTTTATCAATTTTATTCTAATTAACTATATCAAATACATGATTAAGTTCCGAGAACACATTATGGACTCACAATAAATGAAAAGGGTATGGTTGAAAAAGTTAATGTGGTGTATTCCCTTGAGATCTTTTTATAAGATACCTATTTATTTATTCCAATCTTATTTATAAGTCATTTCTAGCATATTTTACTAGAATCAGAAAAAAACTTTAAATCTCATTACTTCTATCTAAAAATTTAACAAGTTTCCAACTTTATCTTAATTAGATATGCATACTTTAATAAAAAAAAATACTCCACATTTAACAACTTTACAAGCCTTTAATCGGGCAAAAGGATAAAGATAAATATAAAAATCATAAAGGTACCTTATAAATAAGATAAAAATAAATATTCTTTCTCTACCCTATAAATGGAACTAAAGAAGTCTAAAAAATAACAACATGAAAGGTCCTTGGTCAATTATTGAATGAGGATATTTTAGAAAAAAAATTATTTTTGTAACATTTATTAAATCCAACTATTTTAATTGCTCATAGGTATCTTTCTATTACAGGCCATCTTATTCAAGATATGATTAATTGGTCACTAAATCCAACCATTTTAACTACACATTTTTATTTTTGAGAATTAATTATTTGTTTCTTGTTAAAAGTGATTGCAGCGAGTAATAATAACTTAAATTTTGGATCAAATATGCCCAAATTAAGTTCCAATCTGACTCGCTATCAGCAGTAAACTTTTTTCAGATTTAAGCTAACCCACTCAGCAAGGGAAGCGTTGAAGAAAAATGGTTGATGCCTTATATGTACCATCTGGACCCAAATATTCTTTGCATAAGGGCAATCTCTTATTTATGCAAAATATCACAGAGGGCAGAACAATCAGAATCAGACCATTTACTCGTCCATAAATTAGCAGGGAGTTTAGTTTAAAATGGAAGTATTGCTTCCGGTCCTATAGTATTAGTCTTTAATTATCTTAAAGGCTACATATAAAAGACAATATTTTTCACTAAAAAAAAATGATTTTTGACAGTAATTTTTTACATTGACTAAAAAAAAGTTGGCATTAAAGATTCACTTGTGACAGCGACTATTAAAAGTTACCACCAAAGGTGGACCTTTCACAATGACTTTTTTTATCACTTTCAAAAGTTGATGCCAAAACTTGATTTTTGGCAACAACTTTTAAATGTCATTATTAAAAGTAATATTTTTTATTGCAACTTTTAATAGTTGTTACAAAAAATTAACTTTTAACAATAATTTTTGAACTTTAATAATAATTTTTTGTTGCTGTCAAAATTTTTTTTTAACAATGTTTTAAAGACATGCATTTAGCAAGGATATACAAATTATAATTTTTTTTAACATTAATAATTTAATTATTCTTCTACGGGACTGACAATTCCAATCTGCGTCACTTCTCAGGCCCCACCATTCGGAAATGCCGAGGAATCACTTCTCCACTCGCAGACACTTTCACGGGGCGAACACTCGCTCTCCCTGGCCGACACCTGTCCCTAGCTATCAGTCTACGGTCTACCTAAGCAATGCTTGAGCGTTTAGGTCAACATATCGGCAAGAAGACCACTTGCGGTTCTTCACTGCCCAAAAAACCGGTTTTATTACCCCACAATGATAATGGAATCGAGACAGACGAAACAAAACCGCTTGACAAGAATCCGAATAAAGTATCCAAAACACATCAATCCTCAACAGCCTCTCTAGTCAGGACCTTCTTATACTTCTCCAATTGTTGTGTAAGTTCCAGCTTCTCCAGCATATATCTGAGCTATTTATTACGATTTTTATGTTTTTATTTTATTGATGTTTTAGTTATGCGTATGGTTTTGTTTAAGAGTTCATTTGATGAATCATTTCAGCATTATTAGGGATTTTTGTGTGGCAGCTGGTCTGAGAAGCCCTAGCTAGAGAGATGGGAAGAGCAAAGATTGCGATTAAGAGGATCGATGATTCAACGAACAGGCAAGTGACTTTCTCAAAGAGAAGAAGTGGATTGCTCAAGAAAGCGAGGGAGCTTTCGATCCTCTGCGACGCACAAGTTGGTGTTATCGTCTTCTCCAGCTCCGGCAAGCTCTATGAATATGGAAGCTCCAGGTTCCTTATTTAGTTCAATTCCCAGCTTAATTTATTTTTCCTTTGTTTGCTTTACCAGAAGCTGTGAGACAATATTTAAAATTCACTGTGCTTCTGATCTCTCCTTTGATCTTAGTAATATGCCTTTACACCATCTTCTTTTCTGGTTTTTTTCCTCCCAAGATAAAATGTGATGATATTCTCTGTCAGATATATACTGTGCAGTTCCGTTCCAATTTTAGCAACCATCCTGTTTTGTTGTGGGACGTCCTAGAAGAAATTAACAAGTTTTCTTTTGTACTCCCACTTGTGTGTGTGCGCATAAAAGTGTAGAGAGAGAGAGAGACAGAGAGAGAGAAGAGTAACTGCAAGCTTGAAAATTGATGCTTTGGATTTATACATACTTGTTTATAGGCTTGATATGTATATATATAGGGCCTGATAGAATATCAGAAACTCCTTCTCCTTCTGCTAGCTAATCCTAACTTAATTCTCGTTTTTCCTCCATTTCTCGTACCTCTGTATTTGGTCAAACTTAATGGGAGCTAATAAAAAGCTGTGCATGAAATCGTATATATGCAACATTATAAATAAGAGATCTCAACTCTTCTGGTTGAACTGTACCGCAAGTTTCATAGACATGCCCCAAACTTGGAAGAACACGTTAAAACGCCTTTATGCATGCCTTCACATACATACATACATACATGCATACAAATATATAACTATATACACTATGCTAAAGGTCTTTATTAAATTACGATAAGGATGTGTCATGTGCTGATTTGGAGTGCATGAACATGGTCGGGGTTAGTAGTACTTGCAAACCTAAAGGGGCAGGGGAAAGAGATAGAGAAAGGAGAGAGAAGGAAAGAGAAATGATGATGCAGTGAAAATTTCAGAATGCTTTATTCAATCAATTAAAAGTCTAGCTAATGTATAATATGAAAATTCATATCAACCTGCTAGTCAGTAAATTTTTAAATTAGTGTCTTAACTATTTTAATAAAATAATTTGCACATGACTTGTTGAATCATGGCTCAAATATGATTTTGACCATTAACTACTAAATTAGTGCTTTGATTAATTTAGTTTTCAATATCTTGGGTAAATGAATACATTGTAGCTCTATTTATAAAGTTTTAACTCCAACCTTAACCCTAACATTTATTTTCGTCTTATTTTGATTGAATTATCTCCGTTTCTCGCAGCATGAAATCTATTATTGACGGTTACAATGAACAAAAAGGGGATCACTCTAAGCTTATAGATCCTGCTTCAGAAGTCAAGGTACAAGATCAAATTAAATACCATTCCTCAACATATTTTTTAGGTTTCTTCATATAGTTCATGCTATAGTTACTCTAGCACTACAACAGTGCATCGAAGTTCCAATTTCCTTTGCTTTTTCATTTTCATCACTAAAGAGTCATATCATCACCAACCAATAAGATTATTTCATCAACATGTCTCTTGACATGATCTCATCAAGACTGCTAAATAATATTCTTGCATCTCCATACTTACATCTTGAGTTAGAATTCATCCCTTCTTAATTCGTCTTGATTGCATTACTCTTTATTCGACATAATATTCAAGCTATATATATATATATATATAGATTGGATGATATATGTTTTTCCATTTGGTAGTTTTGGCGAAGAGAAGCAACAGTCTTGAGGCAACAACTTCGACATTTGCAAGAATGCTACAGGTAACAAAATTACTTGATTACTACTCTATTATAATAAGAAAATAAGATGCATTGGAAGGAGCATTATTACTTTCTGCTTGCAAAATATTGGTCTCAACATGGAAAAAATAACAGATGATCACATATGCTGGGAGAGATGCCCATGTTAGTGCCCGACAGAGCCTGGAATAAGATAATACTTGCACGCAATCAAACAAAATGCAAATGAACAAACAGTGCAATACACTAATACTTCTGAACTCACTCAACTATCATAAACTCTCTTTACAATTGCAATTCAATCATTCCTTTTATATCCTCTGAATTTAAGAAACTGGAACTACTTAGTAAACCAAAAGTAACTCATTTCCTTTTTTTGGAAAATGCAGGCAATTGATGGGTGAACAACTTTCTAGTTTGAGCAATAATGACTTGCGAAATTTGGAAAATCAACTGGGGATAAGTTTAAGAAATGTCCGGATCAAAAAGGTTTGATAGATAAATTCAACTCATATCTTAATTTAATTTAACATGTCTTGCTGCTTTTACTGGACAAACATTTAACTTGATCATTAAATTATCCTCAGGAACAAGTTTTAAAGGATGAGATTAAAGGGCTGCAACAAAAGGTATTCAAAAATATTTCTGATCTTGCCATGTATGAAATGTATTCCCAAAAATGCTAACTAATTTATTGATGTGCTATTGCAGGGATATCAATATAGTCAAGAAAACGTAGAACTCTATAAAAGGATTGAAGTCATTAGTAAAGAAAATGCAGAATTACAGAAGGCATGCAATTAAGTTGATAAAAACAGTTTATCAAATTAGATCATGTACATGTGCTATTCATCTTTCCGTTCATATAACTTATCAGTCTGACAAGAGAATATGCTAATACAATCAACAAGATTGCCCTAAATTACACAGGAAAATGGAAGGAAGATGGTGATACCATCTACCGCGCCTATGCTGTTTGTTAAAAAGTTAAATGTTTACCAACCGGTGTTGACCTTAGGAGTTATCTCCCTTTGGATTTGACAATACTTGAATTTGACCTGATCAGATTATATGTTTTCTTTTCAAGACTAAATGAAGCTTCTTGTTTTTTTTTTTTTTTTTCAATTAGACTTGTGAAGGGTTACATGCACCAACCTATCTGCAGCTAAGACAGCCACAGTCTCAATCTTGTGAACCACCAACCAAAGCAATGGAACTGGGGTACGTCACTTAAACTGATGAATAAACTCACAGCTTGGAAACACGCACATGTACGTGCGCGCACTTGTTATGTTGTTCATTCTGAAAATTACAACTAAGCACTTGATTCCTATATGACAGATTACAGCTGCTTTAGCAACGGCTCTTTCCTGTAGGAAGATCAAGTTTTCTGCAGGGAAGATAGAATCAAAACAGCATCAATTCCCATATATTTGAAGTTCTATCATATCAGGAATCAGTTCTCTATAAGGTTCATACATAGTGGATGACATGAATATATCCCTCTGAATTTTGGACGGCAAAACTCTCAATGGCACCTAGTGGGGAATTATTTAGTTTGTAAACAAATAAATGGAATTTGGACTCAGAAATATTTGTTTACCCTTGATATTAACCATTATAACAAATTAAACTTCTAGGGCTGTCTTTATTTTGTATCTTTGTCAATATTGGATGACGAGTTCAAATTCAAGCGAGAAGTTCAAATTATTGTATTTCAAATTGCTGTTTGTCTTTCATATTTTTTAGATTATATTTTGGAATAAATAAACAATATTGATAAATAATATGATATAATATGCCATAGCAAACAATATACAAAGATTTGAAGTTGAAATTAAACTTCAACGTGTTAATGGTTCTTTGACCTAATGGCATGATACTCATCTTTGGTGGTACTAGCTCGCTGCTTCGATCCCGCTTGAACCCTCTTGTAATCTAATAGAAATAATTATAGTAGCAATCAAGTCACTGCCACTGTACCTTATGCCAATGAATTAAATAAGGGAAATGGGGCAAGTTGGCCATGAACTTCGAAGAGTAATTGTATAGGCAACACTCACAGACCTTTAGTTCAACTAGTAGTGAAATTGTATTGGTTTGACAAAAAATCTCTAGTTTTAATCTTAAAAATGCAGCGACATTTGTTTGTGGAGTTTGAGCCTGAAAGTGTGCTAATTAGCTTGATCCAAAATAGTCGAAGTAATTGCCTTTTGGACATCGGATGATTTACTAGAAAAAAGTAATTATCCAGATAACATCAATTTCCATAGTTGGAATAATAAGATATTAATGTTAATGGATTAGGACGACACTTGGCCATATTCTTAGTTAAAAATATGGTACATAATTTTCCAAATTTTTGGATTGGAGAATTTAGATTTGAATTTTAAATTTTACATTTTACATTTCAAATCTCACATTCAGAATTCATGTATTCAAAATCCTTTACTTGAATAATTTAAAAAAAATAAAATGAAGAAGAGAGATGAGTTGAGATTCAAAAAGAAAACAATAAATTAAAAATGATGAGTTTACCTATATTTTCTAATCAACAATGAGAGATAAAAACTATATGAGAATCATAAAGATAACAATAGTAAAACACGAAAAGAATAAGGTATTTGAATTAATTAAAATTTCAAATGATATAAAAGAAATTTGAAATTGTAAAGTAAATATAATAAGTGATACACTTGGATTTGCCAAATCCATAAAAATAATCAAGTTTCTACATGCCGTAGGCATTTCAAAGGAGAAAACAAAAAGCCTTTATAGGAGTGCTTTTGGGGAGAGAGCTCCCGTGGAAAGCTTGTGGAAGCGCTTTTTAGTAGAAATACTCTGGTAGGGTCAATTTTTTTTTTTTTTTTTTCCATATGCACATTTTGCTTTACATTGCTACCTGCTTTCTAAATTTATATGCAACATTTTAAAGCTGGAAACCAACAAGATGAAAAATATACTTCCATTTAAATTGACATTATGAAAAATATACTTCCATTTATTTTTATTTTTTTAAGAAATGCAATGTTCAGCCATAATCCCAACAACTACTCTAACCTCAAAATTAGTGCAAAAATTTTTAATTTAATCTACACTTCTAAACATTACATTATAAGAAAAAAATATTTAAATAAAAAAAAGACACGAGATGCCATCAACTTGAATCCAAAGATGACTTGTAAAAAACATACTCCTTCCGTCTCAAATTATAAGACACTTGTAAGAAAGATTTAGCATCTGAAAATTTAAGAAAGATTAAAAATAAGGTTTCATTAATGATAATTTTTTAATATTACCTTTCCCATATATTCTCTCTTTTTAATATAATTTCTTCAACGGAGTATTAAATAAAAGGGCATCTTTAAAAATTTATATTTTTGTCTTGAAAAATAAGATTATAAAGTGTATTTAATGAGTGTTATTAGTATGGAAAATTTTATCCAAAAATGTCTTATAATTTGGGATGAAAGGAGTATTAAGTTTCTTAGTAATGACATTCCATTTCAAATTTGGACAATAATTATAACTAAAAAGATAAGGGGAAATGAGCTGACACAATGAGCCACATTTGAAATTTTATGGTGATGCATCTATCCATATAACAATAGAACTAGGAAAAATTTTATGGGCCCAAATCAGGAATTAAGGCACAAAACGTATGGGCCGAATAACTAATAGAATCTATTGCTTCTTGACTTTTGATATTGCATGACAAATATTCAAGCTTTTTTGTTCAACTTCCACAGAAATTTTTGGTGGCCTAACTGGCTTGACAAGAGATCTTATTAATGATGATAACTGTTGCGTCCACCAATATGTCCAACGTGATCCAAGCCTAGATAATGAAGAATTTAACATATAAATTCAGTCAAATTCATGTAAATAAAAATAAATAAACTACTATTATATTGAAAATAATTATATTATATAGTGCATTACATTAAGTATTGGGAATATAAGAAGTCTTAGGATGCAAAAGGGGTCCGTCTTCGGTGCGCAGCACCTTGGTGCTCATCAGGTGCAACGCACTGTTTCTTGCTTTTAAAAAACATGAGAATTTAGATGGCCCAAATTTTTTTAATTTATATTTATATTTATTAAAATAATATTTATATATTTTTTAATAAATATGTTAATAATTAATCTGGACAGAGCATATTTAATTTGGGTGGGCCATTTTAAGATTAATTTTTTATAATCTTTGTGAATTGATTATGTATATGTATTCTGAATAGATTGGACTTAATATTTAATTTTTTTATAATTTTTATTTTGATAAATAAAATATTAAAAATAGAGATAATCTATTTTAAATCTGGGCCATCCAAAGTAAATTTGAATAATTAATTTATAAAATTATTAAAATTTTAATATTAAATTATATCATTCAAATTAAATTTGTCTAGATTGATGAGAAATATTTATATAATTTTTTAAAATTTTTTATTTTAATAAATATAAAATTAAAAAAATTTAAATTTAAACTGTCCATATTTTTATTTGAATGATCCAAATCTTATCACCACTTATGAGCACTCAAGTTGAATGCATACCAAAGCCAAAGACAAAATCAAGCTTCCCTTGCATTCTCTTACAGAAATTTTGGTCAGATCATCAGCAAAAAATTTACAATTATGAGAATATTTAATCAGAGAACCATGATTGATGTGGTGGATTAATATTAAGAACTCATTTGAATAACTCTCAAAAGCACATTCAAATTGTATTTAAAATGTGTTTTGTCAAATTTAATAAATAATTAAATCTTTTAAATATGCTTTTAATAAATGTAAACTAAAAATCAAATACAAACTAAATCCAACCGCCAGCACTGACACAATTAAGGGCGGAACCTGAAGCCCGAAGGTTGTCTGAGATGTGCGAAGTCATGCGCGTCCGAAGTGCGATGAAGCGAACAGGACACGTGTCAATCTTTTACTTGGGAATGGGAAATGACGTCTCAGGAAGGTATTTCAGATTTCCTTTTTTCTGTGTCTTTAAGGTTTCCAAATCAGGAAATCGGTGACCGTGCCTTTCGCCACGTTGGGGCTGCCAAAGCACATGTTTCGTCCTCTTTTCTCTCTTCTCCCTGTTTTCTTTTCTTTTCTTTTTATTTTTTTTAAGATAATGTTATTCTTCCTCTCTGATAGAGAGTTATTAAATTTGATTCCGATACCTTTTGTCCCTCTTCGCCGACAAAAATGGTTCTTGCACTGTTGGCACTGAGGAAAGCGGATATTCTATGACGAAGAGCATGCGTACGGTATCACTGGCCTTGCATTGAGAAGAATAATTTATTTGATTTAACTTGTAGGGTTTCATTTTATAAGTTAAGGTAGCATTTGGATCAGTGCATTTGGATTTGAATTCTAACTTTAAAATCTCACATTTCAAATCTCAAATTTAAAATTCATATATTTAAAATTGTTTGTTTAAATAGTTTAAAAAATTTTAAATAAAGAAAAGAGATGAGTTGAGATAAAAAAAAAATTTATGTTTGGATTGCAAGTCTCGAAGATGTCAGGGGCTCCTCCTCTGAATTTCTCTCTTCTCCGACATAATCACTTAACTCTCATCTCACTCTCTCACTCTCCCACTCTTTGGATCAGTTCTGATACCAAAATGGTTCAAAAATTAAATGAGAAAAAAATACTTTAATTTATTGCTTTAATATCATATGCTAGTACAAGGAAAACAAGGTCCTATTTATAATGTTCTAAATCTCAAACTGAAAACAGGGAAATAAATGACAAGTTACAAATGCATTTTATTTGCATTAACGGTGGTGTTGCAATGGACGCGCGTTTCTTCCGTTCACTTCTGTTGTTCTGTTTTAGGATTACTATTCAATTTGTGCCTTTTGAAGATCAACTTGCAAACCTACTAACTAACCTCTGTCGTCTAATCGTTTCCTGTTTCTTCACGACAAACTTGGGTTGGTCACTTCCCGTTTGTGGGGGGATACTAACAATGAAAATAACCAGCCCATGATTCTATCTAAGGAGTCCAGCCCATGATAAGAAGTCCAAGAAGAAGAAGGCCCAAGTCCTGAATACATTTCTGTTTAACTGTTGTATTATAGTTATTGTATCAAAGGATTCATTATTCTTAATTTAAAATTATGTAGAAGATATGACGTTTACCCTGTTGTAACAAACTCTTGTATTATATAATGAATAATAATCCATCAGGTTACTCACATTGAGTGAGCCTCCATAATCTTTCTATTCTGTTTTTCAGTTAGCTAGGGGTGATATATTTTTTACCCTTAGAATATTATGTATATAGTTTAGCTCATCAATTATATATAGCTCTTATTGCTACAAGTAAAGAAGTAGTTGATGTACATTCATTCTTTGAAAACTTGAATATAATTGTTAATGTTGTGTGTTCTTCTTGTAAGCACACTGATGTATTATAAAATACTTTTTCATTTCAAATTGCCAATAATTTGGTTGAAAATGATGAGATTCAGACAGGAAGGGACTAAGTTAGCACATTACAGCTAGTGTCTTGGATACACTAGACAATGTTCTCATTTTAATTCTATATATAGTTTTTTATGCCTGTATGTATAGTGCACCTACTTTAGTTTTTGAAAATATGGCTATCACAAGATCTATTTATTCTTATCAAGGTGATGATGCTACATATGCTTGTAAAGCATTGGTTTTCATTTTACATTTGTTGAACGAAATTATAGGAGTTATTAATAAACTTTGTGAAGCATTGCAACAAAAGTCTCAAGATATCTACCCTAAATGCTGAGTTTGATATCTACCATAAAATGACTCATTCAAAAGTTACTTATTTTTGTAATAGCCAAGTTATTGAAATGGTTTATATAAGTGTTTTTACTTTGTAATGCCACCCCTAATTAAACTTCTAGCTCTGCCGCTGGCTATAAGTGCTATTTAAGTTCATAATGCCTTAGCACTAACATATATATATATATATATATATATATATATAAGAATTGAACATCCAATCGTTTGCTTTAAATACTAAAGCTGTTACTATTAATGCTAACTAAAGCTAGGGTTTTTCTTTCATCATTTAATTATTAGAGTTTTTCATTCCCCCTCCCCCCCCCCCGGGGGTTAGGCTTGCATATAATACTTGAAGATCAGCTTATATAGTTACCTAATATACTCACTCCATTAAATAATGCAAATTATTTTTCAAGGGGTTGGGTGGTAAAAAATGTAAAACATTTTTAATGTTTTAAGGCGTAATTAATGTATTTTTTAAAAGTACCCATAATAAATAAATCACTTTATATTTATTTTAAAGTGAAACACTCTATGAAATAAGTATAGTTTGGAGACAGTAACTATTTTATAGGAGGACGGGATTTAATTAAAAATACTTTACATTTTATAATAGAGGAAGTATGTGAATATTCATATTGGACATGATTATTCATTGGTATAATTTTATTGTCAACAGATATAATTATAATTTATCTTAAAACTTTTTAAAGTGTAAAATATTTGATGATTGATTATATAGTTAAATAATAATTTAGCAATTACGATTACAATTGAAACGCAGGTATCTATGGTAATCTCATTTCATATAAAAGATTTCAATTTTTTTTTGGGTTCACATGCTTGTTTATATATTAATACATATACATATATATAATATAAAAATTCTATTCATAAATAGTATAACTTATCTATTATGTTTGGTGAAGATACCACGTTATGAAATACAAAATGCTGTGACATAGGTATTGGGAAAGCTCCGTGCTATGTACTCTATTTTCATACGGAGTCATTCTTGGCCATGCATGCTTTTACTATTATCAAATTTCTATGACTATGACTAAGAAATAGGAATTACTCACATCGGCAATTAAATGCTGTAGTAATATATAATATAGTGGAAATAGTGGCCAAAAGAAATAATAATAATAATAATAATAATAATAATAATAATATAACATATTGGAAATAAAAAAGGCTTTTCCAGAAGAGTAGTGGTAATTGATAATATTAATGAATAATGAATGTAATTCGTATCAGAATCAAAAGTTTAAAAGGATAAATTTTTCTTCTGGATGCCGCATCTTCCGTCACTGATCATATGGATCTCTACACTCTTTACTTAATTTATTTTTTGTGCCAGATCACTAAGATTGTTCTCTATATCATCATTTTGTCCCGAATATGTGGAAAAAGTAACTAAGTTCAAAATTTCTTACAGCATTTTGAAGATCAAATTATGTTTATGTTAAAGATATATATATATATATATATGTATATAATTTATTTGTATTTATAATAATAAGATTAAAATATACAAAATTTCTTTTTAACTTTGAGGTAGATGCACAAAACCTCACCTATAAAAATTTAAAATTAATCTCTCTAACATTTAGTTGTTTTACCACAGACTCATCTACTGTTATTTTTTTAGTTATTTTACTAATAGAAGTTATCATGTCATATTAAACAAAGACATGTAGCTTAAGTGATATCCATGTAAGCTAATAATAACTTTATAAATATTTTATCAACATTTTTGGCTATCATTAACGTATATCGAATGTCACATAAACTACTAGGTGCCTTTTCTTAACATACATGATATTCGAGCCTTACAATATCCCTGAGCGCACGGAGAGTTGACTCAACCTGACCACAAGATCTGCTGTTTGGTGCAGCACTACTTCACCTCCATATATCAATGCATGTTTTTAATTTGTCCCTTCAAGAATTGTGAGATTTGTTACTCACCTTTATGAAGTGTGTGTCCACACCTATTGTTTTATTTTGTTAAGGTCCTTCAAAGGAATTTGGTTTTAAAGAAAATACTTATGAGTGCTATAGTAGTAGATATGTAATGCGCCTATTTGGTTCCAAAATTGTTTATATTTACGCATTTTATTAAGGGGAGATTCTTTGAACTTGTGACGAGTAAATATAACTTTTATTTGTTTTCATATAACTTCTGCTGTGTTGCTTTTTTGTTGTTGTGTTTACTTGTGCTACTTTCGGTTGTTTCTGTTGGTTTTTGACGTATTGTGCACCCTTGATGGATAAATATTGATAGCCCAAGCCCACATTATATATTAGCAGGTCAAATTAATAAGGGAAAAATATGAGGGTCTTAACTGCAAAATATCCCAAAATTCATTTTGAGTAATGAGAAGGAACGGTTAAAGTATTAAACGTATGCACGTTGCCTTTATCTTCATGCGTGGAAGTTTTGTGGCAAGTGGATGTGTGAAGACTATATCTTTTATGGGGGAGATATTAATAAGGCAGACTAAGAAAATTGAAGGTACTTTATTCACACCCAATTTGTGAATTTGGAGGCTTGGACCCAACTCAAATTAATTGGCTTCAAAATAATTATAAAAAAGAATATTTATGAAACCTTAGCCATTAAGTCAAAACTATCACTTATGATAGGTGGCCACAATGAAGGAAGTGCTTTCTAAATTCAAGAAAATTGGTGATCATGGAGCTTAGATACCAAGTTAGGATCATTTATAAATAGAGGAGCTCTCTCTCAATAATGGCATCAAAATCAACAACATACCAATCTCAAACTCGCATTTGCTACTTTATTTTATTTTTTTCTTTTAGCATGTAGTTTTGGTCTTTATTTTTCATTGTACAACATACATAACCCGCCACCTCTTTCTTTAATTAATGTATCTCTGCTTTCCTGCATATACATTAATTTTTTTTCCTTCATATTCTCACATCCAGGTGATCGCTGTGGTAAGGAGCTTGGGTTCCTCACATTTAATTAAAAATTTGGTTCTTTCATTCTTTTAAGGCCCCACTTTCTAGCACGCCTCATAACACCATGCCTGATTGTTTTTTACAAACATGCTCTTTTTTCTCTTCCACTTTTCCTCTCGATGCATTTGCTACATACAGATATAATTCAATGCAACTTACAAGTATGGTTTTCAGACTCTATAAATCTATAGTTTCTGTTTCCGACTTTTGGCTCTGGCTCTATATTATGATAGCGGGGTCTTAGTCACCCATGATTTTAATATTTGACATTTCAAATAACATAGTCAAACCTACAATATCTAGAAGATCATTCTTATATGTTGGAAATATTAGTTTGACATTTAGTCACTTTTTATTATATCTTATAAAATACATATGGAGTTTATATATAAATATTTGCAAAGAGATGTGATAATTTGCTCAAAACAATATATGAAAAAATTTTAATTTGGCCTCTCATTCGATTAAATCTCATGATATATAATATTTTGAAGTGAAAGTTAACTGCATTATAAATTAGACTAAAAGATCATTTTCACAATACACTACGAATCAAAATTGAACTCTGAAACACAGCTCAAATTTGAGTCTGTATAGATGCATAAAATAATTTTGGCAGAGTTATTCCAAATAGACTTGATAATGCTCAATTACTTCTATATATATACATATATTCAGTGTAACGATCATACATTCAGTGCAACCATCATATATCTTACGATAGTTGTTGACTATTACATCTCAGCTTGCGGCTTCAGCAGGAACAGTTTTAATCCCAAACAATTAAATTTTATAAGGATCTACAAATATGACCTTTAATTTGAAACTTGAATATATTTACAAATTAAATAGAGTTGAAGTGCATTTTTTCCCTATACTTTCCTTCAAGGAGTGCTAAGCATCGTGTTTTAATAAGTAAGGCATTTTTTCTCCTAAACCATTTTCTATAGGAGTGAAAATCTCCCTCCATTAGGTATTTTTGCTAACGGAGAGGGATTTTTGTGTGCTCCTTAAAGGAAAGTAGAGAGAAAAATGCACTTTAACCCAACTAAATAATAAAATAGGTTATAACAAACTGATTTGAGTTATTGAGTTTCAGAGAGAATTAATCACTTTTGGAGTCAAAACTAACGAAATCTCTCTATCGTTTATAATCATATATATTCATCTTGCATGCGCGCGCGCGCGTCTTAAGAGACTTTTTTTGAGAAACATTATTCTTGTATGATTATTGCAAGGGTGCGCATGTCAATTTGAAAGAAAATAACAGTGAAGAAACTCTTCAAGTGATTATTTCAGTTAACTTAAATCTTTTGCATCAATTCACTTCAACTACATATTATAAATGCTCTGCTTTTGGGTATAGAGGTTGTGTATTTATACCATGAATGAGCCCAATGGATAGAATGGGCCCAAAGCTTTATTAAATGAGTTCAAGTGACTTGGAAATCAGGGCACGGAATTTACAATTAAAAGTGGAAGAAGAGCACTAAAGATGGCATCAAAGAATTTGTGAACTGTCTACCTCCCTGAGTCTGCTTCTCTTCTGTCTGACCCTCCTGCTTTACTTCTTAACTGTTCCTCTTGTATTTAGTTGTCGATGCTTCATATTTTTGAGTTGTAATTGTTTTAGCCGAACTATCTTTGGCTTTATGCCTCTGGCTAGAGAATATTTCCATTTGAATACCAGTTTTCCCTAATATTTTCTGTAATTTTTGCCTAGCAAGATTGATCGCCGTGAAAATTTCATGCCCTAATGATTAATGCAAAGTTTTTCTTGATTGACATGTAATTGTTAATTTGTTCATTATTCCTCGAAAAGAGGAAGGTTCAAATTGAAGGTTATTTAATTTCATGAAAGGTATACAGATCAAATTCCATTCATTTGATCACAACAGATCTAGAAACTAAAAAGTTCAGCACTTGGCACATTTGATAGCTTTACGGTCTATAATTTATAGAGTCATCTCCAAATAACATAAATGTTTCCTGATGAAATGACTCATACCATATATGCATTATATGCTATTCTAATTCTAACTCTCTTGTTGAATTGAAACATCTCTTACACGAAAGTCGGTGGTAGCATGGTGTTGAGAATGCAGATCAAAGAGCCACTGCTAAAGGAGCTGTAATCTGTCATAAAAATCAAGTGCTTAGCTGTAATTTTTGAGAATGAGCAACATTTTCACATACAAATATGTGTGTGTTCGAGCTGTGTATATTTTTTTTTCCTCTTATTTATAAGTCACTTATAACCAGTGGCAGAGCCACATGCTGTTGAAGGGGAGCATACACTTGGGAAAAATAACACATATGAGGTTATATGTTTTAATATTTTACAGTTTGCTCTCTCTCTCTCTCTCTCTCTCTCTTACTTTGCACCTCTTATTTTAAGATTTCAAACTTTAAACACATTTTAATATTACATTTAGCCCAGATCTAAAATTTATATTTTTAACTTAAAGCCCAATGAATATTAGCCCATAATTTCCCTAATCCTTTTAAAAAATAGAAAAAAATTAATTTGACTAAACTAAACCTATGCTGTTCATGTTTTGAGAATACTAGTTAAGGATTAGTCAGAAAAGAGGAAACAAATAATGAAGATTCAAAATTTAAAAGTAAGCTCAATGAATGCCTTTTGTTATTTCACTGCACTTGCCGGTGTATAATTAAAAGTTAAATAAAGAAACAACAATTGGAAAAAAAAACAAAGGAAGAGAAAAAGCGGATTTGAAAAATATAGAAATATTTTTCTTGTACCAAAGTCTAGGCTTCACCCTTCAACCCAAGATCCTAGCTCCACCACTGCTTTTAACATATTTCACTAGAATTAAGAAAAACTTTAAAACTCATTCTATGTAAAAATTTATTAAAATCTCAACTTTGCCCCTGTTAAATATACATACTTTAACAATCTATTTTTCCTCTCCAACATTTAATAGAGGGTAAAAGGAAAAATTTGTAATAAAAATTTAATAAAGTTACTTATAAATAGGACCCAAAAAATATTCTCTCTCTATCCTATAAATAGAACTAGAGGGAGTATTTATTTCATTAGTTTGAAGGGATATACCCCAATTCCATTGCTTTAGCTGGTGATTCACTAGATTCAGACAGTGGCTGGCTCAGCTGAAGATGGATAGGTGAATGTGATCCATATTTGTTGCTGATAGTGTTTGTAGGATTAGAATTCCCACTTTCCTCATTCATAACCCTTGCTTCACAAATCTAAGGAAAGAAAAAACAAACTCTGACAACTTTGAAAGAAAACTTCAAACATTTAGCTTTTAAATAAATAACACAGGCTCACTCTAGCTAGGTGGTGTCTTCCTCTTCCCTCCTCTGTTCTTGTGTAGTTAAGGGACAACTTGTTGATTCTATAATCATATCTGCCCTTGAGACTGGATTAAATGATATCAATGAAAAGATAAATACCTTCGTCTGTAATTCTGCATTTTCTTCACTGATGACTTGTATCGTTTTATGGAGTTCTACATTTTCTTGCCGAATTTGATTACCCTGCAATAGAATCAATAAATTATTGAGAATGTGTGGGAACTCCAATCTTACATGGCGAGATCAAAAACATAATTCTTGGATACCTTTTGTTGTAGCTCTTTAATCTCTTCAGTTAAAATTTGATCCTGCAGACAAATCAATGATCAAGTTATGGACATGGTATATGCTTGTCCTGCAAAACTGATGATACATTAATTAAATTAAATGTAGATATGAGTTGAAATTATCTCTCTTACTTTTTTGATTTGGACATTCTTCAAACTCATCTCCAGTTGATTTTCCAAATTTTTCAATTCATTAATGCCCAAACCAGAAAGTTGTTCACCCATCAATTGCCTGCATTTTCCCAAAGGAAACAAAGTACACTTAAGGCTTACTACATAGTTCCAGTTTGTTATATTCAGAGTATAAAAACGAGGGAAACAATTGCGCTTTTGAAGAGATATAGTTTATGATAGTTGAGTGACTTCAGAAGTAACGTGTTGAGGGGCTTGGTCATCTGCATTTTCCATGTTGAGATTAACATTTTGCTATCTCAAAGTAATTAATAATTCTCGTACCAAAATGTACATGATTTTCTTATTTGTACCTGTGCGATTCCTGCAAGTGTTGCAGTTGCTGCCTCAAGACCGTTGCTTCTGTCTGCCAAAACTAACAAGTGCAAGCACATGCATAAAAATATTATTAGTTAATCAATCGCAAAGGAGTGGGCAGGATATAAGAAGGAAGATGCTTCCAGGTCCACATCTCTTCATTGCACAGGCCTTGTAATTCGTTCATATTAGTTGGTCAATTAGTTAACCTATCTTGATATAGAAAGTGGACGGCAAGTTGGCATGACATTTGTGGAGGGAAAAATAGTAGAAAATCATTTAAGATGTGGTTTAATTATATACAAACAAGAACGGGGCATATGGAGGTGCTAGTGAGAAGGAGTGAGAAAAAGCTTACTCCGATCCCATTTATAAATCACTTTTAACATGTTTAACTAAAATTAAGAAAAATTTCAAAAGTTATTAACTCTCTATAAAAAAATTAATAAATTTTTAACATTGTCTCTGTTAAATATATATATTTTAATCTTGCACTTTCTCTCACCACCATTTAATGGAAGATAAAAGGGAAAAATGTGATAAAAAGTCAATGTAATTCTTTATAAATAGGACTAAAAAATGATTTGTGGTATTTTATACTCCATTGGTTTCAAAATATATGCATGTCTTTTAAGGTATTTGCAAATAGATTAAGAAATGTAATTAATACCCAAGAATATTAGTTTTTTTTTAATTCCATTGCTTGGTGTTCTGAGAAACTTGGGGGAATTACCACTACTCGTTGATCTGTGACTTGAGAATCAATATAGACTATAGGTCGTTTCTTATCGCATCTTCTCTTGATCTATGTTTAACTACATAGATCTGATCCATTTTAGTTTCTAGTGTTAATATTATTAGACCATACACATGGGGCATGGTGATTCCCTTTAGCTTCTGAACTCAAGTCTTCTTATCCCATCTTCTCTTGATCTATGTTTAACTACATAGATCTGATCCACTTTCATTTCCAGTGTTAATATTATTAGACCATACGTATGGGGCATGGTGATTCCCTTTGGTTTCTGAACTCAAGTTTTGTTATATCTTTTCTCCAATATTCTGTAACTGTTCTTGCTTCTTAATCTTGTTTGGAGTTAAATATAACATGCTGACAAGTGCAAGTATATATATACTAACTATTGGAGTTGTATATGATTTACGAATGTCAAGTAACTAGAATGAAGAAACATTAAAAATATCTTGTACCTTTGCTTCTGAAGCTGGATTCATAAGCGGATGATGATGCTCCTCCTTTTGTTTATTATAGCGCTCAATAATTGACATCATGCTGCCACATATAAGTAGAGAATTCAATCAATAAGATCAAAATCAAATTTATGTAAATATGAAGTTATCCCTTTAGACTTGCTGTACCTTGAACACATGGTATAGATCATTCTAAGCGATCATGCCCTCTTTTTGGGTGTCATATAATTGATTATTTTTTCATCTTGAGTATGAAAAACTCTATAATTTTTCTTTCTTACACATTTAGGGCCACTGGCTGCTATAAAGAATGAGAATGAAATGGATTATAAAAACTCAGGTAACCAAAACAGATCTAAATGTGGAGAAGAGATAGGTCAACCATGTTCATAAGAGATAAGAGTAATTTAGTTCATGATATTTGGGAGTTTTGATTCATGAGGTATACAAAAAGTGTGGTCATTAATCTTACATTTATAATGTGATATTAAGTTTTATCATACTTAACATGAAGGAGAGAATAATTTAATTCATTTTTGCTTTGATTTTTTTTTAATCAATTCCATTATCATATTTTTTTTAGCAATCAAATGGGTCCCTTTAGATTTCTAAGGACATTACAAGGGTAAAAGGTTTCTGCAACAATTAAGTGAAAGGAGTATGATGAGATTATCGCAATGCTTCATATTTGCCCTTGCTCTAGAAACCTTGCTTGGCGTGCCAAATTTTGGTTCTTATGGAAGTTGATGGCACGATTCAAAATCTGAGTTTTTGACCGATTCTTAAACTAAACCAATGTAATCCCACATAACAAATCTAGAATGTATTTGTTGACCCCAAATAACTACAAAACATGAGTTATTCATTCAGCTACGCAATAATTAGAACAGAATGCAAAATATAAAAAAAAAAAAACAAGCATTGCATATCAACCATGACCCTTTTATGGTTGACATAACATTTCAACTTTTTGAATGCATCATAGTAGCATCATGACGTCAAAGGATCCTGCATTACCAATAATTACCAAATAACCACCTGGCCTACATAATATACATCGGAAGGTCAGCTAGCCACAAGCATGTTAGCCAGCTTCATATTGATCTGATCTGAAAAATTATGGAGGGTTGAGTGAGTTTATTAGTGGGGGTATGAATAATGAATTGAGAAAAATGGAAGCAAGGCACGCAAGAATTTTTTTCCAAAAAGAAAAAAATTGTGTTGTTCGTTGAACTTTTACAAAATTAGTGATTTTTTGATTGCCTATTATTGGTTTGTTATGTTTATATTATCTGAAAAGTAAAGGTTATCTTGTGTCTGGTTATACATACAGTAAAAAGTTCTTTTCAAAATAATTAAAAGTTATTCAAAATAGATTTTTCACGATAATAAAAAATAAGCTTTTTCCATTTTTTTAAAAAACATTGACAAGTACCCTGAAATTTTTTTAAGCGTAATTTTTTTAAAAAGGTGATTTTTTATTAAATAATATGAAACAAATAAGCCCTTGATAAATATCATTGTGCCCATACATCTACATAAGACGCTTTTAATACACTGTATGATATGTGATAGATAGGACATGATGATCTAGCTAATTCGATATATGCGTCATTTATTATTTTTTTGGTAATAGATCTGTTATATTTTTAACTCTTAATGTAAAGCCTTTTTTTTTATAATATAAATAATACTACCCCATTCTCTGTTATAGATTACATTCTATAGAGTTTCTACCGTCTTCAATACAAGTCACTTTTATATCTATCAATAATGTCACAACATCTAGGTTTGTAACTACTTCTCAAGCTAGCGATCGATTAAGCCAATCTTTGTCTATCATTACAATATTTTTGTTCTATGGCAGCATTTTGAAACTATTGCAACAGGGTAAAAAATCATTGCCTATAGGTATAACAACAGTTTTTGGGCGTAGAACCTGCCCCCGTTACTTATATAAGATAACAGATTTTTCATTTAGGCCATAGATATAATAAAATTGTTGCCTATATTTTGCTTACAATAATTACTTTTATCCTCTGTTTAGCTGGAAGGAAGGAGAGGAGGAGAGAAGATTTTAAAGAGTTCGATTTTTTTTAAAAGGACAAAATAGTATTAAAAGCTTTTAATAACTTTTCTTCAACTTTCCACTTATATATCTCTATTAAAAATCTCACTTGTCTTATCATTAAAAAAAAAAATCACACTTGCCAAGGTAAATTATATATATACATCAAGTCCCATGTTCATCTACATTCCACTATAAGCAAATCATTAGAAAGTTATAAAACCAACCATATATATAACATGCAAATAGTTTTAAGATCTCTGGGTGTGTGTGTGAGAGAGAGAGAAGGGGGGCATCTTAGCCTTCTTTGTAGTTCAAGTGCCCCATGCAAGAAGATAATGCCACTTGCATGTCAATTATCTCTTGCACAGCCTCTTAAAGTTTTATTTAGAATCAAAGCTAGCTGCTTGTCTTGCCTGTTTAGAGATTACATATAATATTTGTATAATGTGCTTTCTGAATTCTTTAAAAAAGCTTTATTTGAACTTTAACTGCCAGTTTGTGTGGTGTCTTCTATATATTTGAACTTTAGAAAGAGTCAAGTGACTTTGCCAGTCTGGAGAGGGACGTGGATAGTTCACACTTCTCAGGATGACCTATACACTAGAGTGAAGAGTAAAACTTTTAGTGCTTAAATTTTCTTTTAATTATTAATCTAATCCTTTAATTTTAGGAAAAAATACATATAAGTCTTTTGGAGCAGATTTATATACAGATAAGTCTTGTAAAATTTAGAAACTACTATCAGATCCCTTAGGGCATGAGTATAATTTGAAATTAAGGTGAAAAGATATTATTGCAATTACTTATTAGGTTTAATTGTTAAATATATGAAATTATAGTTATTAAATATTGAGAAAGTTAATTTTTTAATCATTTAACTTTTAACTTATTTGTAATTCAGTCTTTCAACTATGGCTTATTACAACTTAGTCCATCAACTTTTGATTAACTTATAACTTAGTCCTTATTTTTTATATTTTTTTAAAAAAATTATCCTTATTAAAAAAGAGGGCTAAAAAAAGTGCTCATATTTTGCTTTAAAATACCTTACTCTTACTCTTTGATGTGAGATCTAAACTAATATGAAAAAAAAAATCTAACAAAAATTGATGGATTAAGTAACAGACGAGTCAAAAGTTAAAAGACTTAGTTGTAGACAAGTCAAAAGTTGATAGACTAAGTCATAATGAGTCATATTTGATGGATTGTTACAAGTGAATTAAAAATTAAAGAATGAAAAGATTAATTTTTCCTAAGATATGAAGTAATAGTTGTAAATTATTTATGTAGTAATTGTATGCGATTTAAACTTGCAACACATGATTAGTTTAATTGTTTGATATATGAAATTGCAGTTGCAAAAAGTTAAAGTGATAGTTGTGAATTACTGATGGAGTAGTTATAAATAATTAATATCAAACTTTGCTAGTATAGTTTAACTATTAAATATATGAAATTATAGTTATAAAATGTAGTGGATAATTTTTTTCTCAAAACCACCTCTTCTTTTACTGTGCCAAATTATAATTCTTAGACATGCTTTATTGTAGTCATTGATTTTAATGATAGATAAAATTGAAAAATTAAATATTTTTACAAGTTTAAGGGAATCAACTATCATTCTTTAAGAATCGTGAAGTTAGTCAACTTTGATTTATAATTAAGACTGATCTCCTATATCCTATCAGGAGGAGAGGCGTTTTTGATATCCTATCAAGTCTATAATTATAACACTACAAGTCTCACGGAATTCTGACATGTATATCAAAACCAAAGCAAGCATATAGGAGAGGGGAAAAGAGACTAGCCAAACAGACTCCAGGGAGAAAAAACAGAGATGATACCAGTGACCAGTATCAATTTTTTTTCTTTCTTTCATTCTTTTTTTTTTAATGCAAGAACACGGCAAAACCGTGTAAAAAAGGCAAATGTCAAAGTCATGTCTAAAGCTATACGATTTCTACAATCATGCAGGGGATTTATTAAAAATCTTGATATCGAAGTTATCCCAAGATGGCTAGTGGGCAAATAGATAAGTGCATCTATTAACTTCTCTATAAACATGGTTTATATGCATCAATTTCAAACTCGTAGATGCTTTTTAATATATGCAAGGGGGATTATATATATATATATATATATATGAAAGAACTGTTAATTTCTTGTGGTACCAGCAACCGCACAGATCAATCTGAAGATAGCTTATTTTTCTCTTCTGTTTTTTTTTTTTAAGATGCATATTATCTAGATCAAAAGAGAGCAGCACAGAGAAAATACTGTTATAGATTCTAATAAATTATAGAAAATCAGACGAAGAAGAAGAAGATGATGATGATGATGATAAATAAATTAATTAATTAATTAATAAATGAAGCTGAGAACAAGCAGGAACCTGGAGCTTCCATATTCATAGAGCTTGCTGGTGCTGGAAAACACAATAACCCCAACTTGTGCGTCACAGAGGATCGAAAGCTCTCTGGCTTTCTTGAGCAAACCATTTCTTCTCTTTGAGAAAGTCACTTGCCTGTTCGTTGAATTGTCAATTCTCTTAATCGCAATCTTTCCTCTTCCCATTCCTCTAGGGCTTCGTCACAGCTTCGATCGCCTTCCAGATTAACCACACAAACAAATCAGTAAAGCTGCAATAATTATTGATCAAAGGAATTCCATAGAAGGAATCGGAAAATATATATATATATATATAATGTTCCAAAAATATAGATAAAAACTTTAAAAAAAATACAAAAATAAAATCGTAATAAACAGTGAATATTTGCATCGAGAAGCTGGAACTTACAGAGAAATATTGTTGGCGTCAGAAGGAGAGAAGGGGAAGAAGAAGCAGAAGACAGCTTCTTTTTGGGAAGGTCCTTACAAGAGAGATGCTTTTTGTGAATATTGCACTTTGAATACTTTTAAGGTTTTGTTTATCTCGTAACTCGAAGAAGCCAACATACTTTGGGGGCAAAAAAAAAAAAAAAAAAAACGGAAACCGGTTTTTGGGCAGTCAAAAACCGCTAGTTTTCAAAGTAAAGTTCTTTTGAATCATCGGACCTGATTGATTACCTTGACTCTCGGCTCAGGTATTTCTTTCTCTGTTTGAAATCAGAAAGAAGTTGAAGTTCACAGGAGAGACCGAACCGGACAGGTGTCGATTGGTGAGAGCGAGTGTTGATCGCGTGAAACATCTTCGAGTGGGGATTGTGTTTCCTACTTTTCTTGGGGATTAGGGTTTGTGGGGCCCGAAGAGCGATGGATGAAATGTATGAACTGACGAATGAGAAGGTGACACGTGGAGTGATAAAATCTGACGCGCGGACGATTCCTGCTTTTCGGTGATGGATTTGGCCAGAAGTGGTGAATGAAGAAATGGCTCTGTGACGACGCGCCAAAATCTAGCCCACAGAAAAAACTCAAATTATAAGATATCTTAAATATATGGCACTCAAAAATAAAATTTTTATGAATGATATTTTTTAATATTATTTATTATATTCTCTCTTTTTAATATTATTTTATAAATAAAATATTAAAGAATTAATGAGTATCTTAGACCTCAAACTATTATTCAAATAACATCTTGAATCTTGAATTTATAAAATGAGCATCCTGAACTTTAAACTATCACTCGAATAGCAAATTATTCCCCCATTATTAATTTACATATAACTGCTGTTACTTTTAACTATGTGGGGACTAATCCTCTCTTGACATGTGGCATGCCAATTGATTTACATAATAGTCAACATTGCATGGATAAATAAAGGCAGTACTTTGCTCAAAATTTACAAATTGAGGGGAGTTTTTACTCATTTTAAAATTTCAAGGTACAGGATACTCATTAACCCAATATTAAATGAAGGGACAATTTTGAAAGTTTACATTTTTGTTTTAAAAAAAAATAAAGTTGTAAGGAGTATTTATGGTATGCATACTTTTATTTAAAAGTATCTTATAATTTAAGATGGAGAGAGTATTTCACTTGACTTAATATAAGGTGATTAAATTATTAATTTTATGTTTTGCTCCAAAAAAAAATTATTAATTTTATGTAAAAATAGAATAAATTACCAATATTATCCATATTTAAATAAAAAATTATATTTACATTACTTTAAATAAGAGTAATATTTGAAAAAAAAAATTAATACTTTATCAAATGGCTCATAGTAAACCTGACACCTTGTGCACTTTCATTTTGCGAGGTAAATACATGAGGAAAGAAGACCTTACCCAGAAAGGCTATTGCAAAGGGCTATGATTCAACTTTCTAGTTCAATTCAGTATAATTATGGCTCAAAGTAGTTGAATTCCTTGAGTGGGATACCAAAGATGGCATGGATACTCTGTTCTGGAAAGATAAGTGGTTCACTAGTAGTGGGACCTTGATTGATAGATGTAAACAGCTGCCCCCCATCGAGCTACTCAATATGACAATGGCAGATGTTGTGAATGAGAAGGAAGAGTGGAATCTTTTGCTCCTGACCAGTTTTCATGAGGAAAGAGATATCAAGTTTTTGGTGGGCCATCCATCATACTTCGAGGCAAACTGATGGAAGAGATAGGATTAGTTGGGTTGTTGAGGCTAGCTAATAGAGATTTCTCTGTTTGTTCCATGTATGAAGCCCTAAGTTTGCACCCCAACGGCATATCAGATTTGGTTTGGAATCTTATTTGGCATTGGAGGGTCCTAGAAGAGTCCAATCCTTCATGTGGCTGGCTATGCATGAGAGGATTATGATTGGCCAAGGAAGAAATATGATATTCACTCACCTAACAACTGCGACTTATGTCATAATGAGACTGAAGATGTATTGCATGTACCTAGAATATATTAAGATTTTATTAAATAAGTTTATTTTAATATTATTCTTTCACTTTCTTTATTTAATATTAATTAAGTATAGATTTAAGGTTATTAAATGAATGATATTTTTAGAAGTTTATTTCTTTATTTTGAAAAAAAATAAAGTTGTTAAGTGTATTTAATGAGATTTATTGATATATAAAATTATGTCTAAAAGTGTCTTGTAATTTAAAATAGAAGGAGTAATAAATAAGAGATAGGCTTTTGTCCCGTTGTTGATCAAAAAAGAAAAAATACTTATAATAATGATCATCTATCTCTTCAATTAAGTTTGTATAATCCTTTGAGAATTAGATTTGTCAAAATCATAACATATACTTTCTCCTACTAAAAAATGTAAGATATTTTTAATTAAATATCTACCCAATAAATTATTTAATTGCCTTTAAATTGATATAATCTTTTTATGTTTACTCATACTTAATAGGATATTTCACTTAAAAGTAAAAAATTGAGTGGTTTATTTATTAAGGATATTTTTGAAAAAAGAATCATTGAGTACCGATTGAAAAAATTAAAAATTGTGTGTGTGTATATATGTATATATTTAAACATCTAACCTTAAAAAGAAGGGAGAATCATGTATTGTTAACATAATTAATTATTCTTAGGTCCATTGATAACTGAGTTTAGGAGTTTAACAACACATTGTATTGTTAATCTCTTAAGATCAATTGTTAATGAATCTAAAAGTAATTAATTTTATTGAATGAGACCTTAAATTAATTCTCTCTATAAAGGATGCCTTATATTTTTAATAGAAGGGTAATTAAAACTTTCAACTCTTTACGACTTGGGAAGAAAAATGAAATAAATTTTATATGTAAAATAAAAAATACTTTCAGAAAAAAATAATAAAAATAAATATATAAATAATAGCATAAAAGAGTGAAAAACATAGGACAATCGCATTGATGGACCTATGAAGACTCTTAATTACCAAAAAGAATCAAAACATTCTGAAAGTGCTCTGAAGTCATTAACATGACATCCGACAAAAAAATTAAATGGAAAAGGATGAAAATAATTTGCTTGTCACTTCCCACCGTCAAGCTCGTGTTATTCCTCACGTATGCTAATCAAATTGTTATTATTACTTGTCATTTTTCATAGAAACAATATTCTCACTTGTTATTATCCTCTATCATGCTTGTTAAAATATAACTTTTTAATTTTTTATATTCTTTAAACATTATGGTTACTTGTCATTTTCCATATGTATACTTTTAAAAAAAAAAAAGACCCTCATTTGTCATTTCCTTGCTTGTTAAAATATTGTACTTGTTATTTGTCATACTCGTGCTTGTTATGAAATTACAGTTCCTTGTTATTTTTCATATGTTTGCTTGTCAAAATAGTACAATCCATTTTTTTTTTTTACTACCATGCATGCTTTTTAGAACATTACACTTCATATTTCTTAAATTCGTGCGTGTAATACTATTATCATCACTGATCAGTTCTCATATGCATACTAGTTAATTAGAACAATATAATGTCTTTTCCAGGTGAAAAATATAGAAGGGTTACTTTTATCTTTTCACATTCATTCTTCTTGTCAAATGTCATGTTAGGGATTTCAGAGCAATTTCAAAATGTTTTGGTCTATTTTTTTTTTTATAATTAAGAGCCTTCAAATTTTTCCCCAAAAAAAAAAAAACATTTATCTCTACTTATATCTAGACACCCATACATTACACACATATATTTGTGTACTCCTCTGTTTAATATTATGAAGCATTTTTAATTGAATTACCTTCCAATGAATTAATTAATTATCTTTAAAATTACACATTTTTTCATGCTTACCACTAATTAATATGATGTCTAAATTAGAAAACCTTATTAATTAAGGGTATTTTTAAAATTCTTTTTATAAGTCACTTCTAACTAACTACCCAAGGCCAACGTGGGTTAGTTAGAATAATAAAATTGTCTTAAAAGTAAATTACATTCCAATTTTATCCCTACATATAAAAGAGTCATTTGATGCATGGGAAGAGTTTTTTTTTTTTTTTAATGGAAGGCCACGAAAAACCATGCAAACAGATTCATTAAGTCATGTCAGCATACAAAGGTTTCGTTTGATTACTAAAAGAAGTGGAATATAATAGATTGAAAAAATTAACATAAAAATGAACTAAATTATGCTTCCTCCTCATGGTAAGCATACTAAAACTCACTAATATATACTATAAATGTGAGAATTATCACACCCTCTAAAAATTTCATGAATCATTATTTCCAACCTCATGAACTAAATTATCCCTTTCCTTTATAAATTCAGTTCACTATTTCTTTTGATTATCTCATTTTAATCATTTTTTAATCAATATCATTTTATTCTTTTCTAGTAATCAAACGGGACCAAAAAGTTTCTACAACAAGGTGGCAAGATATCAAAAATTTAAATGTTTAAATTATTGATAGGAGCTTGGTCTATCGTCTAGTCAACGCAATTATTTGCTTCTCTAAAAACGTAATTAAATGTGATCAGCCAATTTCTCATAGCATGCAAATTCTCTAATTTTGTTGATATATTTAGCTAGAGGATGATTAGTGTGAGTGCTTTTATAGAGTCAGTAGATGTTTACTTTGTCAAAATTTTCAGTCCAACAAATGTTAAGAGAATAGGCTTTTGGAAATTAAAATATTGCACTTCGTTTTAGAATTTACCAACAGGTACTCTTAAAATTGTATATCAAATGTTACAAAAACTTTGAAAAAGTGACAAATATGAAGGACCAAGAGAATCTTCTAAAATGTGACTTATAAAAAGAATTAGAGAGTACCTATTATTTTTAAATGGATGGAGTATAAACAATAGAGAGTGTGTTATTCTAATTTTAAATTTAAAGGTTTCCTAGAGAGACTTTTAGTTTAATCCGTTAAAAGTTTTTAGAGAATGATCAGTTAAAAAAAAAAAAAGTCATTTCAGCAAATCATATGCTCAGCAGCAACATAATTTAGATCATGGTGCTTGATTTTGTCCACTGATTATTATTTTTCACTATAATTTTCTGCAGATAATTATCATGCACTTCACTGGTATGTGGCCATAACTATCATGGTCATTCGTGCCCCTGTCTCTCCCCACCCTACTTCTTCTTCTTCTTCTTATTATTATTATTATTATTATTATTATAAAATAGTTTTTCCATAATGTGTCAGATATAAAGAGTGAAAAAATTGTCAAAAGAATTTATGATATTTAATTTTAGATCAAAATACGTACTTCCACTTGATCTTATTTTTAGGACCATCGCACATATATACTCATTCTATTTCAATTTATAAGAGGAAAGACTCAGCATTCTAAAATATAAAACATTTTAACAAAAATAAAGTTTTATTAATTATATTTTTTTAATATTACCTTTCTTAAATATTTTATCTATTTGATTGTACAACAGAATTTCAAATGAAGATCATTTTTAGAATTTTATATTTTTATTAGAAAAGGTTGTAAAGTGCATTTAATGAGTTTTATTGGCATATAAAATTTTGTCTGAAAGTGTCTTACAAATTGAGACGAAGAAATCATAATTTTAAACTTATATTTTATTAACTTATATATATAATAATTTTTATTAAATTTTGTGTATATTATAGAAAAACATGTATATTTTTATATAGCTACTAATATTTGATATTATTAGATGATGTTTAAATATTATTAAATCTAATTTGAGATGACTCTCTCAACATACTCATCCATTTGACACATAATTATTGATTGAAAAATATGTCTATTCAATATTACTCTTTTTGTAATCAAATATAATTTCATTTAGATTTTATGGGTGCGTAATGAAATTTCAGAAGTAGGGGGTCTTTTTGTGATATTGTAAGTCTTCAGGGGCTTTTCGATTCGATTTTCCCTACTTTTTGCTTCTTGCTGCCTCTTACAAACATGTTTTCTGTGCGAGTGGGTGTGTGTACCTTTGAAATCAAATCCTCAGAATAATGTGTGCCACCCACTGCATATGAGACAATTGACAACAAACAAAAAGTTAAAGGGCATCCCTTTCTTACTATCCTCATATTAATTTGACCAATTTTTTTTTTTGGGCCTGAATATTAATTTGACCAAATAAGAGATAAGGATATTAAAATTGTAATTCAAAATTACGAATATTTAATTTCTACTGGTCTTTGAAAAATACGCAGCTGATAGAAGAGGGCATTTTGATTTTTTTAAAATGAAAATAGGTTTAACTTCAAGACAAAGTATCACTGTCAAAGTTTGAAAATAAAACAGGAAAAATCCCATCTAAGGATTTGAGAAGGCAATTATTTACAGATAAAAATTAATAAAAAATAAACTGGTATTAAAATAAAAACATGATTTATTTATTTTTAATGAAATTTATTATTAATCAGTGTTTATGAATAATTTTCTTATCAGGTCATTGTATGTAATTTTCCTATTAAAATAAGCTAGAGAATTAAAATTTACCAAAACATATCACATCATTAAGACATTTCTCTCTTAGGTGGTTGTTTTTTTTTTCTTTTGGTGACTGTAGCCACGTGCATCCAGTCACGTCTTGTAGATGAAGTCATGAGTATAAATGTTAAAATATCAATATTAATTTAATTAAAATATAAAACATATAGTTAGTCATTTTCTAAACTTCATACAATATGCTACATGAAAAAAATTATCTAGTTGGTTTAAATCTTAACTTAGTGTTACAAGGAAAATGAAATATTTTTTTAATTCATTTTGTTGGCTCATTTAAGAGTGATTAAAATTATTATAGGTAAATTAATGTAATTTCATGCAAGAATATATTATTAAGTAACTTCACAATATAAAAGGAGAAGGAAATTTTTCTCACTATATTTTCGATGTTGAAAAAAGTTAAGAACTTTATAATGTTAAAGGGAAAAATTAAATTTATTGTAAAATTTAAAAAGTAAAAGCAATATTTTTCTTATTTTTTCTTGTAGTCATCGATTTTAATTTTTATTCTAAAATTAATAATCATTAATCATCTCATCTATTTTTTCCTTTTACTATGAGTTCCAACGCGCTTTAAAAATACTGAACACTCAACAATGAATATAAATTACTGGCAAAAAAACAGTGAATATAAATTGATAAAAATATTTATTATTATATCGTAAATTTATTATTTTAATTGAAATTGGAGAACATTAAAATTACATCAACGTCAATGCTTCATGACACAGGCAAGTTGCATTATTTGACAAATTCGTTTGAAAAGATGTAACATTGACATAGATACAACTTTAATATGTTTTTCCGTTTTTAATAAAAATATAACACATGTACGATAGCTTAGTATTACTTAATTAAATCCTTTTAAAAATTCTTACGCATCATTATAAAATTTAATTAAAGAATTTACTAAATTAATTGCAAGAGTACTTAGTGCCGTTTGGGTCAAAACTTGAGTTAGGGACATTCCGCGATTGAACTAAGTTTTGAAAAATGGAAGCTTTACTTCCAAGCCTGAGTAATGGCCCTAACGTTTAATAAGCAGATCCATTATGGACGACTCTTTCATAGTATTTTCTCCACCCTAAAAAGTTTCCCAAAATTATAATATAATCTTCTGGGGCTTTGGACCCGAGGGGAATAAGAAAGAACACTCTCACTTTTGATAAAACAAATGATATCATTCTTTTGTGATCAACACGATAAAAAGATGCCTATTTATACTAGTTAGGGGTAGACATGACATTAACTCTAAATGGTGGAGTGATAGGATTATACTCACTAATTATTGGGGTTGCAGGGGTTACAAACATCACATTATTTGAGGGTTATGGGATTTCATTATAACAATAAGAATGTATGGTAGCTATGGAGATTGTGGTGGTTATAGAGATTTAGAGTTATGGAGATAGAGCATCATTCTATTTCATCCTCCCTAGGATGGACATGACTCGCCTAGTCTGCCTCAAGTCAAATTCAGCTTTGTCACCAAAGTACAAAGATAGATAAGCAACTTTGAACTGCAGATATTACATAAATACAAGGATACTCCACTTTTCTTGTTGGGTTGATGTGTCGCGATTTGGACACTTTAGGCTGACAAGGTGTTGGCATGATAGTCTTCAACATCTATTAAATATATGGATGGCAAGTGGACAATTGTGGCACTGGACGACATGTGGCTTGTTCGATGGCAACGATAATCTTTAGTCCTAGGTTTTTAGACCTTTTGAGCATAATGGTAACATTTGATTGACTCGAAACTGACCAAAAGGAGGCGTTCTGTAATGGCAAGGTTTTAACCTTACTTTTTTCATGTCGAACTCATATCTTTTTGTTTCTTAGTCACTCCCCATCAGACTTAGGACCTTGCTCTAATACCAAACCAGCTTACAAGCCAAGAGGGAGAAGAGAGAGTACTCTCTTATGATAAAACAAATTATATTATTCCTTTGTAATTCAACATAATAAGATTTCTATTTATATACTAGGCAGGATAGACATGATATTAACTCTAGGTTGAAAGAGTTATATGATTACATTCACTAATAATAGGGGTTACCGAGTTTACAAATATCACATCATTGGAGGTTATGGGATTTTATTATGACAATAATAATGTATGGTAGTTACAGAGGTGGTGATGAGGGTTGTGGAAATGGAGCATTCAATTTCGCTTCCTTTGAAAGTTACACCTTTCCTTACTACTACAAACAAAGCTTTTCACATCACTTTTTTTAAAGATATTTACGTCCCTATAGTGGGGAACATATGTTAAGACGACATAAAAAGTTGACAAATTCACATCACATTTTAGAGGGACGTGAATAATAAAAACCACGTCCTCTTTCTACAAAAACGGACATGGTTTCTCTAAAAAATGGAGAAATCACATCCTTTCTTTGTAGAAAAGGGATGATGTTAATATAAACTACATCCGTTCTTACAAAAGTAACATTACTTATTTAATTTTTTTTAAATAACTCATCAGTATTTTTCTTTACAACCAATTGAACCTGCAATTTGCACAATAGCAACAGCCCAACATATATAGTCAATGTGTCTAACAAATAACAATAGCAGAAACGTAAGCATATACAAATCAAAGGAATACCAAAGTCATTATCTATTCAAGTGTTCGATATTTACATTCAAAGTCCAACAAATTATAACAATATACTAATTAAGCAGAGTTTTTAGCCATCTAACTTATCTATAAGTCAAGCTAAAATCCTAACTAAACAAACTATAAAATCTGAACTATGTAAATGGCTCTTGTAGAAGTTGACTTGTCAAATTATTTTGAATGTTATTTATCTCATTACTAGTGTAGGGGTACTCGTTGTCAAAAAGTTATAAATTTTTATAAGATTTTCATTAGATTTAGTAAAATTCACATACCATGTATAAATTCTCATTGGTATCATATTGAATAACCTCCTACATATAACGGATAATATAGTATTCGCACTCTATACTCCCTATGTATTGATGGCGCTAGACAAATAAAAATCAAATGACAAGTATAAACAAAAAACATATATGGAATGATTGTGAATGAAAAACATTAAATAAAAATTACTTACTTATCCAAGTCGGTGAACAATTTTTTTTTTGTTTCACTTTTTGGTGGGTGACAACTTCCCCCATTATTTGATATATCTTTAGTGAATGATAATGAACTTGAAATTAAAAAAAATTATATTAAAATACTTTAAATATCTACAAAAACTAATGTTTATAAAAATAATCTTAACTTACGTATTAAATATATTTTTAGTTTCACCACTAAGTTGCTTTTCCATAAAGCAAAACTAATAAATATCATGCAAATATGGCTAGACAACATAAAGAGATCAGTGATAACTATAAATTATAAGAAATATAATCAGTATAACAAATTTGAAATAAAGGACGTGGATAATAAATAATACATGTCCCTTTTTAAGTATAAACGATGTGGATTAGTTAATTTATAAGATAAATTAGTTAATAACTAAATTAAATTTTCACATCGCTTTAACTAAAATAGACATGATTCATAAATCCATGTCGTTTATCTTATAAGTGATAGGGTATAATGTAAATAACTAATAAAAATATTTTTATTTAATTAAATCACGTCTATTTTATTAAAAATAATATGGAATTATTAAAAAATCCACATCTTATTTTTTAAAGCGATGTAGTTCATTGTAACCACGTCAGTTTTTTATTAAATTGATGTGGAAATGTTTCCAGACATACTATTTATTTATGAAATTGTCATAACTTTAATTTTTTGCGTCCTATTTATAGAAAGTGATGTGAATTGGGGGTAATAAAATGTATATTTTGTAGTAGTTACTCTTCCAAATTCTTTTCCTCTCCATTACATAATTCTCTATGAATAACCAATCATAACTCCACAATAATGCTATTTACCTATAATGGAATTTTATTACACTTTTTTGTGATTCTCACAAACATTATTGGATTGTTAAAAGGTTGCTCCTCCAAAGTATATTTAGGGAGTTTCTCCTTGTATGAAACGTTATCCAATAATTAAGAATTTCAGTATTTTTTAAATTGAGAGTTTTCTTTTTAGTTTCTGCGCCATTCTGTTTGTTGTAAAATCTTTTGAATTTGTTATTATTATCCCATATATTTGAAAAAGTGCTGATACAATAGTATGTTATGTGAATACAATTAAAAAAACTCAACTCAATTAACCTGTGAGTTAAATGAAGTAGCTTCACCACAGTTCTAGTCAAAAGAACTATTACTGTTTAAACACGAGGCCTCGAGTTTAAATTTTATGAATGAAAAAAAATACATTTGGGAGAATTTTTTTCAATCAAGTCCAGCTTAAATCTGGATGGCCTGGATTTAATAAAGGGTGGGATGAGCGAAGTTGAGTCCCACTTCACTCTGCTCCATTTCATTAGATTAATGACCATTACCTACTTTTCCATCCTATAGTCTCAAACATATCCTAACAGTACACTTATTCATTATATTAAAGAAGTGTATGGGAATTTTCATTTGGAATGGAGTGGGATGGCTTGTGGTTAGAAGTTTTATAATTAACCTATATTGAATACATGGACTTCTTAATCTCTTCCTACTTTAATTTGTGATCTCTTTTAGGTCTTGTTTGATTAACCTTTTTTTCCCCTAAGAAAGTCATCTACACTTCATTGAAACCATAATCCCCCCCCCCCCACACACAAATATTTGCAAAATTATTGAGTTTTCATAATATTTTTAAACTAATATATAGAAATAACTTATTTTTTTATACTTAAACAAACAAGCCTCTAGTTAACTTGACCTACATGAAAACGTGATTCTTCATACAACACGCACACGCAAAACAAAAACGCCTCTGTTTACCATAATCAACACACACACACGAGACCAAGCATGTTGTATATCTGGGATCTCCAAAAATGACAATTTAGGATAAAATTAAACCATGATTCTCAGATTAAAAAAAAAAAACACACACACACACACACACCTTATACCATTATGTATGCTTAAGACGAGATCCATAACTGCCAAGTTATATAGGGATGCTATCATGTCGAAAAGGATAACTGGGTATTTTTATATCAATAATTTGTTGTCTTCAATTTTTTCTGTAAAATATTTTATTAATGTTATATCCGGGTTCATCATTTTGTAATTTTCTAAGAATCCTTGGGTTGAGAAAAGAATTTTTTAAAAAACATTCTTTAAATACAAATCAATATAAAGGTTGAAGTAGATAGGCAGTCTTTTTACAGTTTTTTATTCTCAAGTTGCATATTTGATAAGTTTTCTTGAGATCCGATCAAAGCACAAAAGTCATTCGCGATCCAAATGAAGTGACAGGTGATGGAAGGAAACGGCATCCAGAAGAAATATTCATTAATATTATGATGCGCTCTTCTGGAAATTTATTTTTTAAAATTATTTTATTCATATTAACTGAACAGCATCATTCAGTGCTGCTGCATTTCATATTATTAATAGCATGCCGTGCACGTGAGTCCATGTTGTGCTTTCTTTTCTTTGCTTTCTTTTCTTAACTCTCAGTCAGTGTTCAATTCGATACGATAGGGAAGTTGAAAAAAATGAAATAATTCTATTTTTTGACATTATAAAAAAGTACACTTAGTAGCTAAGAATAAGAACGATTTCGTACGAAAACACAGTACATCATAAAAGACAAGCCGCAGTGGTTTTCCCACAAAACCTATGTCACCACATTTTGTTCGGTAACAACAAGAGCCCGCCGTTGTTGAAGTCATACGCGAGTCAACATTTAGTACCAAGAAACTTACAATAACTATTCGGAGGTTTGATCTACAAAAAAGAGTCTCTTATGATCATTATTATCAAATTCTTGAATTAACTCTTTAAGTTTACTATTTTTATATTTTTAGTTTATGAAATTATATCAACTTATTCATAAATTTAAACTAAATACAATCAGATAAACTTATAGATTTTTAATTGAGTTGAGCAAATTAGATATATACTGTGTAAAACTCACTTTATAGAAGTGGTAGGACACTGGTAAAAGAAAAATAAAACCCAAAAAGCAAAAATCAGTATTAATAAAAAAGAAAGCAACAAAAATAAGTTGCCCTGTTTTGAAAATTTTTATGTTGAGTATGATAATCTATCAATATAGGTAGACTTAATTTTAATGATTCATATTTAAAATATATTTAAATCAAATTATGATCATATTTTATATTTTAATTATTTATTCATATACTTTTAATGGTTATTTATTAATAAAAGTAAACCTTTACAAGTGAATGATCCAAGCTTACGATTTGAGTTTATATTCATGTCACGAGTTTATTTAAAATTGTGAGTTTAACAACCTTGCTCAAGATATGATAAATTGAGATGCAAATTTTTGTTGGGAAAAATGTCCATTAAAAAGACAGCTTTGTGTAACAAAAACTATATGAGATTACATATTATTTTGTAATTTTATATAATAAATCAAAATGATGTATTAGTTGTTAAGATGTGACCTAATACATTAATTAGTGCTGGAATGATCTCATTCAATGATCTGTTTTGTCGTTAAGAGTGAGAAAATATTGTTTGAGATTTTACACTTTAAAGAAGTCCTGAGATAAATTGTAGAAATGTTATGAATAATCAAACCCGGACCCTCTTGTTACGTTGTTTTTAATTACCTATATGGATGGTTCAGATTTTTAATCCTATTTTATTTTATTTTGTTTGTCAATCATTATTTAACCATTAGCAGTTAATATTTTTTTACTCTATGTTGTATGTCATTTAAAATTAATTTCGAAAATCTGAACAATCCAAATCTATGGTAAAACAAAAGAAGCACATCAACAGAGGACCTAAATAATATTCTCTATATATAGTATGACTTCTAATGAGATAATTAGATCTGTTCAACAACTGCCTCTGGCCCCCAAGAAAAAAAAAAATCAACGAATACGAATATCAAATTTCAAGTATTATAAAGCTTAGCATCAAGAAGAGAAATTTTGAAAAATACTAATAATTAAACAATCGAAGAGAAATAAACTACAAATTAGGAGAGAGAAAAAAAAACTTTCATGCTTATCGACTAAAACTAAGGAAAGTTATAAAAAAATGAAGTATAAGTAATGATATTCAAGCTGATAAATCAAAAATTAATAATATTCAAAATTCAAATCCTCCAGATTTTTTCTTTTTAAAGAGATCAGATCTTCCACGAAAATTTAGTAGAATAATAAAAAAGAAAGAAAGTGGGGAGATCCAGAAACTAATCAAATAGATAAAAAAAGTACTTATTATTTAAAAGCATAAGATACTTTTAACTAATTTCTGCCGCAACCGATAGGGTGCTTAGCACTGAAACTGGTTCCAATTTGATAGGTTGTCTTAAATAAAAAATTTTATTAATTACACCTCCAATTAATAATATTTTTGAAAAACATTACTAATTATACCTTAAAATACATTATATTTTTTAAAGCTTTAAGGGAAAAAAACCTTATAATACTAAACAGAGAGAGTATATATATACACCCCTTCTTGTAACAATGATTTGAGAAGATAGCTAGTTTGTTCATATAAGAAAATAATGAACGTTTCCATCCAAAAAAAACAAAAGAAAATAATGAAGTGAGAAAAGATAAGGCCAGGAAAAAAATGCTGTAGTTCTTGTAAACTATTATTCTACATTTAACTAAATTATAAAACCAAGACCAAAACCCTAGAAATTAAATCAATCTATTCTTCATAATGCAAAGGCTGTAATATTCGCATGCTCTTCATAAAGTTTGATCGATGGAATTTATTTTTCAGGGTCCAAAAATGGCGATTGCAATTTTTAGAATGTGTGTTCTACCCCCCCCCCAAAATTGACAATAGGCTTCATTTTCTATTTTGTAAAAAAAAAAAAAAATCTGATAACTAGCCGGACCGTTTCATTGTGATAAGTGCTAAGCCAGCTAACGTGAAATTTTATATTTGAATTTAATATATCAATCTTTTGGAGTGATTGGCTGCAATTGGTCCAGTACACGTGACATTGTCCTTGAATATATCTGGACGAAGATTTATTCCTTAAAAATCACAGCCATCAAATATTTTCATTAAAAAAACATAGAAAACATAAATTTGACGTTTTAATTGTAAAGTTTTGAACTAAGTTTGGCCAAGTGTTAATCATAAAAAAATAAACGACGGGATGCATTGGTCATGGTGAGAAAGTGTTGCCTAATTTATTATCATTATCTTATTATTCCAACAATGGAAAATGACACTTTCTTTACAATTACTCTTCTGTAAGTTTCTTGGCCAACTTGCCCATTTTCTGTTATTTAATTGAATTAAATTAATTAGAAAAATGTACACGATCTTAACTGCTGCATATAATTTCTTATTCGTTCACATGCATTGGCGTTGCCATTGACCATCTGAAATTTATTTCTCGAGTGAAGTAGATATTTCAATTCACAATTTTAATATTTTGATGCCTACATTTCTGGTGGAGTTATATGCTCCTAGAAAACATATGGAAGATTAATTATTAATAAAATTCAATTTTAGTTCATGTGTTGGTATATTGATATTTTTCTTAATATTTTCAATTTTATTGATTTATTGGACAAATTTCTGTCACGGAGCATAGCATTTTTTTTGGAAAAAAATTAATCCAAAGTACTTACTTAACATTACTATACATATATATATATATATATGAGATATGATCTATAAATATTGAAAGCACAAAGTTGATGGTAAAAAATTAATCCAAAGTACTTAGTTAACATTACTATATATATATATATGAGATATAATCTATAAATATTGAAAGCACAAAGTTGATGGTAATTAAAAATTCAAGATTTTCGGCTTTTAAATTACCTGACAGGTTAAAAACGCTCAAACAAAATATATCTCCAATTTTTTTCAATACAAAATACCAATATTACCTTCCATCCATTGTCATATTCTCCCTATAACAAAATAACCAGACCTTTTTCTTGAATGCTTACACAGCACTAATAACATGAAAGCTAAAAAATCTTGGAAATCCTAGAAATCTTAGTTGAAACTGTTTTCAACTAATTAAGTAATTTTTTTTTTGGTCAAGGTTTTAAAAATCAAACCGGTCATTAAACTTGGCAAGGTCAATATAAGTGTCAATGGTTTAACTGTGGTTGAATTGCGATCGAACCATTTATAATTAAATTATTACATTTTAAATTTTACTCCCTCTATTAAAAAATGTAAGATATTTTTAACCAAATCTCACCTTCCAATAAAGTAATTACCTACTTTTCAACTAATCCTATCTTTTCATATTTACCTCTTCTAAACACCCAACAATAAATAAAAAGTCATTATCAATAGGGGTATTCTTGAAAAAAAGGCAATGATTACACCTAGAAAGACTAAAAATGCCTTATATTTTTTAACATCTAACTTCTCAAAAAATGTCTTACATTTTTGAACGGGGGAGTATATATTAAATATTACAATGTAAATAACATCTTATAAACATTTTTACCTCTTTTAATAAAAAAATCATTTTATTACCATATAATATTGGCAAGAAACATTTTAAAAAGAACAGATTACCAACTTAAAATGATTGGTACATGAATAAATGAAACTGAGAGGCAAGATGGTGCGAAATTATTTTCTTATCATCATCACATGTCTTTAAAATTACTTAAAATTGTTTAATGTTTATGAATAATAATCCATTAAACAAAAGAAATGACAAATAATTAGGTTTTTTTAAGAGTTTATTAAAACTAAATTTGATAGATAAATTTTATATAAAAATATAGATAAATAATTAGAAGTATAAAAATTAAAAATTTGCGTTTGCATTAGAAAAATAGTTTAAGGATTAAGCAAAATGAATTAATAAACATCAAAGAAAAATGAGGGAAACGGGGAAGAAAAGAAGGAGAAGCCGTTTGCATTCATTCTCAGGTCCCACATCAAGTAGCTATTTTACACTATGTTTGGTTGGAGGGAAATGAGAGAGAGGAATCCTTCCCAATCCCCTCAATTTATTAAAAGCTTTCCTTCCCTTCCCTTGTCCCATCCAAGCAATCCCTCTCCTTTCCTCCAGCCAAACAGAGGGTAATGTTTGGAAAGAGTACTGTGCATAAATATGCGAGTGGTTGCTCAGCATCCTTGCGAGCACGCGAGGCTGAGTTACAACTCCGGGCTCAACAATATATTAAATTGGCATTTATTTATTTTTATTTTATTTTTTCTTAGTCTAGTTGAATATTGGAAATGGTTTGGTTTTATTGGTTTTGACAGTGTTTGACTTTTTCATTTTGTTTTGGTTTTTAGGAGTGATCGGGACCAGACTAGTGGTTAGTTCTCAATTTAACCAGTTGAATTGACCAGTGCGGTTTGGTTTTTTAAACATTGTTTTCTTATAGCTACATTAATGTTTTTCCATTTATATTTTTGTCATTTCTAAAATTAAAGAACCACTACTACAAAATACTCCTTACTTGACGGTTATTTTAGAAATTATTTGATGGTTTTTAACCGTCAAGTAATGAGGTGACGTATATTTATTTGACGGTTAAAAACCGTCAAATGTTTTAGAGATTACTTAACGGTTATTTTAAAATAACCGTCAAGTAATCACTTAAACATTTGCATATACTGCAGCAATATACTTGACGGTTATTTAAAATAACTGTCAAGTATTTAGTAATATTTGATGATTATTTTGTAACAAGTGTCAAATATGTTTTTGCAAATTCTGTGTGCCAAATACTTGACAGTTATTTCAAAATAACCGTCAATTAAACTTATACTTGACATTTTTTTCTAAATAACCGTCAAGTATTTATGATGTATTTTTTTAAAAGTTAGGGGCTGCTTAAACCTACAAATACAAAGCAATCAAATATATATACCAGCCAGCCAATAATAAAAAACAATTGAATCATTATTTATATTGAAATTACAATCTAAATATCTTTAATTTATCTTATATCTACCTATACTCTAAACCCGATGCCATAAAAAAATTTATAACTTTACATACTTTACAAGTTTAAATTTCAAAATTAATTGGCCTTAGACATAAAATGGACCAAAAAAATAAATGTGTATACTAAAACTAATTGAGCCTAATCACTGCTGCTATCCACATGTTAAACACAGCCTGAGCTACCTTTTCAAGAGTTTCTTCTATATGTGCAACTGCATACTAAATACAGTAGGCATCCTCGAAGTACTATATGCAAAGAGTTATAACAAATTCAAGTTAATAGCTATCTAACAAAAGTTGTTAAAATTTATAATTTCAGCATCAAGATCTTTCAAATATTTTTGTGTGATGAAATATCTAAAAGACCGTAGTGCCCTCCCAGCTTTTTGTAGGACAAAATCTTGCCTACGCTCATCAATGTCAAATCCTGACTGCAAAATAAAATAAACAACATATCAGATGCATTAATTTTAAAAATAGTTTATATCAAAATATACTTAGTAAAATGTAACTTACTGTTACAATATCCCAAATAAGAGCCTTCATGGCCTCATCTACGTTACGCCATGATTTTACTGTGATAGGCACAGTAGTCTTTACCACCACCCCAATATAACTTATGAATTTTGAAGATTCAATTGCTTGCCCTTTCTTGTTCCATTGCACATTAATTTTTTTTCCTGCAGCTCTTGTTTTTGTCACCTCTTCCATTATCGTTAGGCCCCGCTGAATGTTATTGTACTCCTACTCTAGCTTTTTCTGTGTACTCGGAACCTCAGTCGAATTTGTAGCTAAAATTGATTGAGGGGTATTAACAGACTCGCTATCAGAAGCCATTTATCTATAAAGGAAGACAATTAAATCAAACATTAAATAACTTAAACAAAATCCACATGATTAATTCAAACATTAATCAACTTAAATAAAAAGAACACAATTAATCAACTTAAACAAAAAGTTTCATTTCAAGTTCTCATATAACTTAATTATACTCAATTAAGTTACCCAACAATAATTGATATAAAAATTTTATCCCAACAACCTATTTTGTCCTATAAATTCAATATAACTCAATCATTTATAATCAAGTTATCCAACAACAAAATTAATCACCATCACGACAACACGGGAAGCAAATTTTCAACAAATTCATATTATGCCCAACAGTAAATTAATTTTCATATAATCTTAAATTTAATTTCAGAACTAACAAAGAACTGAAAACAAAAGCCTATATACATTCAATCACAAATCATAGTTCTAATGAACAAAAAATTCATATTCCAATTGCTAATTTCAATCAACTCCCTAATTACAATCAATTGACAACAATATCACAAGGAAGAAGGATAGGCCAACTTACTTAAGAGAGGTAGAGTACGAGGACGAAGAAGAAGAGCAGGGGAAGGAGGAAAGAAGACAACTCGCGTTTTGCACTGTTGAAAAGCAAGTAGGGGAATTTGAAGTCAGATTTACCCTAAACACTAAACCCAAAAATGAATTAAACAGATGAAGAAGAAATTAAACTTACATATGGAAGATGGAGAACGAACCCAAAATGCCTAAAATGAAGACTTGGATGAACGAACAACCCACAAACCCCAAAAAATGGAACCCACGAGCAAAACCCAAGAAGAATTGAGTCTAAATTTGTGTTTTTGGGCAGTTTTAGTGACGGAAAATGATTTCTGAGCACTCTGGGTGTGTTTTTGAAAACGTTCAAGTTGCAGAAATGTGAAAATGAAAGGTTCTGGAGCATAAATTTAAAAGGCAATAATAATCGTCAAGTATTCATTACTTAATGCTTGTTATGAAACAACCGTCAAATAAAATGCAGATATACTTGATAGTTATTAGTAAACAAACGTCAAGTAATTAATTTTTTTTATTTTTCCTTTTGAACAATATATTTGATGCTTTTTTACAAATAACCGTTAAGTACTCCAACATATACTTGACGGTTATTAGAAAAAAAGCATCAAATATATTTATAAAAAGAATTAAATTTGGGATGCATATATATTTGATGGTTATGCTAATATAACCATCAAATATATACTAAATACTTGACAGTTGAAACAACCGTCAAGTATTTAGCGCCTTTTTTATTTGTCGTTTTTCATTTATAACCGTCAAATATAAGTCATCATATTTAGCTTATTTTATTGTAGTGACGAATATGAAAGAAGTGACTAATTGAAAACAATTCCAAGCGAGGCTTTTAAGAATCCTTACCTGGCTTCTAAAATTTTCCAACATAACTCTTTGGAATTTCTAGCTTGTATATGACTAGCTATAATTAATTGCGGATTGTAGAATTACATTGAAAGGTTGTTATACCTAGTTTTTCCTTTATATCAGCAATGTTTCAATAAAGCGTAATTAAGCATGGGAATTATGTAGTGCATGTGTAATATACCAATAACACTCCCTCCATCTCAAATTATACGACACTTTTTGAGGAGATATGTCATCCCAAAATATAAGACACTTTGAGAAAATTATAGTTTCATTAAATATGCTTATTTCAAAATTATCCTTTCTCTCTCTATTTAATACTAATTAGGTCCAGATTTAAGGTTATTAAATGAAGGATATTTTTAAAATTTTACATTTTTATTTTGAAAAAAATAAGGTTTTTAAGTGTATTTAATGAAGGTTATTGGTTCGTGAGATTTTATCTAAAAGTATTTTATAATTTAAGATTGAGGGAGTTTTATATAGGGTTTGTTTGGTTTCTATTTTTAAGAACAAGTTTTTTGTGTTTTTAAAAACAAAAAAATTTAAAAATAACTCATTGGAATAATTTTTTGAATTTAAGTGCTTTTAAAATTGTTTTAAATTTTTTGGTGAACTGTTTTCATTTTATTTGTCTTCATTAATCTCAAAATAAATCTCTTTCATAATCCACCATCATTAATCATTAGTGACTATCATTATCAGCCAATTTTTCAATTCTAAAACTATTTTTAAATTAATAGAATCAAACAGATTTTCTTTTTATTTTGTCTTAAAAAACAATTTTAAAAACTATATTGAAAAAAATTGAAAAAAAAAATTGGGAAACAAACATACAGGTTCATGTTCATCTCTGCTTTCGTCTGATTTTGCCTTTCTAATCTTTCCAAATGCATTTTGCTAAGCCTAATTGGGAGAAACAAATTAAATTGTCTGTTTCTCAATTCTTGAACAATTCTTCATGGTAATGATATGTTCCCTCAATATTGTATTACTTGATTTGACTCTTAACTGGTAGTTGGATTATTGTAAATTTAGCTGCATTATCAATGAGTTGATTTTAATGGAAGACGTTATTTCTACTTATAAACGAGATTTCGGCTTTGAATTCGTGTGAATACAAACAAATTTTTTGCAAGTACTCTTATCCATATATACCAGAATTCAATGTAATTAATTCAATATATGTGGTTTGCAACAGAAAAAAAAAAAACTGCATTTAACATTGCTCATCAAACGCTCTCGTTGTGCTTTCCCTTTAAACTCAATCTTAACAATTTTTAATATAATTTATGATGTTTATGTATTAAACGAAAAATTGGTGTTCACATTAAAAAAAAAACACTCTAATTTTATCTGTATAAAGAAGTCATTTATCAACTAGGCACTAGCTCTCTATTTTTTCACAGTATGCATTAAACTATAGCAACGATTAAGGTTAATTTTTTTCTTGGTAAATAAAGGGACAGATGTCAAGTTTAAAGGGAAAAAAAATATACGAGGGAAAGCATGGAATCGCAATCCATGTTTAAAAAACAAAAATTTTCCTTGTAGTTTTATATGTTAATACGATGTACTTTGAGTCTATCACTTGTTTCTTGTTTTATGTACATAGTACTCCGTTTTTTTTTTTTTTTGCATAACAAGTAAACTCCAATGGCAGAGCAGAAAAATTCTATTCATTTTAATTATGATTAATACCCTTATAGCATCAAAATTGATGAGGAACTCAAATCTTTTTAGTTGTCTCTAGTACTATGATTATTCTTGTTCTCACTGGTCTATTTTGGACAGACAGAAAATAGATGCTATTGTGGAATATTTTGCGGGAATATACTTGTTATCCTTCTATCATGTTGGTACTTTGGTCAGATCATAGTTTTTTGCAAATCAACTAAATTTTAATGTTTTTTTTTATGTGTGTTCAGAAAATCTGAAATTTATAACGAAGGATGAAGGGAGTATTATATAATATTGAAATAAATTTTAATAGTTATTAAAATAATTTAATTTAAATTAAAATAAGCCTCAAATCTTGTTAAAATATAAAACAAGTATGTAAACCGTACATATCTTGTATAGTTTACAAGACCTGAAGCTTGTCAAACCATACAAAATATTTTGAAAATTGAAATATTTTAATTAGCATATATTCAAAGTATTTTAACAAGCTGCAGGTCTTGTATATTTACCAAGCCTTGTATAGTTTACAGTATTTTTTTTTTAGAATGAAAAAAATTTAGTTAAAATATTAAAATATGTCATTAGTCGTCATTCGTAAATGATGAGTTGGGGGCTGATGCATAAATTAAAGGATAGAATTTCATACAATTTCTTCACAACATAATTGTTACTCAATTATTAATTACTTGTCGTTGTTAGAAAATAGTTTACCAAACCAACAATTTTGGGCCTCATGGCAAGCTCTACAAAAAAGATGAATGAATTTTAAGATAATATAGTTTACTAATTAATCTTAAAATTGATCACTGACATTACTTTTGGTCCCTAATTAACGAATTCCCCCACCCCCCCGGGGGGGAAGACAATTTCTGAAATTGCAAAGATGATCAAGTTTGTGTGCTTAAACATGGTCTAGTCTGTGCAGAACTATGGGCTAAAAACATTCTGGTTCTTCCGTCGGTGAACCCAATGCAGCCTAGAATCTTTTGAGCAAGACAAGGCTGGCCCATAGAAAATTGGGCTATAGCCCATGGAGCCTATAATGTTCGCAATAAAAAGTGTGTTTAGGAATTACAAGTTGGTGTATTTAAGGTAAAGTCAGGAGTAAGGGCCGGGTTTGGAGGGCCAAGTTTGGATGCCTTGTTTGAATAAGGGTTCGAGCTTTGAAAATAATTTTTTTTAAAAGTAATCGGGCTTGAGGGCTTGGTCCGAATAAACCCTGTAAAAAAGGGCTCGGACTCGGGTAGCCCTTCAAGCCCTGTTATATTATTATTATTATTATTATTTTCTTTGGTGAAACACGTGTTTGAAGCCAATGACCTGCTCACTTGATCCTACACACATTATATTATTATTAATTTTAATTTCTTCTAAAATTGATTTAATATAATTTAATAAATTTCAGTGTATAGTATAAAATTTCTGATATTTTTTATTTTTCTATAATTATTATGTTTGTATATTTATAAAAAATAAATTATTTTTTAACCAAGATTTAAATTTTATTACTAGACTTCTAAATGTGTGTTGTTTAATTTTTAAAAAATTATGAGAATTTTATTTTTTTAAATTCAAAATATTTTAATTAATTTATAATGTTTAATTTTATTTTTATTTTTTTATTTTTTTAAAAAGGGCTTACGGGCCCGGCCCTGAGCCCTTCATATAAGGGTCGGGCTTGAGAAACATAGTTCAAAATAGAGGACCGGGCTTTAGGGCTCAGGCCCTTAAGGGCCGGCCTCGTTCGTATTTTCAACTCTAATTTAAGGGGTAGCGATATTTTTTTTGGGGGGGGAAGGAGGAATTATTACATCTTTCATCTTTGCCTTACATTTAAGACTAAATAGGATTTTAAAATTTCTTATAATTAGGCTCAAAGGAAGTATATATTTATGTGTGTATGTATATATATATATAACGGCAGACCAAGGTGTATTAACCCAAGATAATTACATCCAAAGATTTAACAAAAAACTTATTCACATACAATAACCAATATAAAATGGATTTTTTATTAAAATGAGAATATAATTTTTTTTCTTAAATGAGACTTGTTATTAGTTCTTGTTGTCACACCTCAAAACTAAGGGGTGACTGACACAAGATATGAACATAAACTCACATCCCTCAAACCTTGATTTAAGAAAACTCATATTTTTAATCATAAATGCATTCATGATCCAAGATAGAATTCTTACATATATAATTTGCATGCTAATAAAAGTCATAAATTTTTATATAAATTTTGACAGAACCTTCCCTAAAAATAGGATTCTCAAAAATTTTACAACAATAATTTTAGCACAATAACAATAAGGAGCAAAATAGACAAACAAATAGTAATTAATCAAGACGAGGATCCTAACTATAGTTTATGTAAAAGATTTAGAACATTATTTATACAATATGACATAGAAACATAGTCTATTAGGATAGAGAATAACTAAAATGATGTTGCAACCTCAATTCAATAGGAAACCCCTTCAATGATATATTAGAGACACAGGATCAGCTATGTTATTTGAGACCAAAGATAATTTTTCAATAAATAACATCCATTATATAAGTTAAAAGAATAGTGAGAAATATAATCGAGTATGAACCAAATAATAAAGAAAATAGTCAAATAACATAAACACTTTGCTTCGAAGTCAAAGAATCTACCATTACATTTTGTCCATATGAACAGTAGCATTGTATCCATCATTATTCATTTTCAAATTATACATTGGTAAGCAATTGACATTCAAACCAAATCATTAGACTAAATAAATAGAAAATGTAGTAACATTTGACAATAAGAACGAAAAGGAGTTTGTATATATGTGTATGTGTGAATAAATAAACCAATTACATAAAAATTTTGCTTTTAAAGCACCTATCAGAACTTAGAACAAATGTGGATATACAGTCCATAAAAATAAATGACCAATCAAATGTAGCTTAAAGTTACAAAGACAAACATGGACATGCAGTTCATGAGAATAAATAATTGAACACAACCTAAGATCTTGAAAACAAATGTGGCACACAGTCCATGAGAGTAATGCTAACCAAATGCGGTTTGAAGCCATGAAAACAAATGCGAGTACAAAGCTCATGAATAGCAAATGTAAGTGTAATGCTCACGAAGATCAAGCTAGCTAGATATTAATCATGATGTGTCAAGGGCTAACGGGACCACCGTTAGCAATCAATGTTCTATATATAACCTTTTGAAATCAATTTTTTAAACATACAAGAAAATAATCATTATAAAGATAAGCTTTTCCATTCAAGATCAAACTCACATTAATAATTTAAAACTTCAATCATTTTCAATATAAAAATTCTTGAATAGAATCTCATAAACTTCACCAATTTCTATCATAGTCTTTATCAAATAAAAGATTACTAGAACTTATAAAAGTATTTTCATAAATCGTGAAAGTATATGTTGTGACTTTGAGAACTAAAGTAATTTAATTATCAAAGATAATCAATACTAGAAATACATTAATACCTGTATATTACTTAAAATAATATTTTGATGAAAAGAAAATTTGCTAATGGATTAATTAGGATGCTATCCACTTATCTAATATATTCCCAAATAGATATAACTTATTCCTAATTAACCTCTGGCAACAATGTTTGATCTTTAAATCCCTAGTGCCCAAGAAACACGGTCATCATTTTCTTATATGTGTGTGTGTGTGTGTGTGTGTGTGTGTATAATAATATTTATAACCCAAACTCTTCAATCCAAAATAATTTAGGAAAGTAGAAAAGGAAAAAAATCTCTTCAACCCTTCCAAAGATTGTATCAAAATCTTTCTATAGGTGTTCCCAAGCTTAACATAAAAACAAGCAACTTTGACCCTTAAATTACAAGTCAAAATAATTTTGTCAAAAGTCTCTAATTCCACTTCGATCTTTTCTTGTAGAGAAGATTGCCTTCCATACTAATTAATCAATGATATAATATAACTATCATTTGTATTTTCCACCATAAACAAAAAATTTCTCCTTTTAGACATTTTTTTCAAACACCATACATTCAAACTATAATACTAGTCTCTTTTCTCTCATAGCTCTTCCCAATAATTTCCATCACATAATATGTGTTGTGTGTGTATTCAAGAAATATCTATATCCTTGCAAGTTTTAATATAGAGATTAAACAAACTAAATCCAAATTTTAATCCTTAATACAATGAAGATACTTAATTGATTTCTCCATTCCAACCAAATTCCTCTTTTACACATTATAGCAAACACCTTAAGCATTAATTTCCAAACCAATCCAACAAGGCTCTTATCCTTTAAATCTCTCACCCAAATATTTCTAATCATCAACACTTAAATTTACAATTCTTGCAAAAAGTAAATTCCCCACCAAGAAACAATTTAAGCTTAAAGAAAAACAAATCTAAACTCAACTTTTCAACTTTTCTTCTTGCAACGACCAAAGTAATTTATAGTAGAGGTAGCTATCTAAAGTGAGATTTCCAATCTTCAATTTCTGCTTCCTTGGATTCCATCACCCACACTTCATGCACAATAGCTAGCTAGAAAGAGGAGAAAATGAAGTTCAATCTACTTATTTCAATACACGCACAAACATAACGTGAGGAAAAGAGGGGAGGTGGCCCATAACTCACCAATCAATGCAATTTGGGACAAAGTGGAAACCAATGCTTGCTGCAACGTGAAACAATGAAGGAGAAGAAGATTCTGGCCATTCAAAATAGAGAAGAAGAAGAACTTGCAAGGACAGCGATCTATGGCAGCGACAACAGATAGACAATAGCATGCACATGCCGGCAATGTAAGGGAAGGAAACGGAGAAGAGGAACAACAATGGTGAAGCTTCTCGTAAAGTCTAGCTCTCTCAGAAGAAAAAAAATCTGATAGTTTTAGCTTGTTTCTTTAAGAGGGCATTTGGGTAATTTCAAAGTGCTAAAGTAAAATAAAAAAAAAATCTCCTTGGGCAATATGTGGATTCAAACTTGAAGCTTATAGGTAAATAACATGTATAACTTCCACTGAGCCAACAAATCACCTTGTTTCATATAACCCAAAATTTATAAAAAAATACACTCAAACTATGCCATTACTAATTTTAATATCATTATTATTTCCAGGGTCATTACACTTATATGTGAATAAGTTTCTAGTCAAATTCTTGTATGAGATTCTCCCTGTAAAACCCCAGGTCCTTTTAATATATACCCCATGACAAATGGAGTATATATTAATATGAGAAGTTTTTTTTTTGTCAAATATATATATGAGAATTTTTAATCGCTAATCCCAACATACTATTTTTTGCAGCGGCTCTTTCCACATATTGGGCAATATTCAAATCACTGCAATAGGCTTTTGTCACTACTAGATGTTTCATCGAATGTGTGGTTTATAGATGCAATTTTATACCCAATTTATATTTATAAGTTTTGCCCATAGATTTTTCACAAATAATTTATTTATTCACTATTAACATACTCTCTCTAATCTCTATCATATGACATTTTTAACTACCTCAACAGAATAAAAAATAACTGGTTAAGTCATTAACTTTGTCTTAAAACATCATAAACTTTCAATTTTACCCCTATTCAAATAATTTTTTTTTTCAAATTTACATTACATTTTCTCTCATAATTAATTAATTTAAATAGGGACAATATTGAAAAAAGTGTAATTAACATCCCATCAAATGCCTTCTATTAAGAATAAAAAAAATCCTTTTAAAAGACACCATATAATAAGGACCAAAGGGAATTCTAAATAAAATAAAAGATAATGTTAGTTCATTAAAAATTTTTGTTATTAATTAATAAATGCATGTGTGTGTGTCATATTTTTAATTTGGCCCCTTTGATGACCCAAGTTTTAAGTAAAATTAAAATCTATGATAAGGTATTTTTAATTTTAGAATAGATTTATCAAGAGAGAGAGAATTGGTCTAGTGGAAATTGAGCCTACACCCTATCAAGCAAAGTCTCAAGTTCGAACCCTCATGGTACAAGAGAGGGATTTTTATCTTTTGCTTTAGTCTTGCTAAATTACCACTACGATCTTCCCCTTAAACTGATTTTTCCCCCCTTCTTTTCTTTTCTCAACCAAAAATTCAAAACTAAAAAGAGAAGCTCTAAACCCCCTCCATTCCCTTAGTCTTCTTCTTCCTTCTCTATATTAGCGATCATTGGCATGGGTGCATGTGAGAGTTCTAGCTACCATCGTCTTCCTTGTCTTTATTGTCTTCCCCATTTGCATTTGTGCCGTTGGTTTTGCGTGAGGAGCCTAGTTGCTGGAGCTAGAGGTTCTGCTCATGAGTTCTTCTGCTTCTTGGTTTCGTGCCACTGAGTCTATCCTCCTTTCTCTCGTGCGTAATGCTCAAGTCTTCCCCTCCCTTGTTCAGCTGTAAGCTCTATCTTCTTTCCCTGGCTTTGCCATTATGATCTAAGGTGATGCGAGCAAATTCTAGAATAGGGAAAAGAACAAGCAAAGAAGAAGATAGAAGGAGATGAAGAAGACGAAGAAGAAGAGAGAAGATCTAGAATAAGAAATGTCATTCACAATATTGATATCTCTCCTAGTCTATAGCAGGCAAAAATTTAAAATGCATAGAGGAATACAAATAAAAGACCAAATAGCCCTTACTAAATTGAAGATAAGGACATAACTACCCTTAGTGAAAATATAACCCCTAACATAAGGTGAGGCACTTTAAATTTCTCTTGTCTTCTTGCATAACATCTTTGTGTTTGTGTTTAGGTGATTGAAAATTTTGATTCTCTTCCCTTGTTCAGTTGTTTTGTTCTACCTGATGAAGATGATTGGGTTTAGTTTTTTGAGTTAAATTGATTACATTATTGATATTGTGAATTTTTTTGGGAAATGAAACTGAAGAGGAAGAAGTTGGCATTTTTTTAAGGCTGTGTGAAGAAATCTAGAGGACGTTGGTAAAAGTTTTAGTGAAGCCTAACATGTGTAATTGTCCCTTTCAAACACAAGATAATTGTCATGCCCTGAAAATATAGTGATAACATATTGAAATTAATGTCAATTCAGCGCATTTTCCTACACTTTATTTGATGAAATAGATCAATTGTGAATATTTTAGGTTTAAATATAGGAAAATGATCTTAAATCTAGATTAACCTAGAAAATAGAATTTATTGAGAATTTTGCAAAGACTCTTACCTTGATTTTAAACTTTAAAAGATCTCATAGCTGTATCTACTGTTTCATGTGATTTATTTCAGGTAATTTTGAAGATAGATAGCCAAATGATGATTGAAGATGCATATGGAAACATAACAATAGAAAAATTAGAGCCAAAAGAAAAGATTAAAGGCTCTGTGTCATACATCATAATGCATGTACAATTCGCCATTGCATGGGGCATAAAGACAGAGTTTTTGGAGATGCAAGAGCACCGCGGCACATTACCAACATGCTGCGGTGCATGGCCTAAATCTTATTGTATGTTTTGAGTTGCAGAATGGAAAAATTAAGGTAGATAACCTAAGAATTTAAAAAAATTAAATTATATATATTAAGTTTGTGTTTTAATAGTAATTATATAAATTCTTGGAATAAATGTGACAAGGAAGAAAGTTAGTGTAGTGGTAGCAAAATATGTATTCTCTCATTAGGTCATGTGTTTGAATCTGATGAAGACTAGGAAATATTTTTCTTGCTCTTTGTTTATAAAATTACAAGATTACCCTTTTCTAGATCTAATAAAAGCTTCCTTCTCTTCTTAAGCCATTCTAGAAAAACAGAGAGAGAGAGAGTATGAGAAGCTAACGGATTCAACATTTTCTCTGCACGTCTGACCCTTTTCCCATTCCAGTGATCGCTAACTCATCTCCCCTTCGTGTTTTTAGTGGTGGCTGGTGAGGTTGAAGTTGTAGTCGTTTTGGTTCGTTTTCCCTGTGTTTCCTGTCTCTATTTTTTCTCTTCATTTTTTGCTTCGTCTCAGTCTATCTTCATTAGGTTGGGTTGCTACTAATTTGTTTCTTTACATTTTTGTCAAGTCGTGTTCAATGGATCTCCCTTGTTCAACTGTAGGCTTTGTTTCTTTCTTCTTGGTGAGTGTGCTGTCAGCTTTTTTGAGGTGAGGAGTTTGAACTCTTTCATTTGTTGGTTTTCTTGTGCATGTGAATGGATGGAATAAGGGAGTTGAATGCTAAAAGAAAAATTGTTCTTCTTTATGCTACTGTTGCTGCTCTATGTGTAGTTACAGATCTCATTTTTTTCTGCTGCTGCGTGTGTGCATGAGATTACAAAGGGTTGGTATGTTCTGTTGTGGTTGTGCATGGGCATTTAGGTTTTTCTTGCTATGTATATATGTGAACTGGTGATTAAAGTGGCAAAACTTGGCTCCCTTGTTGCTGTCCGTGACTATATGTGGGTGATTGGAGTTGGAAAAAAAAATTTATGCATGCTTTCTGTTGCTGTTGTGCTGTGCTGTTATAGGTGGGAGAAGATTCAAATTTAAGTTGGAAGTCCATTCTAAAGTTTGATAAAATATATATATATATATATATATATAAATGGGTTATAATTTTTTGAGCTAAATAGATCTTATTTGGATTGAATATGGTTAAAGAAACTATTAAGGAGAGATTGGAAGAGAGTAGCTTGGATATATAACTTAAATAATTAGAATTTATGCACCTAAAGTAATTGGTGCAAAACCTATGAGAAAATTTTTACCTCAAGAATGGGAAAGGTTATAAGTATGAAGGATAATGCTTGGTGGGAGAAGTACGTTAATATGGAAGCTATTGAATTATGAATGGATTGTTTTGACTAAAATAAATTGGTAGAGATTAGTGATATTAATGATAATACTTGGATCAACTCTAAATATGATGTTGGTTTTGGAATTTTAGATGATGATGGTTGATTTGGAATTATGTTAAAAATTTCACTCATTTATATCTTTGTTTATAGGGTGTGTGGAAGAACATGACTCGAACAAGAATTAAAGGAAGAATATTTTGAGAATTTGAACTCCGACATGTAAGTGAATAGCATCCCCTTAACTTATTTTTAATTACATTTTTAATAAATTTTTACTAAAATATTTTACTCTTAGGAATTACGTTAGTTTTGAAATTTCTGAAATATTAATGGTGGATAATTAGATGATGATATGTGCATTTATTTCCTCAAGAAATATATTTCAAAGGTTATGAAATTAGTTGTTTATAAATCTCTAAAAATTTTAGGTTATTCAACTAACACAAGTTTATACATTATTTATGAAATATTATTTTTGACAAGTACTACATTGAAATTTAAAATGATTCATGCGAGTTTGGTATTGAAAGTGCAAATTGTATTTCAAAAGTAATTATTCTTCTTGCATGTTTGAAACGTGATTTTTTAAGAGGATTCTAAAATGGTAGTTCCGTTAGCCCATAGTGCGCTGTGGTTAAACACTAGCTAGTTTGTCTCGTGAGCTTTGTTCCCACAGATATTCATGAGCTTTGTACTCGTATTTGATTTTGTGGCCTACGCCACATTTGGTTATTTACCCTTACAGACTATGTGTCCATATTTATTTTTGTAGCTTCAGTTGTGTTTAGTTATTTATCCTCATAGACTGTGTGTCCACATTTATTTTTGTGGCATGAGTCGCATTTGGTTACTTACCCTCATGAACTATGTGTCCATGTTTGTTTTTGTGGCATGAGCCATATTTAGTTACTTACTCTTGTAGACTGTGTGTCCACATTTGTTTTTGTGGCATAAGTTACGTTTGATTACTCATCCTTGTGGATTGCGTGTCCATGTTTGTTTTTGTGGCATAAGTCGCATTTGGTTATTTACCTTCATGGACTATGTGTCCACGTTTATTTCTTATTCTGTTGAGTTCTCAAAATTCTAAATGTTGACTAATGTGTTTTCAAAATTTACATGATTTTGGTGGCAATTATATCACTCTGATTTATATGTGTGTAAATTGTTTTCTTTAAGCATGATAAAATAATTTGCTTCCAATTTACTCTCATTTTATGATTATGGTTAAGACTTACAGACCTACAACTTTATTATGTTGAATTATTTTTCTTTAGTTTAAACCATTAACTGAGTTTGAAAATTTAAAATTTTTAGACTTTTACTTTTGGAATGCTATTCATTGGAAAGCTTATTTTGGTCTCAAATTTATTAGCTAATGTTGATCTCACCACTGACTTTTAAAGGGCAATATTTTTGATGTAAACATATAAGTCGTATGTATTTTTTATTTAAAAGAAAGATTAGCGCTCCATATAGATTATTGTTAGAATTTTATTTTGATCTATATATACTATTACTAGCTGGAAGAAGCTAAACTCCTGATTGATATTGTATTTTGTGAAAATTTTTTGTAGAATTTTTAGGAGATCCTATTTATAGGAGAGATGTTGTTGAAATTTCTATAAAAATGTTAAAGTCTTGTTATGAAAATTAATTTTAAAAGTCTTAGAACCTCTATATGATTTGATTATTTCTTTTTAGAAATTTTTTAGGTTTACATGAATACATGATATAATTTGCACTCATGTTGGTCACCTTTATTTTCAAAGCATGACAATAAGCCACAAACATGCCTCTAGATGCTGAGCTATGACTTTGAAGTGTTTTTAAGGCTTGCTCTACTAGGGTTTAGGGTTTTTGATGAAGATTTGGTTAAGAATTGAAGATTTGAAGAGATTCAAGTAGATTTCTTTTGATTTTTCTTCTTCTCTTCCCTTTTCCCTCTTTGTTTCTGATATGAATGCTATATATTTTGACATTTATTGCTTTTTTCTGAATATGGGTAGCTAGTTCTCTTATTTTAAGATTATTTCAAACCTTTGTATGGATTAAGATTTGAATATTCCTCTCTTTTGGTAGTTTATGATATATATGTGTTTATTTTATCTTACACTTAATGCTTTTAAGTGCTTGATCATCATTTAGATTGTTTTGTTTACTTGAGTTGTGTTTGAGAGAGCTAATTTAGGTATAGAACTTAGATAAAATAGTATTGGACTTGAAATTTATAAAGATAAATGGATAGTTTTGTTAGACAGAGATAAGTGGATAGTTGGTAAAATAGAGATATTTTATTAAGCCTTTATAGTCACATTAAGATTGGAGATGAAAATTTGTTTTCATTAATTATTTGTTGTAAAATTTTAGTTGTTTTAAATATACTTGATTTTAACTTGAGAAAGCTTTTTCAAGTGAATTGAAATCTTAGATTAACACTTATTTTCATTAAAAATTTATTTAAAAGGAATTAATTTAAGCTTTATGAAATACAAAGGGGAGAGATAATCCTAGATTCTTACCTCTAAAAGTCAAGGTTTCAACAATTTTTAATTGTTTGAAAACAATTTTAATCTAATTTTTATTACTTTCACACAAAACACACCCTTGATTTTGCTTAACCTTCTTAAAGCTTAATAGTGAATTTTAACCCTCATTTGCCTAAATTCTTGTGAGACTGATAACTCTAAAATATTTCACACTTGTGACGACCTGTACGCTTGTGATAATGCTTGACAGTAGACACAGAGGGTGATCGGCACGAGAGTAAATCACTTCACACATTCCCGTAAGCCTCAAAATGAAATTTATTCTATTATTCAAAAAAATTTTAGATTAGGTGGAAATTCTAACACTTTTGATATTAATTTTCATAATAAGGCTGCAACATTTTTGTAAAAATTTTGGTAGAACCTCCCTTATAAATAAAATCTCCCAAAAATTCTATAATACAAATTTTTTTACAGAATATAGTATCAAACAGTACACATATCAAAATGAAGTCCTAGCAACAATCTATGTGGAGCAAATAATTTAGCTTCTAAATTTAAAATACATGAGTTTTCAAACATTTACATCAAAAGGTAATAATACTAAGCAGAATTTCCATCCAGTATATTTGAATTACCCTTTAGAGGTTGGCGATAGGATCAATGTTAGCTAACAAATCTGAGACCAAAATAAATTTTTCAGTGAATGGCATTCCCAAAATAGAATTTAAAAGAATTAAGATAATAAACTCAAATAATAATGCAAACTAACTAAAAAGATAATAAATCAACATAATAACTTCATAAGTCTATAAATCATAATTATAACTATAAAATGAGAGTGAATTGGAAGAAATTTATTTTATCATGCTTGAAGAAAACAATATACCCATGCGTAAATCAAAATAATATACTTGCTAACTGAAACCATTGAAATTTTGGAAACACATATTAATCAAAATTTAGAATTTATGAAAACTCAACAAAACAGGTAACAAATATGGATACATAGTCCATGAGGATAAATAACCAAATGTGACTTATGCCATGAAAACAAACATGGACACATAGTCCACGAGAGTAAGTAACTAAATATAGTTGAAGCCATAAAACAAATATGGACACACAGTCCATGAGGATAGTACTAACCAAACACAACTCAAGGCCACAAAATCAAATGCGGGCATGAAACTCATAAATAACAAATGTGAGAACAAAGCCCATGAGGTAAACTAGTTAGTTTTTAACCACAACATTATGGGCTAACGAAATTGCTGTCAGCAGCAGTGTTCAATGTAGAGTTCTCTTAAAAATCATGTTTTGAACATGTAAGAAAAATAATCACTTTTGAGATACAATTTACATTTTCAATATCCAACTCACATGAATCATTTCAAATTCCAATTTAATACTTATTGAAAATAATATTTCATAAATAATGTACAAGCTTGCGTTAATTGAATAACTAAAAATTTCTAGAGATTAATAGACAAAAATAATTTGATAATTCTTGGAAATATATTTCTTGAGGAAATGAATGTACATATCATCATCTAATGATCCATCATTAATATTTCATAATTTCCAAAACTAATATAATTCATAAGAGTAAAATATTTTGGTAAAAGTCTATTAAAAATAAAAAATAAATTAAAAGGAATGCTATTCACTTACATGTTGGAGTTAAAAATTCTGAAAGATATCTTTTTTTTAATTCTTGCCAAGGTCTTGTTCTTTCAAACACCCTATAAAGATATAAATAAATAAAATTTTAATAGATTTTCAATCTTCAACACAATTCCAATTTAACTATCATCATCTAAAAATAAAAACCAAATTTATGATTTAAAGTTAGTCCAAACATTATCATTCATCCTTATGACTTCCTTCATAAAGCTCTAGTCATGCCATTCCATTTCTTTGAGGAAAAATTTTCTATTAGACATTTTATCAAACACTATATAGGCATAATTTATCAAGCTAATATTAACATCTTCCTCCTAAATTTCAGCTTCCCTAAAACCTTCCAATATAACTAATGCAATCATTTTCAAATAGAACACCAATCTGCAACCTCATCTTCCTTCCTTGTACAACTGTAATTTCCATTTAAATTAAAATTCTCCTTCCTACACATGCACATACAGTCGCAAACAGTAATAGGAGAGCTGAATTTATACAACTTCAATACTCGAATCACACATATTCCTACCAAGAAGGAATGAAAACTTGAGGCTTTCTCGCCTTAGACTTTCACGGAGAAAACAAAGAGGGAAATAAGCAACTAAACAGGGAGAGGAAGAACTGAATAAAGCATGCTAGCAAGGATAGCAAATGTATCAGCAACACCAAACCGAACTCACAACAGTACCATCAGCAGCTCTGGCAACTTGCTTTATTACACCAGCAACAACTCACATTCGACGAACACAAATAGAGACAGAGTTGAAGATGAAAAGAAAGAGCAGAAACAGGGAACACGAAAGGAATGAACCAGAACAACTACAAGCTTCAACCTCACCAACCACCACTAGAAACACGAAGGGGAGAAGATTCGGCCATCACTGGAACGAGAAGAGGGTCGAGATGCAGAGAAAATGGTGAGTTGGTTAGCTTCTCTACTCTCTCTCGGTTTTTTTGGAATAGCCGAAGAAAAGAATGAAACTTTTTATCAGATTTAGAAAGGGGTAATTTCGTAATTTTATAAACAAAAAGCAAAAAAATGAGACTTCCTGGTCTTTATCAGATTTGAATGCGTGACATAATGAGAGAATACATATTCAGCTGCCACTACATCAGCTTTCTTTTTTGTCATATTTATTCCAAGAGTTAATATAGTTACTCTTAAAATACAAACTTATATATTTAATTGTTAATTAAAATTCATAGTTTATCACAATAATATGTCATATATCAATATAGAAAGATAAAAAGTTAAATTAAAAGTGAGATTGTAAAAAAAAAAAAAGAGTTAGAGTAAAGTGATGTGATGTAATTTTTTTTTTTTGATAAGATGATATAATGTAAATTAGTATATCATGGATCTCACTTTTTTTTTCCAAGTAAATAATGGGCTTAACCTAATAAATAAAGTTATATTGTAAATGATTAAATTTTTTTTTTCAATTAGAAAAAGAATCAATACTTTTTATTTTTTTTATCTATAATTAAATATATAACAATACAAATATCAATTACATTAATAACACAAACACATATTAGGATAAGATTTTTTTTTTTTTGAGGCATAAGGCAGTAGCCTCATTAGCCTTGAGGCATATAGGGCCTTGGTTTAAGGATTAATGCCTATAAGATGTTTGATAAAATGCTTCTTAGGAGGCTTTTGCTTGATTATGCAATTTCAAAAATCCTGTTAACTCTTATGAGAAACATAACTAGTTTGCATATTATTTATTTGGGTGTTTGGCTTGAGTATTACAAGAAATTGCTTATTACGGAACTAGAGTGTAATTAGTTGAGTTATTGAGAGTTGTATGGTTGGTAATTATAAACTATGGTGTTGCTTTATGACTTGATTTTGGTAATTATAAACTAGTGGCATTGCTTTTATAAAATGGATGATAGAAGAAGAACTTTGGATTTTTAGGGTGATTAAGTGACGTGTGTGTATAGGTATACACACTCTTGGTTAAAGTTAGTTGTTGGTGATGGAGAAAAAGTTGGCAAGACAAGTTACAATGTAATCAAAGTGTTGGATAGAGGAGTAAGTATATAAAGCATTAAAAGAGTAAAGAAATTAAGGCTTGGTTGAGGAAATTATAATGATTTGGAACTTGATTGATTATATAGTGTTGCCAATATTGAAAAATAATTTATTTAACTAGAGAAAGGTTATTAAATCTTCCTTTATAATGAATATTAGGGTGTTCGAGGAAGGAAGAGTTGATTATAGTTCTAAGGCGTGAATTCTAGTATTTGGGCATGACTCAAATTAGTGAATAGTGCCCCAATAATTTATTAGTAAATTAATTTTCTTTAGAATTTGATTGAACATATTCATATATAATATATGTATCTAATGTTATGGTTTAATTCTATTATCAACTATTATATATAGAAATTCTTGCATTACATTAAATTTTGTGAAAGGAATTTGAATTAGTTTTTTGAATAAATGTTCCAAGTATTTATTATGTTAATATTGATTGATCTTATAGTTTAAAGAACAATTATCTATTGTGGTTCATGCATGGGAGAACATTGATGGTACTGTTTAATGATTGCTAAGATGAGAAGAGTTAAAATGTTGATTTTATAAACCCATGCATGCTTGATTTGAATTCTGGGATTGAATTAGAACTTTGGTTGCTTAAAATAGTTTCATTAGCCCCAGGCGTACTCCAGAGAAATTCTAACTAGCTTGGTATTCGTGAGTGTAATGACCATAAATTTTTTTTATATCTCAATTAATATTTTATTTAAATTAGTTTTAAGCAAGTGGAGAGTGATAATTTATTGAAACTTATGCTAGTAAATTTTCTTGAAGGTCTTGAATTCCAATTCTACTGAGCAAAAGCTTGATTTTATTTTGTTTTGAAGAGTAGGAAAATTTTCCTTGTGCCCCTCCTTGTAATTTTTTTGGGCTCTTTCTGGTAATTCTTCCATTTTGTTTTCTTTGGATCAGATTTTTTTCTTCCTTCCTGCGAAAAAAAAAACAAAAAAAGAGAGCATCTGCGTTCTTTCTCTTCTTTACCGACAATGTGCTCTTCTTCTCTCTTCACTATCAGATTTTTCTCGTCACAATCGGACTTCTCTCCTCCCCTTCAACCTTTTCCTCTGCTCGCTGAAGCTGTGCCGCTGTTGGGAGTGGTGGAAGCCGAGTGATTTCTCCTTTTTTCCTTGGTTGCTGTCGTGCGAGTTTTTCTCCCGTGTATTGCACCGCCGAGTTCTTCTTTCTTGATCCAATGCTATCCGTTCTTCCTTCTCAGTATTCGTCCGTCACTCCTGGAGGCCAAGTTCTCATTTCTTCCTTTCTTTTCTCTCCTTCACGCCGTCGACTAGAGCTGGTATCTTCTTCCTCCTTGTTCAACGACGGCGTTGTTTTGTGTGTAAGGGTGAGATTCCAAATCCTTCAATCCATTTTCTTCTTTCATCTTTGGTGAGTTTAAGCTTTATTTTCTCTCCTTTGCGTCGATTATGTTTGGTTCCTGTGACGGGGTAATTGCTGGAATTTCTATTCTTCTAAATTAGTTGTTGAGAGGGCGGGATGAATTTTATTTATTTCCTCTGTTTCGGTTACTGATCGTGAGTGGGAAAAGGAGATGGAATTGTTTTTATTTCAATGCTAAACTCAAAAGTAGAGGAGTTTACATTATGTGCCCAACTTTAATTGCTTTCTCGGTTTTTTTTTAAAAAAAAAATTTGGATTCGTGCACATGCTAATGTCTGAATGATGTTTCAGCTAAAGCTTCTCATATTGTCACTGCTTATTAAATTGACCCAAGTGCTTTTGTTCTCCTTTTATTCTATAAACTAGTGCTGCGTTTGTACTCGTCTTGAGTAACGTTATTTGATTGGGTTTCATTTTCTCAGCTGAAATTGACTCCTGGCAAGGAATTGAGTTTAAGAAGCATGATAAATTTAAATGATGATGATTGTAAAAAAAAAAACATGGGAGATATTTATAGAGTAGGACGGTTATTGAATGGTTTAAGCTTGAATGCATACAAGGTGATTGATGAAATGTTTGAGGAATGAAGTTTATAGAATTTGGATATATGTGAAAGGTAATGTTGAATGAGTCATAGTGGTTGTTTATTTTTTTAGAAAGAATTGAAAGCTTTGAATATTATTTATATGCATATTAGTTGGAGATTTATTGATTAAACTCAACATGGCTTTTATTTGTGCTTTAATGTTGAGATTTTCTTCCCCAATTCTTTAAATTTGTTTGGGTTGAAAATTTTGATTTATAAAATGTATAAAAGGAAAAACAATAATGTTCCTTGGAGCATTAGGGAATTAAGGCATGGGTAATATTACAAAAGTGGCTAATCATGAGCAAGGTATATGTTTAAGAATGTTTTAGGTAATTGAATAGCGTCCCAATTACTTATTAGCAAATTTATTTTCTTAAAAATATTGATTGAACATATTTAGATATATATATCTATATATATATGATGTTATGGTTTTAATTTCATCATTGACCATTATATATGGAAATGCTTCCATTATATTAAATTTTATTGAAAGAGTTGGAATTATGTTTCAAAAGAATATATGTAAGAATTACTTTTATAGATGATATTTTTCCATCTGCCATGCTTCTAAAGTAAACTATCCTTAAGGCAGATTTTATTAAGGCAAGCTTACTTGAATTTTATCATTTTTATTGATATTTATGGTTTAGTCTAAAACAAAATTTTATTTGATTCCATGCATTTTTGAAAAATGTTTCGGTGGGATTTAATACAAAATGCTAGCTATTAACAGCATACTTGTTAGCCCTTGGTACGCTATGGTTAAATCCTAGCTGGCTTGGTATTCGTGAGCATTGTACTCACACTTGTTTTGTGGTCTTATACTTGTGCTTGTTTGGTGACTTTTTTCGTGCTTGTTTCATGGCTTCTAGCCGCACCTGATCATTTCATGGCTTAAAGTTGTACTTGTTAGTTACTTATCCTCATGGACTAATCTCCTTTGCTAGGTTGGATAATAGGTTTTGCTATTGTAGAAATTTTGAGATGTCCTAACTATAAGAAAAACTTTGCCAAAATTTTTACAAAATATTTAAGACTTTATAAACTTTATAATTATATACGAATTAGTTTTCTATATTTAGCTTAAATTTTGGTTAATTAATGCTTATGGAATATGAATTTATTTTATATTCCGTGCCGGTCACATCTTTAATATCAGGGTATGACAATGAGCATTGTACTCATGCTTATTACTCATAGTTGTTATTCATGGTTTTTGAACTTGCGCTTATTTTATGGCTTCTTAACGTGCTTGTTTTGTGGTTTGCTCCCATGCTTGATTGGTTATTTACCTTTGTGGGCTTTTGTGTTCACACTTATTTTTTGTTCTGGTAAAATCTTCTTAAAATGTGATTTTTGGAAACTTGTTTTAAATATGTTGTTTCATTGTATAAAATTTTACAAGATGAATTAAATAACTCAGTTGTTTAAGACAAAGATTGTAACTTGGAAGTTGAACTTGATTTCTCCTATAGTAATTGAACATATATATTTGGTTTCAATATTTATATATAATTGGTTAAACTATGCAATATGAGTTTTACTATGTTAATGGTTATTTTTTGTCAAAATCATAATTGTTCTCTTCCCTTATTTTTTCTTAAATATTAAATTGGGACATTAATCACTATAAAATTATTTTGGTCTCCGATACTTTAATTTACAACGAGTCTCCTGCTAACTACTAAAGGGCTTATTGTTGAGCTGGGTGGATATTCATTTTTGAAATAACTTTATTTTGATATAATTTTGAAATCTATGTATCTAGATGCTCTACACTGATTATATTTAGGGTCTTGATCTTTTTATTTTGCTGTCTAACTACTGTTGAGGAGCAGAGCCCCTTTTTGTTGAATTGATGTTGTAAATGGTTGTTATAGAAATTTTGGGAGATCTTATTTATAGGAAAGGTTCTGTCAAAATTTTCATAGAAAGTTTAAGTTTTTTTTGTTTATGTGGATAGAAATTTAAAGATTTCCTAATTATGCTATTATTAAGTTAAAGATATTAATTAGAGTTTTATTGAATTAAGGCTTCAGGGATGTGAGTTCCAATGCATATCCCATGTTGAACACTCCCATATTTTGGGGCGTGATAACCCCTGCACTCCAAGCTCTGCTTCCGCCCCTATATATATAAATGGTTAGAAATTTAAAAGATGAAAAAGGATTAAGACAGCTCTTTAATTCGCGTGGCATTATTACCAAGCAACGTAACCTAAAGTAGTCCATAGGTCACATGAAGTCTAAGAAATGAAAACTCATGGCTTAATACGCAGCTGGTTAGAGTTCTTATATTATATATAAATTTACAACAATATGCAATACGGCTGACCCTTACAGGAATAATTGCCAATGGATCATGTCATACCATGAAAACATTATTGATGCCGTTCTAACTTGCTGAAGTGAAACGTCTCCCTCACAGAAAACTTGATCGTTTTGCAGAAAAAAGTTGCTGGCAGCATGCTGTCTGACAATCCGAGGCTGTCAAAGAGTTATTGCTAGAGAAGCTGTAATCTGTCACAGAATTTTGGGGATTTTAGTTATAGTTTTTAAGACTGAACAACAAAACACAACACAACAGTGAGACGTGCGTGCACATTCAAACTATATGTATATCAGTATATATGATCAGTTTGAAGCAACATACCCGAGTTCAGTATACTGAGGTCGTGGCTGGTTCAACTGCAGAAGGTTTGGTGCTTGTAAACCATATGTGTTACTGATATTGTATGATTGATCGGAATTCCCATTTTCTTCATTCATAATCCTCGCTTCATGAATCTAATTAAGATAAAATCATCTACTCAGTGACACAGGATCAGGTAAATACATACATATATATATATATATATGAATGAAATGTGTTTCTCTTTTTGCCCCGACTTACCTTTTGTAGTTCTACATTTTCTTTGGTAACGAGGTCTATCCTTTTATGGAGTTGTACATTTTCTTGACGGATTTGATTTCCCTGCAATAGTATATCAATGAGTTTGCTACAATTTGTGGGAAAATTTTTCAAACATGGAAGGGGGAAAAAAATTACTGAATACCTTTTGCTGCAGCTCTTTAATCTCATCAGTTAATATTTGATTCTACAAATAAATTAGTTTCATCAATTTATGAAAATATATAATTAATTCCTGTAATGTAAAAGTAGTGACATGTAATATTAAATGAGGATAATGGTCTAAATTAATCTATCATACCTTTTTTATTCGGACACCCTTTAAACTCATCTCCAGTTGATTTTCCAAATTTTGCAGTTCGTTAATGCCCAAACCAGAAAGTTGTGCACCCATCAATTGCCTATATGTTTACCAAAAGGAAATCATATATTTTCGAAACAATATAATTTTTTAGTTAAACAAATAAATATGAAATTGAACAAAATTTCCTAGAAATGTAGTCTGAGCAAGAATTGTTCCAACAATTATATTCATTGTAAAGCTTGCCAGTATTATGGACTTCATCTTATCATGGTTTAGATTAGAGATCTTTTGTTATAAGTGTATCATGAGATTCAGGACTTTTCTCTGTTTCTGTCTGTATTCTCTTGTTCTTTTTCTTTATTTAGTTTGTAAAATAGTGTCCATGACAACTGATGAAAAAGACATTACAGCTGATGTTGTTGGTTGAAATAGTTGAAGGAGATCAATTCTTCCCTAATTTTTTTGTTAGAGATTTTTTAGGTTGTTGGAGGAATAGGAAGAAATGAAAAACCACCTTATATGCTTTTTTCTTCCTTCCAAAGCCAAGCAGTCATCAAGTAATTTTGAGTATGCATGATTTCTTGGAAATGTTTGGTGATATATACAGGTTGACTTCATTTTTGGTTTCAAGGTTATAAAGGTTCTCTTCTCAGTTGTTTAGTAGCTATGGTGTTTGGTTCTACTGTATTTACCTGGAACACATGCAATTTTTCAGTTCAAATTAATGATCTCATTTGTTGACAAGTAACGTGTGGTTCAGTAAATGGCTGCGCTTGCTATAGTCAGAACAACTAGAAACAGTACAATTGCATTATTTGAAAGAGCAAAAAAAAAAAGTTTAGGGAGTTCAAAAGTAGTGTGTTGCAGTGCTTGTTGATCATTTCCATTTTCCCAATGTTTATCATCATGTCCTCTTCTTTCTTTTTTCTTTTTTTTTAATTGGCCTTTGTTTAGTTCCACATTTTGTCACCTGTGCATGTCAATGCTTATTATTCCAGGTTTTTCGATTTTCATATTATACAGTTTTTTGACTGTTGGGCGGTTGAAATTAATTGGTTACCTGTGACATTCTTGCAAGTGTTGCAGTTGTTGCCTCAATACTATCACTTCTCTCTGCCAAAACTGCCAGTGCAAACACATATATCAAATAAATTAATATAGTTTATAAATATTATATGAAATAAAGAGTCATGCAAGTGCAGTAAGAAGAAACGAATTCTTAGCATATAAAATTATAATAAACTTTTGACAGTACGTAATTACAAGTAATTCATCTTTACTAGTGAACCTGCATTTTTCTTGGGGTTGAATGTCAACCTGCATATAAATATTTGACATCTTTCGCCTTCGTAGTCAATATTTGAGAATTCCTTTTGACATTTTATTTTCTTGTCTTGATCATTTAGCTATTTTACAAAATGCTTCAGGCTCTCATATTTTAAACAATCCAAATAATGATATATATATATATATATAGGAGAATTCCCACTAGACAATCTACCTAATAAAATTTACCCAGTCAAATGACCTACAATGGTCATCAATAATAAGAAGGGAAAAAAGAGAGTTAAAATAAAGTCTTCATTTTTTCAGTTTTAAGGTTACAGTAGCTGGAGGTAATTGTCCTTTGAAGAGTAGATGAAAAGAAAATGAAGAAGAAAGATGTGTGCAAGTCTTCAAAAGGTGGGTAGCACTTTCCTTCAGGTTTTATTAGCCCCTCCGATTTCAAATTTTGTGCAATTTGGGTTGTTGATTAATTTCTTTTAGAATACAATTAAGACCTTTTAACATGGTTCGCTCTCCCAAAACTCCTTTAAGTCAAGATAATAATAGTTTTTACGAAGTGATAATTTTCCTTTGCTCAAAGTTAAAGATAATAAATTCTTGAAGGTGAATGTAGTTGTGGTAATGGCTATTAATAAACAATGAAGTGGTGTTTCTTGAAATAACACAACTCTTCAATAAAAAGGCATATTCTCATGGTGTTTCATGAACCATTATTGCTATTTAATCAATGGACTTTTTCTTCAAGAGTAACAGGGTTTTCATGAACTAATACTTCCTTTGGTTTCATTTTCTTCTAAAGGTGTCTTTAGGTGTTATCAACACATGCCCTTGGTGATTTTTAGTGTTACAACTCCCTACATTTATAGGGTTCCTTAATGTAGAGAAGTTTTTAGATAGGCCTGATGCACCACGTCATTCATGGTCCATCCAATAAAAATATGACATTCAGATTGCATTTAACTATAAATTAATTTTGATGTTAATGATAGTAAAAAGAAAAAATGCAAGAAATTAAATAAGCATTTTATTATAAAAATAAAATCAGTAAAAATAATGACACATAAAATTTTATTTGATTAGATTGATGCAACTGTATTAGATAGACCATGGATGACATATATAATCAAACCAGTTTGAAGGCCCCTGCCTCATGGCTCCAACTCTTGCAACATAATCAAACCAGTTTCAATGCCCATCACTTTTGGTGATAAGCACCAACCTTGGACCATCCAAATCAAAATTAGACAGTTCATCTTTAATATAATTTTATTTTTATATAACTGCCACTTTGCCAAAAACTAATATTTATAACAAATCGTAGGTTAAGATTTTTAAATATAAATTGTTAAAATAAGTTCTGTATGACTCAGATCTCATCACTATGATGAGCAGCATCACTTTGATGAGCAACAAAATTCAACCCCCAGATCCTCACTAGGCCTCATGCACAAGTAAAAAGGGATATGGTAATACCACTTGGTAAAAAAGGTTATATATTTCTATGCAATGAAATACCCATGCTGTAACTTTGAGAACCTACCAAGTGCGTCACTGAATGGGCATTGAAATTATAAACTATAACAACAATTGGGAGTTATGATATGATATTAACACAATCTCATGCAAACGCAAGAACAATAGTTTTCACTATGGTATGATAGCTGCTTGAAAATAGTTTTCACTACGAATGATTATTGACACAACATCAGTCATTCAACAAGGCTATTATGAGAAACAAGCCTATTCATCAATCAAGTAGGTCTCAACTAACCCAAGAAAGCTTCAGTAGGTTTTAAGAGCCCTCTTCAAGCTCAAGCTCAATTGTGCCATTACAACCCTTTGCACACCAAAACACATCATTTTAACCATGAATCCCAATATCCAAAACTTAGGATTTCTTACGATCAACAAGAATCAAGCATCTAACAAGCAATGAAACACAATGCCTATTACTTGAACACGTCATTAGACACTAGAATTTTTCATTCCTATCAAGCTTCACATGTTACTGCTTAGCATGTCAATTAATAATTGAGATAAATTAAACTTGAAAAAGAAAATCTCTACGTAAAGTTACCAAAAAGGAATATCCACCTGGTTAATATAGAGAAATGAGTTTCATAAAGAGATGAGATGTTCTGTGAGGAAATCCTTGGTTCTTTCATATGAAGTTGAATGCTTGACCACAAAAACTGTGATTAATACTACTGTGAGAATATTTTCAGAATGAGAGAGCTGTCTCATAAACAGTAATATGTTCCACAGTAATAGATAGCAACCCCCGCAATTAATGAGTAATTAAACTCCATAACCTATCTTGAATGCTTTGATTTAGGATGAAAAATATCCCTGTAGCATGAATATAAATAGGCGGTTCATTTCTTTGTATGATCATCCAATAATCAGAATTTGAATATATTCTTAAAGGAGAGTTGTCTCTCCAATTTCTGTGTGAATTTGTATCTAGGGGTTGGGATATACTCTTAGTTATGGAGATTTTATTCCTCACCTTTGCTTCCTGACATTAATTTAATCATGTGGACATTTTAGCACCTTGACCCTATCATTCATGGACGTAAGAGGAAAGTGGAAAGAACATTAGTTTTACTTGGTTTATCTCAATCTTGAGAAAAATTTACAACTATACATAAATTTTGCTCATATGAAAAGACATGTTTGTTAGTGTCAATTAATATCACTAGATCATACATATATATATATATGGCACTTGGTGCTTCATATCTTTGCCAAATAAGGAAATAATTGTTTGGCTATTTACCTTTATATGCTAACACACACACACACACACCCCTTCATGAATTAGTGTTCACTAAACTTGGCCGTGGATCAAGTTAAAATTTCAGTTAATTAAAATCAACCAGGGCTAAGCCGAAATGAAAGCACAACTAAATCTTCTTTCTTGTAGTGTATTTGTGATGTTTTATAATAATTCTGCTTGGATAACAAGTGTATACTGACTCTATATATATATATATATTAAAATCATGCTTTAGAAATGTATGCTTTTAAGACTTGTATAAATAAATATTGTAAGTTGCTTGAAGAATTGTATGTGGTGTGTAGTACGTACCTTCACTTCCGATTCAGGATTCATATGATGATGGTGTTCCAGTTTTACTTTGTTGTAGCGCTCAATAGTAGATTTCATGCTGCCATAAACGGAGAGTCAATTAGTAAAATGAAAAAAAAAAAACAATGAATGATTTTTTTTTTTCTTTTTAATCTAACGTAACCAAATAACCCTAGTTATTATGCAGTTTCAGTTTATGGACATGGTAAATTGAATACATGATATAAAGTATATCCTTATATGTTGAGGATGCAAGCCCTAGAATCCTTGACAACATGCCAATCCATGCAATCATACAGACAATTGTAAAGTAGTGATGTAGCATAATCGCACACCAAAATTTCAAGATACAATCCGATTTTTTTTTAATTGCGGCCAAGTGTCCTTTTATTGAATGTAATCTTTTGTAGGGGAAGAAGTTGAAGTTCAAAATGAGTGCATTTATGAATTTTGAAATTTATAAATGGTTATACTAGACTAATTGAAATTTGTGGCAAAAAAAAAAAAAACTAATTGAACTTTTGAAACATTACGGTTTGACTATATTTTAACGTGATCATTAATTGTTTTTTAAAAATATTCGTGCGCATTATAATCTCATTGAAATTTGAACCATAATTAAAATTTATTTCAAATCATTTAATTACCCTGAGTTTATAGTTATACGAACACAAATATATATTTGATGTTGTATTTTGACTTACATGATTTAAAATATATTTATCTCTGTCTTAAACATTGAAAAGCACCATAAAATGCCAATTAACGTGCATCTAAAAAAAAAATGCTTCGGCTTTGATCAATCCCCCCTAACTTTACCCAACCCTATATTTTCAATTCTTTTCTGTCTCTATATAAAGACCAACAGGTCATTTTCAAAAATAGCGAGCTAATCTTTTCAATTAGCATCCAATTGAATCTTATATTTGTATTAGGATTTATTAATTGAATTAAACACATGAGTACAGTGATATATTGTTTTACTTACATATTGTACGAGCATAATTTAGAATCTAGAATCTAGGGTAGATGATTCTGTTTGTATAAGGGAGATAAGTTATTGTTTGTGTGTGTGGGTGGGTGTTATTAAAACCAGCTCTTTTTAAATTTGCAAAATCTAATTTTCTTCTCAAATTTTTATTTAGCATATGTTAACAGAAAGGGAGAATGACAAAGAAATCCCAAAAGGATCAATTAATTCAAAGTAAGTCCCAAGTGTCAAATTTCAAAAATTTGTAAGTCCATCTGTCAATTTTACAACTACATTGTGATTAATTTGTAACTTATTTTTTAAATTTTAACATGATTGAAGAATAAAAACATTATTTTTCTTGTTAAAATTTAGAATATAAGTTACAAATTTATCACAATAGAGTTCCAAAATTAAGAGATTGATTTGCAAATTCCTAAAATTTGACACTTGAGATTTAACTTAAATTAATTGATCCTTTTGGGACCTCTCTATCATTCTTCCTAACAGAAAAGATTAAATTTCTATTTATAAATAATATTAGTTCTTCTATTTAATAAAATATAAACTATATATTCTGAAGATTTTAAATTAACTGTCAATATTATTGTCCTAACAGTTATTCCTTCAAGTACATCTCAGTTGTATGCCAATCCAATCTTTATTGATATGCTATGTCAAATGTTATAAATTGCCTAGTTGTATTACGTTGCAATATCGCCAAATAATTATCATAAATTAAAAAAACCAACCATAATCAATGAATCATTCTCTATGTGTGCAAAATCTCTACGCATGCGTGTGTTTGTGTGTGTAATCAGTAATCTGCAGTGCAGATAACTTAGAAGGTATATATTTTTTGTTTAATTACTTTATATAGCATGATCTCATCTCGATCAATGCATAGGAAGACTATATATCCACAATCCATTGATCATCATAACTAGTTCAGCTTATTTCCAATATTTTTGAGCTGAATATTTAAGTTTTTTTTTTTTAATTATTGTGAAGTTTGAAAGGAGAAGAGAGAAAACGAGATGACCGTGAAGAGCTTTAAAACAAAAACTGTGAAGAATTCTTAGAGTACTTCTAAAGAAAGTGTTTCTGTATTTACCAAACAAAAAAACAAAGAAAATGTATCTGTCAATCAGTGAGTTAAGTAGGCAAGCTAGTGAAGGATTTGAATTGCATATAACTAATTAAAGCATGAAAACTAAGAGATTCGTTCTAATTAAGAGTGAACAAAAGGGCCAAAAAGAAGAGTTGGAGAAAATAAGATGAAGAAGAAGAAGAAAGACGATGTTATTTCATAAAACTGACTCAGATTATTGCAATTCAGAAAAAATAACATCACGCAAACACTCATGGATGCGTGGATCTATATCAAACCCAAACGAGCATTTAAAATCAGCAGAAAAATATTAGCCAAACATATACAACTAAGCATCAATTACAATAATCTCAGATTCTCTTGCGGTATATTATGTATGTTAAAAGAGGTCATATATACAAATAAAAAAAGATTTTAATTCCAGTGCCTGACGGAATATCAGATTCAAGACAGTTTTTCTATTAGTAAAATGAAAAAAGAAAAGCCTGAAGGCTGAAAAGACATTATTCAGATCAAGAGCTTCCCAGAAAATGCTGTTCTTCTTCTTTGAAGTAATCAATTCAACATTTACAATTCACACACACAAGTCAATACAGGATTCAAATCCTGGACCTCAAATTCACAAGTCACAGAGGTGGTTTTGTCAATAAGAAAATGATATTCTAGTTTCTGATAAAACAAATCAAAAAGAATAATGAAATTAGGAAGATGGCATGTATACCTGGAGCTTCCATATTCATAGAGTTTGCCTGTGCTGGAGAACACAATGACTCCAACTTGTGCGTCGCAGAGAATCGAAAGCTCTCTTGCTTTCTTGAGCAATCCATTTCTTCTCTTTGAGAAAGTCACTTGCCTGCTTGTTGAATCGTCAATCCTCTTAATCACAATCTTCCCTCTTCCCATTCTTCTAGGGCTTCTTCACAGCTTCGCCTTGCAGATCAACCACACAACAAATCAGAAAATAAAAGCTTCCATATACTCGTAGAAGAAATTAATTAACACACAAAAGAACAAAGAAAATCTTAATCAGTAAAGGATGTATGTCTCAGAAACTGGAACTAACAGAAAAATTGTTGAAGTTGGCCGAAGAATTTGAAGAAGATGGAGGAGGAGATTTTTTTTCTTTTTGGGGGGTTGGGGGGGGGGAGTTCTAGTTACTTAGAGAGGCTTTCTATGAATAATGAAGTTCGAATACTTTATATGGAAAGCCTGTAGTGGCTTTTAATTTATTTTGTTTGTCTTTAAATTATTTTTTTCTCAAAAAAAGAGGAAAACTGGTTAGTTGTTGTTGTTTTTTTTTTTTTGGTAGGTTCTTGTATGGGACTAAACGCTCGGCTAGACGACTACTGTGCTACGGTGGACAATCGGAGAAGCACCTGAACTCCGGGCACAGACTGCAAGTGACAGATGTCAATTAGAGAGAGCGAGTTTGTAGCGCGTGAAATGTGTGAGACTGGGGAAGCAACCATTCTCGGACTATATGGGATCCCGGAATCGTGGGACGAGAGAGAGAGTGTGCGTGTGTGTGTGGAAATGTGAAAACAGTGGGCACTTTAGGGTGGTGATGGAGTTGGGATTTGGGGAGAAGTGGCCAACGGTGAATTGACTCTTGGGCTCTCATTAGTCTTTAGTCAGCGAGAACTTACTAAAATAATGGAAAAATGACAATTACAAAGCTCATAAGACCATTAATTATTATTAAAAATCTTAAATTATTGAAATCTGAATAATGAACTATAGTGCTTATTTAGAATTAAAACTATGAGTTTAAAATTAAGAAAACATACTATTAAAATTATTATTATGAGTTTGGACTATTGTTAATCTTAATTGAAAAACTAGAATTCATACTTGAGAATAAGATTAACAATAATCCCAACTCATAACGCTTGGGATCTTATTTTTTCAATTAAGATTAACAATAGTCCTAATCGATAATAGTAATTTCAGTAATATTTTCTTACTTTTGAAATAGTTTACATATATATTGATAAACATGAAAATTCACAAGTGACTAGCTTTATATTCTGAAGTGACTTTAGTAAATTTTTAAATTACAATCGTATATTTCAAAGTGTCATTTGGAAGCTTCACAAGTGAATTTTAATTTCATATTGAGAAACAACTCATATTCAAGTATGGTCCATAGTTTTCCCAACTTAGATTAACAATTGTATCAACTCATCAATAGTGTCATTGCTTGATTTTTTTTTTTTTTGACCAAATGTCATTGCTTGATTTTAAACGCATGTTTTTAATTTAAAGTAAGGACCATGGTCCATCATTGGCATTTCAATAACTCAAGGTTTTTAATTGTAATTAATGGTCTATAGGGTCCTTAGTTGTCATTTTCACTAAAATTAATTATCTTATCTAATCCGTGTTTTTTTTTATTTTTAAATTACTTTCAGTATTTCACTAAAATAAGGAAAATTTTAAATTTTATTAACTTTGTTTGAAAATTTCATAAACTTTTAACTTTGCTGTTATTAAATTTTTAAAAAATTAATAACATACTTTCTTTGTTTAGAATTATAAGGCACTTTTGATCAAATTGTATCCCAAATGAGTTAGTTAATTGGAGAAATTCTTAGATGAACTAAGTACACCACATCATCTAGGGACTATCTAATAAAAACATGTCATATTGCACCAATTCAATCAAATAAAAAATTATTAATGACACCCATTAATTAAGGGCATTATTTCTGAAAATTTAAATTAATTACACCTTAAAATACCTGAAATGTCTTATAATACCTCTGCTTCAAAATATAAGTACCTTTTAACAACAATCCACATACCAATAAAATTCTTAGTCGCATGAAAATATATATTGTTTCCATAAGAGGGTAAAATGGAAAAAACATTTATAAATATTAAGGTGCTTATATTTTAAACAAAGATCAATGGAAAAAAATATTTATATTTTGGACTGGAGGTAGTATCTTTTAATATGATACTTACAAAAAAAATTCTTATAATATTGAATAGAAAGAGTATTTTCTCTCACCAACATTTAATAGGGATAAAGAAAAAACTTGTGATAACAATTTAATAAATAACTTATAAATAATAAAAAAAATATCTTTACTTTATAAATAGGACTAAAAGGAGTATAAATTAAAAAATTTAGATAGTCAATAAGTAAATTGTAAAAAATATGCCTTGATTTTCCTAAAATACCCCTATGTAAAATATATGGTTGCATTGGAATTATTGCTACGTTTCATATTGAGAGAATATCAATATACTCCCTTCCTTAAAAAATATGAGGCATTTTTTAAAGGGCTGAATGTTTAAAAATGTAAGACATTTTTAGTATTTCAATGTGTGATCAATGTGTTTTTCAAAAAATGCCCTTAATAAATGAATCATTTTACATTTATTTTTAAGTAAAACACTTTATTATATAATAGTAAATATAGAAAGATAGTATAGGTTTGAATACAGTTAACTAATTTATTAGGGGTTACATAATAAATGGAGGGTGTAGTGGCTGAGGATGCCATGCCCTTTCTTCCATAAAAGTTAAGGATAAGATGGATAGCTCTGACATGTAGATAATCTTAAATGGAGGGTGTAGATAGTTTGGAAAACATAATAAATATAGGAGACAAAGTGAATTGATGTCAACTAAAGTTAACCCCAATTAGCTTCTGCATTTAGCATGGAGGAATTAAGCATTAACACTGTTCAGCAGGCCATGGTCCAAACTGTTTCTTTCAAATCGTCACATAATTTAATAGTGTGTTTATGTCAGCAAAATAAATATTGTTGAGGCCAATTCATGATCCTTATGGGTTTGAAGGACTATGTTATGGACGAATGAAATGAAAGGGATGAGTAATTAACAACAAAAATAAACTATAGGAGCTAAAAGCAAAACATGATCAAAGTAAAACAAGGCCAGGTTACTTTGGAATTCTCTGGGTCAGTTTGTCTCGGGGTTCTGCTGTCACATAGACAATTAAGATAGTCTTTCAGCTGAGCTATGGGCAAGTTTACATGGATTCATAATGGTTTGGGATACAGGCGCAAGGAGAGTGATTCTAGAATCTGATTCCATGGAGGCTTGGGAGCTTATTGCTACTTAACCTAGTTTTGAGAATTTTGATCATGATATTGTTGTCGAAGCTAGACAGCTGATATGTTGAGATTGGGAGTTGATTACTTAGCATGTAGCTCAAGAGTTTAATCAAGCTGCAGATTTTCCAGTGAAATAGGGTTTATCATCGTTGATGGGATTTCATGTTGTGAACCAGATGCCCTATAGAGCTTGCGAATATTCTCAAACTTAATTTCTCAAGGATAGAAGGAAAGTACAAGGAAAAATACACTTTAACGCTTGATGTATTCGTAATTATTTCCTCACTGATTCTATTTGTCTTTTTTAAAGATTTAGACAATTCAGAGTTTTTCATTATTACACTTCAAAATTTTTATTATATTTCACATGACAAAAAATTGTAAGAGTATCTAATAGAATTTTTCCCCAATAAATTGGTTATTGATTTGTCACACTCGCAGACTTTTTAGCCTGAGGATGCTATTATATTTATATCAAATTTGGATCTGCATATAGTATCCCCTGAGAACAGATATATATTCTCCAAATTGACTTGTTTTCTAGTTTTAACATGAAGTGGCCAGAAAATAACAAAAATTAATTTGTTGCTATAAGATAAACAAAATGGAAGAAAGTAAATTTGTTTGTTTTCATGGCAACCACTTCAGCCTACTAATTTATTAATATTACCCACTTTTTTTTGAAAATTTTTTCTTTAATTCCACTCAACCTTATTTATTGGCTTTCAATAGGAGGTTGTGCATACTCTATCGCATGGTGAGGTTCCTTTTTAAATTTATAGTCAATGCAATTTCGTACGAGGAAGTTTAAAAAAAGTGTTCATAGTCTCTAGGATTAATTTCGTACAAGACAAGAACAAAATATGTATGTAAGACCACCTTGTTCTCACAAACCATGTTGTAGTATTTTATGTTCCATTAATATTCGACAATACATGTGAACACATAAAATGATGGTCTTATTTATTAAATGAGTATTAATATAAGCATGCCTTGAAAGCAGTGATACACGAGTCGATCAATCTTTATTTTCAAGATACTTTAGGGGGGGTGGTGGGGCGCGCACGAATCTTTTAATCATTTTCTCTCATGAGGAAATGTTTATACATGAATTGGATCTTGTGAGATGACTAGGTTTATGATAGACCTCATACACTTAGAGGTATTTATTAATTACTACCTCACATCCTAAAGGTAAGACAAATCCGACAGGTTATTATTGGTAAAAATTAATGTGGGCATTTTGTAGTTTTAAGAAGTAATTTTCCAATTTTATCTTTGTACATTGATGAACGCTATACATGATGCTTGTTTAATTGAATTTATTCAAATTCTAGATGGTAGTTGGGGGTTAAGAGGAAAAGGGAAAATATATGTTAATTTTTCAAGAAATATTTTTTTAGAAAAAACTAAATTTCCTTCATATACGTGTGATACATTTGCAAGTGTCTTACATTTAGGATATTGAAGGGAGTAGCCTAACAAAATTTTTACATCATCCAGAGGATTTTTTTTTTTTTTGGCCAATCATCATCAACAAGATTCAAACACGCACCTTCATGTGACATGAGAAGCAAACTATTCTACCAACGTTTGCTAATTACAAGTTAGTTTGATTATCTTTCCTATATTGCATTGCTTGGAAAGATTATCATCATCAAGCCTATAGAATGTATAAGCAATCATATATAAAGCACAGTGACATTTACAAGACAGCAATGTTTTCGTCTAATAATGAAGATGAACATTTACAATGCACCCCTGTTAGTCTAGCACCTTAGTCGGTTTGTTGTCAATCAAAACTCTCTGCATGTAGGTAGCCTTCTTAACTTTTCAATAAAAACATTAATATTATAAGTACAAGTTTGAAAAGAAGACTCACTTTAAAAGACGAGCTTATTATTAGGTGGCTAAGAGCGTCCCTTGGATTTGTAAATTTCACTTCTCATATGGGACTCTCCTATGTCGAACTTAACTCATAACATATTAACATCATGCACATACTAGCATGAAGCTAAAGCTAGATCAAGTGGTAAGTGTGGGGAATGAGGTTTGGATAGATTTAAAGGTTCAAACCTTCGTAATGTTAATAGAATACAATACACACACACACATCAATAATAAAACTCTTATGATTTGTAATCAGATAATTATATTTACGAATAATAAAGTCTATAGTGCTTCTACTAAGATAATTATATCTATTCAAGCTCTGCCAACTTTCAAATGTATAAGATTCTCAACATCAAGAAGAGCTTGTCACCGGCCCGGGGGGATGAAAAACTTCAATAATAATTAATTAAACGATGTAATTCCTAAATTTCATATCAGAACCATAAAGCAGTCTTCCAAACCTATCACTTAAGACAGATAAAAGTTAAGATATTCCATGAAAATTAGTTGCATGCATAATTATCTAAACATACGAAAGTGTACATAGAAATTTGAAAAATGATCAAATAGATAGAGATATTCATTATACAACGACGGATATGAGAAGTTTGCTCATAATAATAATGGGGGTAATCAATGTTGTGCAAAAGGAAAAATTCTTGCATGGACCTAGTGCATGTCAAATAACTATAAATATAAATTAATTCTTCTATTAATGATGATAGAAAAACAAAATGTAATAAATTAAAGAGACACTATATTACAAAATTAAAGTAATTAAAAATAATGATAAATAAGATTTTATTTGATTGAACTACCTAGTGTAATTTTATTGGATAGAAAATAGACAAAATTCATGCAAGAATTTCTTAAGGAAAGAAAGGCACCCCCAATCCTAAAAGAAATAATTATTAATTTGGAAAAATTATGTATAGGTCCCATGGAGTAGACTTATTTATGAATAAATCTTGTGAAATTTAAAAATCATGGCTAGATCTCTTAAGACTGAATGTAATTTAAAATTAGAGAGCAAAGACAATATTGCCCCCATTAAAAATATATTACGTTGATCAAATAATTTACAACTATAACTGTAACTTTTTACATCAATTTAAACCATTTAACTATTGGATATGTGAATTTATAATTGTAAAAAGTTGAAGTGATAATTATAAATTAGTGATGAAATAGTTGTAAATAATTAATGTTAAATTTTATTTGTAATGCATAATCAATTTAATTATTATATAGATGAAATTACAGTTGTAAAAAGCTAAAGTGATAGTTATAAATTATTGATAAAGTAGTTATAAATAATTAATATTAAAATTGTTTAAAATGTATAATTAATTTAAACATTAGATATATGGAGTTACTGGTAAAAAAATTGAAGTAATAGTTGTAAATTACTGTAAAGTGGTTGTAAATTATTTAATTGATATAAAGTATTTTTTAACAAGGGCATTATTATCTTTTGATCCCAATTTCAAATTGCACTAAGGTCTCAAGGGACTTAGATATAATTTTTAAATTTTGTGAGATTTATTTGTAAATAAGTTTGCTCCATGGGACCTGTATGTAAATTTCCCCTCTACACTATTATTTTAGAGAAAACTTGAAGAAGTCTTTATCATCCTTCTCCAAAAAAGAATATAATGATATACTTTAACCCTATCATTTTTTCACAAAATTCTACAATAGTTTAAAAGTTTAATTTATTTTAAATAATTTTATCACAATATTTTTATTAAGAAATTTTCATTTATTTTATTATCAAATATATTTTCTACTATGCCTCTATTCTTTAATTTTAATGAAATTGATTGTTATCTTAATTTAATAAATATCTAATCTTAACTTTTTAATAATTATTAATATTCATGTTTAATGTATACTTTCGCAAACCCACCCCTTTCCTGGTTCCATCCAGGCATTTGTATCCAGTGCTTATCACTATGATGAGCATTGAATGCTCATCAGGGCTAGGAGCAATCCTGACCTTTCATTTCAACCCAAATTAATCCTTGTTGTTCATTTAAATTAATTTTTAAATATTTTAAGATTATATTTATTAAAATAAAGAATATAAACAATTTAATATTAAATTTGGAATATTTAGAGTAACATTTAAATGTTTAATTTGAATTGGACTACTAGATTAAATATGTATTGACCATATTGGTAATGAACATATCTATTAAAATTTTAAAATTTTTTATATTAATAAATATAATCTTAAAAATATTTTAAAATTAATTTAAATGGACAGTTGGATTGGTTTGGATTGAAATAAAGGGCCAAGATTGTTCTTGGCCTCAATGAGTATGCCTGCTCATCACTTGTGATAAGCATTGAATGCAAATCGTTCCATCCAGAGCCTATCGCGCGTGCTTGTGATGATTCTCGTACACCCTGAATTATTGTAAAGTTATAAATAAATCAAAAGCCTAAAATGAAATCAAATTATTACTCTTTGTAACAAAAGGCCTGTAATACCGTACGCATGCTCCTCAGTCTTCATGAAGTTCAACCATAATATATATTTTGAAGGGTCTACATGGGAGGTTAAGATTCCTAGACCAGAGGGTTCACTTTCACTTTGTCATAAAAACATTTATTATCATAATTATCCGTACCATGTTTAATCGTTTAAAAAGTGCATCGCCAATTAACGTTCAATTGTATACTATTTTGATCAATTGAATGTGATTCTTTTGGAACTATTGCCTATAACTTGGCAAGCCCACGTGATAATGTTCTTGTATCCCAACGAAGATATGTTTCCTTAAAGAAACAAAGCCCTCAAATATTTTAATCAAACCTCTTGATTTAATATAAAAATAAAAAAAAAACTTTTGTGTATAATGTTTCCAACTAAGCATAGCCAAGTGTCAATCATCGACAAATGATGGGGTGCATTGGCCATGGTGAAAAAGTGTTGCCCTAATTTATTAACATTATCTTGTATTATTAAAATTCCAACAATGGAAAAATGACACTTTCTATATAGTTACTCTTTGTAAGTTTTCTGCCATCTGTACTCTTTTTCCATTATTTAATTACCATAAAAGTAGACTTGGTCTCTGCTTCATGTTATTTCTTTTTTATTGTGCCTTCACACTAGCGTTCGAACTAGTATTTTGATAACCTACATTTCTTTAATATATATTTTGTGTTCCCATAAAACTATTAAAGTTTTAAATTAAAACTTTAAATCTTAGTAAATTGTTTTTTATGTCGATTCTTTCATTTATCAACCTAGTCACTTCTTAAATACTCATGTTTTTTAACAATTTTTCGCTTTAAGTGTGTGTATACTCAAAATTGTAAAAGATGCAGTCAATGGGGAATACACTGTAAATACTTGTTTTGGTGCTATTTAGTATGTATGCAATCACACTACCTAGAACTACATACATTTTTACTAATTAAAATAACTTTTCAATTAATGAGGAGTTACTATTGAGGGGTCTTATATATATTTAGGGTTTGTGACACCTTCATTCGTCATTTCTGACTGTTTTGGACTTTTGAGAGACACACAGAGCGTAGTTGTAAAACGCTTTAGGAACTAGGGTTTGTGTTCTCTACCCTAGTTTTATATTTTCCTATATATCTTATCCCTTTCTTTACATTTGTTTTGATGGATTACTGTATTAGGCTGTATATTTTGGATTTTAGAGCAACACCTTGTTAGCTTTTTTGTTCTATGAAGTTTTTCTAAAAATGAAAAGTTTACATAAGTTGAGTCTCAAGAGCTTACCACAGTCAAATGTCTTTGAGCTCAAGAAGGTTTACAGAAGTACTTGCAAAACTGTTTTAGGATTTTTTTTTCCCTTTCAATGGTGCATTTGCTTATTTGATTGTGTTCTTACTAATTTCTAATTGGTCTCTGATTATTATAGAGTAATTAAAGTTTCCTAATTGTATTAGGAATAGAAAAATTAGTATACATCTGTCAATTAGGTAATGCAGGTTTGCGTTCTAGTTTTTCATATTATTCGCTTTGTAAGTTATTGTACTTCGGAATTCCATTTTTTATTTTAAAGAAAACTCATTTTCACATACAGATTTCCTTCTTTACTCTTTGTAACAAAGAAAAATAGATGAGCATAAATTTTGTCCATATCTAAATTTAATTAAATTAACAAATCTTACTTGTAAATATTCGTTTTGAGGGTTGCAAATCATGATATGACCATAGAAATCCTTTAGACCAATTATCTAGAAAGATCCCTTTGATCCTCATTTGAGATTTTCAAAATTTTTTTATCCTTGTTTAATTTTAATTAAATATTTTGATCTTTTAATGTCATTCCCCCTAGAAAAATATATAATCTTATAGGCATAAACCTATTATAGTACATTTTCTTACATGATATAATCTAGACAATAATATTGAGCATTGCTAATTACTTTATGATTCTGAAAAAAGGTGGGTGAAACCTTAATTTCTTAAAAAAATTATATATTTCAATTATATTTTCATTAAATATATTATATAAGTGTCTTAATAATAATAATAATTCCATCTTTGCAATTGGGGCAACGACATAGCTAGGGGTTCATCTTTGATGCTCAGTAGCTTGCTAAGCATTGAAGTACTCATCATCCAGAAAGAAATCCAAGCCATCTAGATTAAATCTAGATAGCCCAGATTTTTTAATTTTATATTTTATAAAAATAGAAATTTATAAATTTTTCTTAAAAATATCTTTATCATCAATCTAGATAATACTGATTTAATTTGAGTGGTTTAATTTAACATTATAATTTTTGTAAATTGACTATTTAAATATACTCTGGACAGTCTAAATTCAATATTTAGATTTATAGTTTTTATTTTTATTTTTATTTTATATTTAGTAAAATTAATATTGAATATAGACTATCTAAAGTACATCTAGATAATCAATTTATAAAAATTATGATATTAAATTGAACCACCTAGATTAAATTAGTACCATGTAGATTGACTATGAATATATTCATAAAAAAGTTATAAATTTTTATTTTTATAAAATATAAAATTAAAATTCGAAAAATCCAGGCCATTCTAGTGATGAGCACCTCGGTGCTTAGCAAGCTGTTGAGCACCGAAGATGGATCCCGTAGCTAGTGAGGTTCTAACTGAGGCACATCTATTGCTCATTGAAAACTATTTTCAAACAATTGAAATTCCAATAAATTATTTTTTTTAAAAAAAATAATAGTAAATGAAAAAATAGGGGTCTAGTTGAAAAATAATTATAAAAACTACCTAATGCTTTATATTTTGGACCAATCAAGATTTTTAGAAGATGTCTTATATTATGGTCTGGAATGAGTATGTGTTAACAAACCTCTTACATTAACTATAGTTAGCTAATGTGAGGTTTAAGATTGAGATCGAAGATTAAGACCCCACTTGGAACTTGAACTCATTATGAACAAAATAGTAATTAATGTTTAGCACATGTAAGTAGTCGTTGGAACGGTGCAATCTGAGTTGGACGCAGAAAGACTTGGAATTTCGATCTTCTTCGAAATCAATGAAAAAAGATATTGTTGATGGAGATAAATTAATTAAATAATAATGAACTTGAATTTTCAATTGCTGTGCAGTACGATTATATATATATATATATATATATATCTGATGAATGTGATTAGCTTTTCGGAGTACATTCGCTGAACAAGCTGTAAAATATCACTTTGGGTTTGCTTCCTTTTCCTGGTATCATAAGAAAGACGATTATATTCACCACTTGTTCTTCTTCCTCACTTGAACTTTTCTTTACGCTTCAACGGTTCAAAAGCAATTTTATACTTTATCTTTGTGTACTCTTATGCATTATTAACATTGATTTTAGTTGTTCCTTAGACAGTCGTAGCTTCAATGGCGAGGATGTCAACTTTATTAGTTGTTCCAAATATAAGGAATATTCTTGTACTTATGCATTTCACTAGTGTGTGTCTGACTGTACCATCTATATATATATATATATATAACACTTGTTAGCTTGTTTAAGCTTGACTGGACTTGAATTGATATGAAAAATTTCATATGATAATTTGGGCTTAATGACTACTTTTTTTTTTTGGATTACAGTATAAGTCATTATTAACTAATTTACCTTTCTAAAAAAAGTGGGTTAAAATGTTGATTTTCTAAAATATTTCCAATCTTTCTATTTGTTCCCTTGGATGAAATAAATATAATATTTGACTTATTCTAAACACTTTAATCAATTATTTGAGCAAAATATAATAAAGTAATGGTATAATTAGAAAAAAAAAATACTCCTTCTATCCTAAATTATAAGACACTTTTAGACAAAATCTCACATATCAATAAACTTCATTAAATACACTTAACAACCTTATCTTTTCAAAACAAAAATACAAACTTTCAAAAAATTCATCATTTAATATATTGAAAAGAGAAAGGATAAAAATTAATTATAGAGAGAGAATGGATGATATTGAAATTGGTACATTTAATAAAATATTAATCTATATAGTGTTTATATTTTGGCACGGAGAAATTTATTCAAAAGTATATTATAATTTGAGACGGAGAGAGTACAAACACCAAATGATGTATTTTAGATCAATCAAGGCTTTTAAAAAAAACATTATATATTGTTGTTAGGAGAGAGTAATATATAATAAAATAAGACTCAAATTTAAGTATTAATATTTTGAATTAAGATGTGATACCTCTTTTCACTGCTTTTCATCCCCAAATTCTTCCCTATTTCACCAGTTGCTAGGCATTCCTAAGATATGTAACTTCAGCTTAAGAAGCTACAAAAGAGAGATAATTGTAGCAATAACACACAAATTTTTCTTAGTTCAACGTCACTGCTTACGCCTGTATATCTTAGTTCAACGTCACTGCTTACGTCTAATCTTATTGTTGAGAATACTTAGAGACTGTCCCGCAATAAAGTTGTCCTTGTAAAATTAAGACTACCAATCTTGATTAGATTTTATTGGGAAAATGACAATAAACTTTTTTTATTATAAATATTAGGATATCATGTGAATATCTATTATTTTATATTTTTTAATATCATTTGGTTAGTATAATATCTTTCAATTATTATTATCTTATATTTTTTATTCATTTTAATTGATATATTTGTGCTTATAAATAGAAGGCACTCAGTTGTACTCGACAGATTGAAATAAGAAAGCTTTCTATTCTCTTATTCTATTAGTATAGTATTCTCTCTTTTTTTCTTCTCTCAGTCTCTATTTCATAACAGTTATCAGCACGATTGTTTTTCTTCTACCATCACTAGGTATGTATTTTTATCTTTTTCTTCTTAAATTTACTTTCATTTATTCTATTAGTGCATTAGAGATTTATGCTTATGTCTATGATCATGTCTAACATAGATGGAGGCACACTATCTTGAAAATGAGCCAATCTCTATAACATATTTAATTGTTATTTATTTATTGAATTTATTTGTTCAGTTATTTTCTTCTTTTAATTAAAATTGTGTATTATATGTCACATCCAGAAGTATGAGGCACAATTTAAATTTTAAAAATTGTGAATTTGAAAGTTATCCACACATAACACAAAGTGGATCCAAAAGATATCCACAAAACTTAAAGTGAACTTTAAAGTTATCCACGTGATATAATGCATATCCTGAAAATATCTACATTTAAGTATTTATTTATTTATTTACTTATTTATTCTGCATTTAATTTCTTATTTCTATTTTCTTGTCTATATATATAATTCATTCAGTTATCTATATATATAATTTTAAGAAAAGTGGCTCCTGAAGTTATCCACATATAAAATGAATCCTGAAGTTATTCATATAAAAAATATAAAATGGATCCTGGAGATATCCACAGAATCTAAAGTGGATCTAGAAGCAATCCATAGTATAAAGTAGATCCTAAAAACATCTGCATTTATTTATTTATTTATTCATTTATATATTCTACATTTAATTGCTCCCCTTTTTTATTAATTTTTATTAATCCCTTTTATTATTTGTCATTTTTCGTGTAAACTACTTCCCTTTTTTTTTCTTTTACTATAATATTGTTAGTCGGGTAATAATTGTTATAACAGCTCTTTTTTTTCTGTTCGCCTATTGTTAACTTTCATGATTACTATAATTTCTAATTGTTAGCCATAATATTACATGATTTTAATTTAAATAATTATTATCTAATTTAAATTTATTTTGTGATAGTACAAATGATGTCCAATGTGGCTAAACTCAAATTTATAGCCTTGGATATTATGGGAAGAAATTATTTATCTTGGGTCTTAGATGCTGAAATTCACCTCGATACAAATGGTCTAGCTAGGAGATACCATTAAAGCAACCAATGAAGCATCTAATCAGGAAAAGGCAAAAGCAATGATCTTCCTACGCCACCACCTCATGAAGGATTGAAAGCTAAATATCTTATTATAAAAGACCCACTTATTCTTTAGAACAGCCTGAAGGAAAGATATGATCATCAAAAAACAATTATCCTTCCACAAGTGCAATATGAATGGATACACCTATGCTTACAAGACTTTAAAATTGTAAGTGAGTATAATTCAACTGTGTTTAGAATTAGTTCTAAACTCAAATTATGTGGAGAAAAAAATCACTAATGAAGATATGTTAGAAAAAATATTCTCTACATTACATGAATCTAATGTGCTCTTGCAGCAACAATATCATGAGAAAAGATTTAAGAAATATTCAGAGCTAATATAATGTCTCCTTGTTGCCGAACAAAATAATGAGTTATTGATGAAAAACCATAAGTCACGTCCAACTGGCGCTACTCCATTCCTTGAAGTGAATGCAATAACACATGACCACCATATTCATGTGCAACCATGTGGTTAAGGTTTTACTCGTGGTCATAGTTGTGGTCATGATCGTGGTCGTGGTAGGGGTCATGGATGTGGGTAAGGTCAAAGTAGAGACTTGCACCATAAAACTCCCCACCCAAAGTGACAAATTGCAAAATGCAACAACAAAAAAGGTAGAGCAAGCAATCAAATTGCTGAAAACAAATGTTATCATTGTGGTGGAACTGGACACTAGGCTCATACTTGTCATTGTACCCCAAGGCATCTTATTGACCTTTATCGAGAATCCCTAAAAAGGGAGAATAAAGTGGAGACAAACCTTATATCTTACAATAATGATCTTGATAACAATATGGACATCTCTAATTTTGACATTGCTGATTTCTTCTCTTACCCATATGGAAACATTGAGCACCTTATTGATGATAGAATAGTCCAAACATAAATTATGTTATGGTTATTAATTATGTTTTCTACATTTTAGGTTTCACATATTCCTTTTTATAATTTTATACATTTTTAGAATATTGAAGTTGATGGTGGATTATTAATTTATGTTAAAGTTTATAATTTTATTGGAATTAATGTTTCATGTATTTTAGCACATCGTTCCTTATATTTATTTTTAATATTTTGAAGAATGGCTAATTCAATGGTCGGCACCAACATTAATTATGTGGATATATGCCTAGTGGATAGTGCTAAGACATATACAATTCTTAATGATATAAGATATTTTTCAAATTTAATATGAAAGGAAGCTTAAATTAGTATTATATCTGGTAGTACAAAATTAATTGAAGGCTTTGAAAGAACTAGTATAATATTATCAAGAGGAACAAATTTGCATATTGATCATGCATTATATTTCTCTAATTCTCATAGGAGTTTATTAAGCTTCAAAGACATTTAAAAAATGGATATCACATTGAGATGATGAATGATAAGGATGTTGAATATCTATATATCATGAGAAGTATCTCAAATGAAAAATGTGTATTGAAAAGATTACCCGCATTCTCTTTTGGATTGTACTACACACATACTAGTACAATAGAATCACATGTTATTGTAAACTAGAAGTTTACAAATCACATGTTCTTTGCTTGGAATGATCAGTTAGGCAATCCCAAATCAATTATGATGCGAAAAATAATAGAAAGCACATGCAGACATGCCAATAATTTTTCATGTGCTGCTTGCTCCTAAGGGAAATTGATTATCTGACTATCACTAACCAAAATTAAGAGTGAATCAATAAACTTTTTAGAGCGTATAGAAGGTGATATTTATGGGCCAATTCACCCATCATGTGGACCATTTAGATATTTTATGGTTTTGATTGATGCATCAATTAGATGTCACATGTTTGTTTACTATTATTTCTCAACTAGGCATTTGTAAGATTGCTTGCTTAATTAATCTGACTAAGAGCTCATTTTTCTGATTATTCAATTAAGAAAATGTGCCTTGACAATGTTGCTGAGTTTACATCTTAGGTGTTTAATGATTATTGCATGTCTATTGGAATTGAAATTGAGCATTTTGTAGTACATGTTCATACACAAAATGGACTTATGAAATCATTTATTAAATGATTAAAATTGATTACTAGACCATTGCTCATGCGATCAAAACTCCCGATATCTACTTGGGGGCATGCAATCATGCATGTTGCAACATTAATTCACATCAAGCCAACATGCAATCAAAATTCCTCCCCTTTACAAATGATTTTAGGTCGAGAACCTAACATTTCCCATCTTAAAGTCTTTGGTTGTGCAATTTATATTCCAATTGCTCCACCACAATGCACAAAGATGGGACCTCAAAGAAGGTTAGGAATATCTGTTGGATATGAATTTCCATTAATAATAAGATATCTCAAACCATTAACCAAAGATTTATTTACAGCATGATTTGCTTACTGTCATTTTGATGAATCATTTTTTCCAACATTGGGGGGAGAGAAAAGGCAATTGGAAAAGGAAATTAGTTGGAATGAATTATCATTGTCTTCTTTAGATCCTCATATAAAACAATGTGAACAAGAAATTTAAAAAATAATTCAATTGCAAAGTTCATCAAATCAATTGCCAGACACTTTTGCTAACCTACAAATGTGACTAAATCACATATTCTAGCTGCTAATGCTCTGATCAAGATTGATGTCCTTGTTGGACAATCAATCACTATCAATGAGTCTAAGCCCTACTTGAAGCGTGGTGGAAAAATTCTTGAAAAAAGAAAAGAAGCTAAAAATCTAGGCGGTCAAGTTGAGAAAAAGGAAACTCCAGAAGAAATATTGGATACAACTAATGTCTTAGTTCTAGATGAGGCACAAGTACCTGAAATAGATGAATATAATAAGATCTCAATCAATTATATTGTGGATGGAATTTGATGGGATAGAAATGAAGTCAATATTGACAATAATTTTGCATATAATATAGTGCTCAATGTCATGAATGACAATGAGGATCAAGAAATAATGTCTGTTAAGGAATGCAGATAAAGAAATGACTAGCCAAAATGGAAAGACACAATAGAGATAGAATAAAAATCTCTTGAAAAATGAAAAGTTTTTAGACATATAGTCTGCACACTTAAAGATGTGAAACCTGTTGGGTGTAAATGGGTCTTTATATGAAAGCAAAATGAAAGAGATGAGATTGTAAGGTATAAAGCATGACTCATTGCACAAGGGTTTTAGCAAAGACTTGGCATTGATTTTGATCAAACATACTCACCAATAGTGCAACTACCCTTCATTACTTGATTAGTTTGGCACAAGAGAGATTGGACTTGTGTCTAATGGATGTTGTTATAGCCTATTTATATAGTTCTCTTGATAATGATATTTACATGAAAATTCTAGAAGGATTCCAATTGCAAGAAGCAAACAATCAATATTCTTGAGAATAATACTCAATCAAGCTAAATAAATCCCTTCATGGGTTGAAACAATTTGGGTGCATATGGTATAATCGCCTTAGTGAATACTTGATAAAGGAAGGATATAAGAATGATCTTATTTATCCATGCATTTTCCTAAAAAGATCTAAAAATGAGTATGTAATAATTGCAGTTTATATTAATGACATAAATATTATTGGAACTCCCATGGAGATTCCAAAAGCTATGAATTGCTTGAAGAAAGAATTTGAGATGAAGGATTTGGAAAGGATAAAATTCTACCTTGGATTACAAATTGAATATTTGAATGATGGAATTTTTGTATACTCAGAAGCATATATAAAATGTGTCCTAAAGTGATTTTATATGGACAAAGCATATCCTTTAAGCACTTCAATGGTTGTTAAGTTTTTGGACAAGGACAAAGATCCTTTTAGGCCTCAAGGAGAGGATGAAGAACTACTTATTCCAGAAGTACCATATCTTAGTGCCATTAGAGCACTAATATATCTTCCTAGTCATACACAACCCGATATATCATTTGCTGTTAATCTATTAGTATGGTATAGTTCTTTATCAACACGAAGACATTTGAATAGAGTTAAACATATTTTACATTACCTTCGAGGTACTATGGATAGGGGTTTATTATATTCTAATAAAATCAAGTAGGATTTAATAGGCTATACAGATGTAAGATTCATGTCACATCCTCATAATGGTAATCTCAAACGGGCTACTTGTTTACTTGTAGCGGCACCGCTATTTTATGGCGATCTATAAAATAGACAATTGAAATCGCATCTTCTAATCATGCAGAAATTTTAGCAATACATGAAGCAAGCTAAGAATGCATTTGGTTAAGATATATGATCCATCATATCTAAAGTACCTGTGCTTTTTCTTCTAGAAAAATGATTCCAACAATCATATGTGAGGATAATGCTGCATGCGTTGCCTAGTTGAGAGAAAGATATATTAAAGGAGACAGAACAAAGCAAATCTTGCCACAATTCTTCTTCACACATGATATTTAGAAAAATATAGAAATCCAAATTAAACAAGTTCATTCCAGTAATAATCTAGCAAATTTGTTGACCAAAGCACTTCTTACTTCAACTTTCGAGAAGTTTGTATACAACATTAGGGTTTGCAAGCTAAGAAATATTAAGTGATATCGTCATCATGGGGAGTAAAACTTATGCTGCACTCTTTTTCCTTAACCAAAGTTTGGTCCCATTAAGTTTTCTTGGTAAGGTTTTTAATGAGGCAACTTCAATAAATATGACAATATTGCATACTCTTTTTCCTTGACTAAGTTTTTATCCCATGGGGTTTTTCTTGGTAAGGTTTTAATGAGACACAATATCTAGACATCTAAGGGGGAGTGCTATGAATATTAGGATATTATGTGGATGTTCATTATCTCATATTCTCTAATATCTTTCAGTTACTATAATATCTTTCAGTTATTATTATCTTATATATTTTATTCATTTTAATTGATATATTTGTGCCTATAAATAAAGGGCACTCAGTTTTATTCGACATATTGAAATAAGAAAGCTCCTTATTCCATTATTCTCTTAGTATAGTATTTTCTCTTCTCTTATACTCTCAGTCTCTATTTCATAACACTTTTCAAATTATATAAATGATTATCTGATCCTTTAAAATACCATACTTTAAATTTTAAAGTAAAAAAGATCATTTTATCCTCATTGAAAATAACAAATTTCAATCATAGGTTTTCCTTAAAGAATAACAACTTTTTCTTTGTGAATCGCAAGAATCAAACAAGAAATCATAACTTGTCAAATATTATTATTTCTATCTCAAAATAATAAGCCTCAAATATATTTTTTGCTTAAAGAATAATAACTTTTATTTTGTGAATCGCAAAGTTGAACAAGAAATCATAACTTTTCAAATGTAATTTTTGTTACTAAAAAAATAAGTTCTTAAATCAACAAGCCCTAATTATAACTTTTGTTTAAAGAATAATAATTTTTATTTAAAAAATTATAAGAATTGAATAAAAAATTACAACTTGTTAATAAGGGTAAAATAATTTTTTTTCTAATTTAAAATTTATTGACATAGAAATCTCTGAAAACTTTAAAGAAATTATGACATTTTGAGGGATCAAGTTATCATTTATATAATTTAGGAAGATTTTATTTTCATTTTCCCAATTTTATTTGTCTTCCTTGTATACTTTGATTCCATTCGTATATAAAGCCTCCAATCTGATATTCCTATTACAAGTATAAAAGTCAATTACTAACATATGCATAGTAAAATATGATAGATTTGAATAATAGTGGAAGAGTATGAAGACATAATCAAATCTATAAAAGCCCATAAGATCATTTCTATATCAAAACTTAGGGATAGAAATAGAACACGGAAGCGTACCTGAATCAATTGCCATGTTTTGAGGGTGTGTTTTCTGGATTTGTTACCGGTGGGAACTCTGTATGTTTCCAAGAAGGGGGACTGGAGAACGTTCCTTTTAACCGACTAAACCAGTGACCACAACCCCTATTTATAGAGTTAATAGGTTTGTGATATTTGTGATTTGACCCCTAAACAAATCATAAATATCACCTTGGTCTCTACACATTTATCCCATCACAATTATACCCCTAAGCCTTTAAACTTAAATCCAAATAGATCACTTTATTTAGACTTAATTAAATAATGGCCACATATTTTAATATATATATATATATGTGTGTGTGTGTGTGTGTGGCCCTATATGTTGGATTTGATTTCCAACAATCTCCCACTGGGCCACATATGTAAATCTTGATAAAAAATGTGTTTATCCTTATGAGCTCAAAAAAAAAAATGTGCCATTATATACACAGGGTATAAACAATCTGGTCCATTGACTAAATCAATATAGGATTAACGAGGCTTTTGTCATAAGTACACAATGACTAGGCCTAGCAATGGTCACATATACTAATACAATCAATGACATAGATCAATCATGGATGTGTAGCATGAAAATTACATGTGATGTGACCTATACATGTCTATTTCCAACTGGTCATCCTTACTTTAGTGAGATCATTACTTCTACATGATGTAACAAAATGGAATATAATAACTTAATACTGAATAACTTCATTCCTGATCAGAAAATACACTTTAGCATAAAATAGTCTTGCATTGAACACTATATACTCCCACTATACTAAGATATCCTCAAGCATAATAATACCCATATGAGCAACATGCTCCAGAAAAACCTTTGGTTCTATTCCTTTTGTAAAAGGATCTGCTAACATAGATTTTGACCTAATGTGTTTAACAGATATCTGTCCATTCTGTACTCTTTCTTTTACAACAAGGAATTTAATGTCTATGTGCTTTGACTTAGACGAACTCCTATTGTTATTTGCATATTGAACTGCAGTTTTATTATCACAATATAGCTTTAATGGTTTTTCTATGTTTGTCATAATGCGCAGCCCAGTGACAAAATTTTGCAGCCAAATTGCATGATTAGATGCCTCAAAACAAGCTACATATTCTGCTTTAAATGTGGAAGAGGTTGTAAGTGTCTGTTTGGCACTTCTCCAAGAAACAGCTCCACCAGCCAATAGAAAAATGTAGCCTGAAGTGGACTTGTTACTATCTTGGCATCCATCGAAATCAGAATCAGAATATGCTATGATCTCTAATTGATCTGATCGACGGTACGTGAGCATGCAGTCCCTTGTTCTTTTCAAATAACGCATAACTCGTTTGGCTGCTTTCCAATGAATCTCTCCTGGATTACTTACATATCTGCCTAACATGCCAACAATGTACGCAATATCTAGACACGTACAAACTTGGGTATACATTAGACTCCCTATAGCTGATGCATAGGGAACCTTTTGCATGGCTTTAATTTTAAGTTGAGTCTTAGGGCATTGATCGAGACTAAATTTATTACCTTTGGAAATAGGGGTGTTACCTGGTCTGCAATTCTGCATGCTAAACCTGCTAAGGACTTTATCTATATAATTCCTTTGTGATAAACCAAGAATACCTCAAGTACGATCTCAATGTATCTTGATTCCCAATACAAAAGATGCTTCACCAATATCTTTCATCTCAAAATTTCTTGATAGAAATTTCTTGGTTTCATTCAATAATCCTTTATCATTAGTGGCAAGCAATATATCATCCACATACATAACTAGGAATATGAAATTACTCCCACTGAACTTTTGATACACACAATTATCAATAAGGTTTGCCTTAAAGCCAAATGAGATAATAACTTGATGAAATTTGTAGTACCACTGACGAGAAGCTTGCTTAAGCCCATAGATGGATTTTCTTAATTTACAAACTATTTTCTTTGAGTCTCCTTACACAAAGTTTTTTGGTTGCACCATATAGATTGATTCATCAATGTCACCATTGAGAAATGCTGTTTTGACATCCATCTGATAAAGCTTAAGGTCAAAATATGCAACTAAGGCCATGATTATCCTAAAAGAGTCTTTCAAAGAAACTGGAGAGAAAGTCTCTTTATAATCAATCCCTTCCTTTTGAGTAAAGCCCTTTGCCACAAGACGAGCTTTGTACCTCTCCACATTACCATGTGCATCACGTTTTCTTTTAAATACCCATTTAAAACTAATGGGTTTTGTACCTTTTGGTAATGAGACAAGTTCCCAAACCTTATTGTCTTGCATAGACTTATACTCTTCATTCATTGCATCAATCCACATTTGAGAATTAGTATCTTGCATGGCTTGATGAATGTTAATTAGATCATCGTCTACCATACCATTTTCTCCATCATGTTCATGAAGAAACACAATGTAGTCAGGTGGAATTACATTTCTCCTTTCTCTTACGGATCTACATAATAGAGGTGGTTGTTGAGGTTGTTGAGTTTGTTCTATGGGAATGTTTACTTGATTTTCTATAGGAACAATTTCTTGATCCTGGATGGAGTTTTGTTCAACATTATCCTGTTGAGGTTCTTGAAGTACTTCTTGAACAACAATAGGTATAGGAACCTGTATATTGTCAAAAGTAGCCATAGGAATTGGTTCAGGAATTGAAACAAATTCTTCCTCAAAGGTAATGTTTCTTTCTTTATTTCTCCCCTCAAACTCAATATCCTTAAGAAACTGTGCCGTTCCCGTCTCAAAGATAGTCTTAAGTATGGGATTGTAAAACTTGTAACCCTTAGAACGTTCAAAGTATCCAATAAAGTAACTACTAATTGTTTTAAAGTCCAGCTTCTTTTCTTGAGGCTTATAAGGCTGTGCTTCAGCCGGGCATCCCCAAATATGAAAATGCTTAAGACTAGGTTTGCGGCCTGTCCAAAGCTCATAAGGTGTTTTAGCAGTGACTTTAGTTGGTACTCTATTTAAAATATATGTTGCTGTCTTAATTGCTTCTCCCCAGAGTGATTCTGGCAAGGTAGAATGACTAATCATACTCCTCATCATGTCCTGAAGTGTTCGATTTCGCCTCTCAGCTATACCATTCATGCTAGGTGACCCTGGCATTGTATACTGAGGTACTATTCCCGATTCCTCTAGGAATTTAACAAATTGTCCTGGACGTTGCTCACCTGAACTATCATATCTGCCGTAGTATTCACCACCACGATCAGATCTAATGCTTTTAATTCTTTTGTTGAGTTGATTCTCAACTTCAGCCTTAAAAATTTTGAACATGTCCAAGACTTGTGACTTTTCATGAATTAAATACAGATACCCATACCTGAAGTAGTCGTCTATGAATGATACAAAGTATTGTTGACCATTCCATGAAGGCTTAGGAAATGGTTTACAAACATCTGTATGTATCAATTCTAGGACACTTGAACACCTTTGGGCACCTGCTCCCTTAGTTTTGGTTTGTTTTCCTTTAATACAATTAATGCAAACATTTAAGTCTGAAAAGGCTATATCCTTTAAAATTCCAGTAGACACAAGTCGTTCAATTCTTGGTTGAGAAATGTGACCTAATCGCTTGTGCCATAATGACCCAGATTTTTCATGGTTAATTTTACGCTTAGTACCACGTGATGACATGTGCAAGGTTTCTTGATAAGATGCAATCGTGTCAAGTAAATATAAATTATCATAATATATTAGAGAACCAGAACTAATAATATTTGAATTAATAGATATTACTACTTTACTATTTCCAAATAAACAAAAGTAACCAGATTTGTCCAAAGCAGAAATAGAAACTAAATTTCGTCTAAAAGACGATACAACAAAAGTATCTATTAAGTCCAAATAGTGACTAGTTCCTAATAATAATTGAAAATGACCGATTGCTTCCACGTCTACCATCTTGCCATCTCCCACATAAACGAGTCTTTCAGCATCAGTTGGCTTTCGGTAGCTCAGGCAACCCTGCATAGAAACACTTATATGAATAGTTGCACCAGAATCTAACCACCAAGTATTTCTAGGTACTGAAGCTAAATTAACCTCAGAACAAACCAAAGTAAAAGGTGTACCTTTCTTTGCACGCCAAGCATGGTACTTAGTGCAATTTTTCTTTTGATGTCCAGATTTCTTGCAAAAGAAACACTTATTCTTTTCTTGAGTAGGTTTCTTCTGATTTGGACCATTAGCAGCATCAGATTTCTTTCTCTTTTTGCCCTTCCCCTTAGAGGTGGATGTAAAATTAGCACTTTCAGTGATATCATGTTTTAGTCTCTCCTCCTCTTGAACAAGGTAGGAAATGAGCTCATTTAGAGTCCATTTCTCATTCTGACAGTTATAACTGACTTTGAAATGACTGTAATGCATAGGGAGAGAGATTAAAACCAAATGCACCAATAAGTCTTCAGATAGCGGAAGCTTGAGTTCCTTAAGCTTAGCAGCTATATGAGACATTTACATAATATATTCTCTAATGTTTCCTTTGCCTTTATACTTCATGGAAATTAAGCGTTGCAAAAGCATGCTTGTTTCCGCCTTATCACTTTTTGCAAAGCGTTTCTCAATTTCAGCAAGGAAATCTTTAGCATTGGTGATCCCTTCAGACACCGCACCTCTAAAAGACTCCGGAATAGCGTGCTTAATGATCATCAGACTCATGCGATTTGAGCGATCCCACTTCTCAAAGTACCTCCTTTCATCAGAGGAACTTACATCTGTTAAAGGAGGTTGCTCAACCCTTAATGCAAGGTCTAGATCATGCAACCCAACACAATTTGTATGTTGTCTTTCCATTCCTTAAAGTTTGTTCCACTCAATACAAGAACAGAATTCAAATTGGCAGATATTGATGAAACAGCAGCTAAAAGAAAAGAATACAATACAATAAATTATACTCACGACACAAAAAAAATCAACTAATAAAAAATAAATCCAAATAATTAACACCCATGTCAAGATACCAATACAACATTAATATTAAGTCTTTGGACAATGATATTAATTGTAAGTGGTAATCTTGTTGCAATAATCAAATGTTGACAATAATTACAGCCAAATAATAAATAATCTTTGGATTAAAATATTATTCGCATGTAAGATTTTATAATTGTCACACATTTATCATTGTATATGTGCATGCATAATTCGGTCAAGCATCAATCTTCCTTTGGGTTGATTAAAATACTCACATGATATTATGCACACACTAAAATAATCTATGATATAAAAAAAAAAATTTTCACAGGAGAGATCATTTTGGTGACATTCATGTGTCAATATAATCATAAAAATAATAGATAAACTTTAGGGAATTAAATTAAATAAAATGCCTTATGTAATTATTTGAATTTAATTACTGGATCTTAAAACAACATTATATATATAACAATTCTAATATAATAATCATAATGATATCTAGTCCAAATATTTTGGTTAGTGACATCCAGATATCTATTCAAATCACAAATGTAAGCCAAAAAAAAAAATCCTTATACATTTGATAGAAAGTTTGATTGAAAAGCAAAGTTGTGGGCCACCAACTCATATGCGTAATCATCAAGCAATTTTATCATGATTTTCAATCAAAATACTATTTATTAATTTATTTAATATGTGGGCCCCACTATAAATAAATCTTCACATATAATAATATCATCATATATTGGAAAGGTCAAACCGAATTTCCCTCCCCTTAATTCGTCTGCACATTAAACCGTTGTGGGCCCTTAATATTTTAATATTAATATTATAACTGAATCATCTTCATCGTTTCGGTTCTGGAAAAAGAACTCCGAAGCTTGTATTTTGCAGAGAGAATAAAAAACAAAAAAAAAAAAAGAGACACCGATCTGGTAAAAAAATATATATATCCATTGCCCATAACCATCAACCCAGTAGTTTGAGTGAGAAAATGCCAGTTGGTAGTTTCTTTAGTCGATTAAGATCTCCACGTAGCAGTGAATTTTATTTTATTTTTTATAAAAATCCCCCATCCAAATATGCTTCGTCCATAGGAACCAAACTTTAAGGGTGGCCAGCCGGAGCAGTTATCGACAGTTATTGAAAGTTACTGTCGGTAACCGTCATCCATGATTGTTAACTACCTCCGTAACCGCCGACTAAAATACCCAAATTCAAACAAAACTAGGTTCGGGTGGCCGGCCGGAGTAGTTATCGACAGTTATCGGAAGTTACTATCGGTAACCGTCATCCATGATTGTTAACTGCCTCCGTAACCGCTGACTAAAATATCCAAATACAAACAAAACTGGGTTCTGAATCCTTATACAAACTTGTTTTGATTTGTTTTTGTGGGTAAGTTTCAAAACAAAAACAAACTGGTACAAATGAAAACTTTAAAGGTGTGGAGGCGAGAAGGAAAAAAAAATCAATCAAATATATTTTCCTAAAGAATTGATTATAGAAAGAGGCTCTGGTACCAAATGATAGAATTTGAATAATAGTGGAAGAGTATGAAGGCATAATCAAATCTATAAAAGCCCATAAGATCATTTCTATATCAAAACTCAGGGATAGAAATAGAACACGAAAACGTACCTGAGTCAATTGCCATGTTTTGAGGGTGTGTTTTCTGGATTTGTTATCAGTGGAAACTCTGTATGTTTCCAAGAAGGGGGACTAGAGAACGTTCTTTTTAACCGACCAAACCAGTGACCACAACCCCTATTTATAGAGTTAATAGGTTTGTGATATTTGTGATTTGACCCCTAAATTATAAATATCACCTTGGTCTCTACACATTTATCCTATCACAATTATACCCCTAAGCCTTTAAACTTAAATCCAAATAGATCACTTTATTTAGACTTAATTAAATAATGGCCACACATTTTAATATATACATGTGTGGCCCCATATGTTGGATTTGATTTCCAACAAAATAACCTCAAACTCGTATTTGTATAAGTCTCAGTTACGAAATAATATCTTAAATAAAATGGATTATTAATTATCGTCAAAACTTGCAAAACCTTGGGGCTAATAATGTGTGTGTGTGTGTGTGTTTATATACACATGGTAATTGCGGTTACTATATAGGATCGTATGAAATTATGGGGAAAAAATAGTGACAACAATAACAGCTAAATTTGATTAAATCCGGCAATACTTAAATCTGATCCAGTAATAGAAGATATCGTATATTACTTTAATAGAAAACATTAGCATTTTTATCATGGCCACATAGTAAATATATGCAGTTGTGTTTATTCTTTAAGAAAATTTTCATATTAATACCAAGAAATGAATACCCCTAAGGATGAAATTCGCAACCAACTAATTAAGATTGAACAGATATATTTGTAATATTCTAGCTATCTAATTACAAAATGAAAATGAGATGGACAGAGATTTTTTTTTTTCCCCTTAATACAAGGTCTCGAGGTGAATCGTGTAAAAGGTACAAAAATCAAGCTATATGTCAGAATCTAAGACAGGGCACAGGACAACCAGTGTACCACGTATGAACAGCAGTTCGTCAATACGGTCTTGTCGAGAAACCACAAAGAGAAAAAGTAATTATTTAATCAGTGATTGTTGGATGAGAATGGTTAAAAGTTTTTCTATGAGGCAATTTCTCTGTGCTATAGATATGAATTCACTACAACAAAAAGTAATTAATATAATGCCATTTATTAAAAAGTTATATGAAAAAACATTTTATATATAAAGGCAGGAATTTAGAAAAAGATTATTAAACACTAAACGGGTTATTTGAGATAATTGTTTAGTATTTATTTCACGGTTTCTGTTTCCAAACCGTTTTATATATATTACTAAACGGTTCTACTGGTTCTGTTAACAAAACTATTTATTAATATATTTTAAAACTCCTTCCCCTTCGTCAAGTTAAAACACTCGGTCTTCAAAGAAAACACAGACCCACCCCTCCAAAACTCGCATCACCATTTCTAGTATGTCATGACCCAAAATTTTAGTTGTAATCGGCGCATAGGCTAAATTAATTACTTTATTTACTTAGCTTAGCAAGCCTAAACAAATTATACTTTTTTTTACAAAGTACAACAATAAAACACAATTATTCTTCATTTGAATTTTCATAATTTATTATAAAATTTAATTATTAAATCAAAACAACACCTCAAATTAGCAAACATGTTTTGCATGTAACCATGACTATTTTATTGACAACAATCCAACATCACACATTGATGCTAACACTTTCATAGTAGTCATGACATCATGAGATCCCACAAGATTGATTTATCCTTACATTATACTCCATATGTCAATGGAGTATATATAGTAAATCACCACAAGTACTTTTACCAAATGCTTTATCTAAAAATAATGAAAATAATAGAGGAATGAGTCTACTACTGATTCAGTGAGAGCATAAATTACAAGTGTGTGGAAAAGAAACAAAGACGCATAAGAATTTTTGGCAAATGAATTTCATGAGATAAATAGAAAAAGGCCAACATGTTTAAATATTCATAAAATATAATTTTCGAGCTAAGGAAGAGGAAACAAAATTCATTAGTACTTCAACTCAATAAACCAAACAATCATGTAACAATTGTCAGCACTCAATCTTTCACTTCAAAACGTTACATTACATCATTCAATCACAACAGTCATTCTAGACAATTATGTTATTGAACATTCAATCACAATAGTATTTCCACGAAAACCCATCTCCAACCTTGGTGGGAAATAACCATCCCACCCACAACACAATATATGTATTTACCTTCAATGTATGACAGTGGGGAATAACCATTCAACCTACAACATATTATATGTATTTATCCTCAATGTATAGCAATGGGGAATAATTGTCCCACCAATATATTATAAAATATAGCACATGCCATATAATTCATGGTGAGGAATAATTGTCCCACCAATATATTATAAAATATAGCACATGCCATATAATTCATGGTGAGGAATAACTGTCTCACCTAATAGTATATACACACACACAATTTGGACAAATAAATTAAATAAGAAAGGGGAATAGAGTGAAATTGAGTAAAAAGAATAATGGAAAACATGAATAGTGGAATAAAAAAATGATTTTCCGTGAAAATAATTAAATTTAATTTTGAAAACATAAAAATTGTAATTTGTTACAAAAAAAGAAAGATAAGAAAATATAATAATGTGAATGTGGTAGTAGTAGCCATATCAATACTAATAGTACACAATATCTTCTCCCTCACACAATCATCACCCCAATATCAAATCTAAGGAATCATAATTTTCAACAAATAGAATATAACTCAAAATAATATTAGGTGACACAAAATTTTTGGATTTGCTTCCCATACAAGGTAGATTAAAAATCAAGAAAATGAATAGTTGAGACTAAAAGAGATAGCAAAGGTGAAAATGAATAGTGCCACCTTGCTATTCATACACTCACTAGTTGAGATCAATAGTAGAGATTCCACTTTACATACATAGCTGCTATGAATGTCTCGTGTAGGTTTAAAACATCAATAAGGCAATCTTCAAGAAATTATTACTTTGAATCTAGTTTAAGTTTCACTAAAGCTCTTATAACTTCCCAATTAAATTTCTCACTCTGAAATTGATCATATGAATATTTTTGTGTCAAGTGTTACTTAACACTAAATAGATTCACTAGTTATGAAATTTAGTATCGTAGAAACTTCATATTACATACAGCTCTAAAGAGATTATTGAAGACGAAAAATTTAAAAAAATAACGATGAAGAAATAAGATGAAATAGAATTACCTAGTAAAAGATAGATATCACACTATGAAACTTAGTCTTGATGAACAATACTCCCTCCGTCCCCTTTATTAGTCACCTTCTAGATGAGTGAAATGGTTCACTTTATAAGTTATTAAATTGATAGTGATGTTTGTATTTGAAATGAAATGTCTAAACTATCTTTAAAAAGTAAGAGAGAGAAAAATGATATTATATAGTTTATTTACTTTTTGAGAGTTATGTTTGTAATTTTATAAATTTTTATTCTTTATACTTTTGTTGTATTGGTATTGATAAGGTTGATAGAAATGACTTATAAATAAAATTAGAAGAATTACTAAGTGTGCGTTTGGTTTTTAGTTTGTTAAAAATTTATTTGGTAAAAGTCAGTTTAGTAAAATACAGTCATTGTAACGAAATTTGTGTTTGGATATATTTTTTTAAAAGTTAATTTGGTACATTGAAAGTTGCTTGGTTTGTAATAATGAAATATGCATTTAAATATAAAATTACTAAAAATGACATTGATTTATGGTTATTTGCAATTTTTATTATACAAATACAATATATTTGAAATATTTAAAAAATATAATAAAAGTTTTAAATAACATAAATTTTGATCTGTAATGCTAAAAATTTGATTTCTAGTTATTTTTATTTTTTTAATTTGTAATTTTAGAAAATGTGATAAAGATTTGTAATTTTTATTATATATTAATGCTAAAAATTAACATGATTAATTATTTAATTTATAATACTAAAAAATTGATACCTAATTATTATTATATTTTTAATGAATTAATTATTTTTTAAATAAAAAAATAAGAGATTAAACTTGAGATAGTATGGTCAAATGACATTTTACTTTTTAAATTCACTTTTCAAAAACTTTAAATAGTTATGTTTCAGAAATTTACTTTCAACTACTGTTTGAATGTACTTTTAGAATATGTTTTTTTATAAAATATTTTATCCTAATAATTTTTAATTTTTTAAAAGTAAAGTTTTGCTTTCCAAAGGAGCCTATGGGGAGTGGGAGCGGGGAAGGATGTGATGTGACATTGAATCTGTAGAAATACACCTATATAAACCCTAACTAGAATTATATTATGACCCAAAGTCTCTCTCTCTCTCTCTCTCTCTAGAATTTATTTTTATTAAAATATTTTCAAATCTTTATATCCCGACCTTATTTATTTTAAAATTAAAAAATCTCTATCCCAACCTCATTTAATTAATTAATTAATTTTTAATGATTTTGTTTTTGTTTATTTAATTTTTAAGGTGTGAAGCAAATTTGTTTGATTTATTTTTAAAATTTAGATTTCGAAATATCTTGAGAATATTTATCTAATATCTACTTGATTAAGCAACCAAAGGTTTTTCATAGATTCAGCTATAAAGATAAATTTATTAAAAATCTGATTTTTTTCTTTTAATTGTATTTGTAATTTTTAATCTACAAATTCCACACATTTTTTTCAGGTATTACAATATTTTTCCCTCCTCAAAAAAATTCGGTCCCCAAATTTCTAGTGGCACCTTATGTGAGATTGAAATATGCAATTAATTTTGATACATGGCTTTGTTAACTTATAAAAATTTCTAATTCTTTTTATAATGATTGATTATGTTATTTTCTCTCAAAACGATCATTACTTTGCTTCCCAATCCTTGACTTGTTTACCTATCATGACTTTATGCATCTCGTCAAAAGGATATCCATCCAACTGGATAGTGTATGTTGAAACTCATGGGAAAGATAAGTGTATTAAGGCTAATATATAGTTATTTGCCCAAAAAAAAAAAGGAACTCGGAGTTAAAAATACAATCACCCCAAATAGAAAAACATAAATAGAATATAAAGAAGAAAAAGAAAAAAGAAAATCTTTTGGGAAGAGCTCTTCTCTAGACTCTTGATACCCTTAGTCATGTAGGCTCAAATTAAGAAAGTTAACTCTAATATAATTTAGGGTCAACCAAGATCAAATCTTTCAAGGAGTTGCTATTCTAAAATTCCAATGGTTAAAAACACTAATAAAACAATAAGTAATGGTTTGATCAAATTATCTAAAAAAAACCAATAAAGGCTATTTCTATTTTTTTTGTTTATTTTAATGAACTAACATTTAATGGAGTGAAATGAGTATGAAAATTTGAGTAAAATCAATTATATGGAATTCCCTTCGATGACTTAGCTATCTAATCCTTGCTCCTAATTTTAATTTTAATTCCTCTCCAATTAATTGGGTTAATGGTACTTAGAATTTTTTAAGTTAAACACCAAGTTACTTATTATCACTAGTGGCCAATTAGCAACAATAAACAATTCAATGCTATAAAAATTAACTAATTGCTTAATAGATTAATTTGGATAACTATAATACAATCTGTGTTCAATTGAGATTTTGATTACTAGCCAACAAATATAACAAGTACAATTGTGTCTCACTTATATAAATTGGCAAGTAGCAATTAAATTCAATAAAGAAATGTAACAATTAAATCTGTCCAACAAACAAACTAATCCAAAATTAATCTCAAACACCTCAAGTATGTCAAATTAGCCATACATTCATGAATTTAAAGACAAATAATTAATATCTCAACAAATTCAGTCCCAATTCATGAATTAAAAAGGTAAAAGGAGAAGAAAATTCTCATTAGAGTGGGCTCATAGGTATGTCTATCTCTAAGGGAAGAAAGAAGTCTAGCTAGGCATGAATTTGAGCTTCAAAACTCCATCAAATAGCTTGGAAAATGCGTCCATGGCAGCTCTGGAGGGTGAAATTTCGAACAGCAAAATCTTCGGCAAACTGGAGCAAAATTTATGAGGATTTGATTCAGACTGAGTGAGGAAGATAATGGTAAAGTCGAATCTTGATTTGGATAGCTGGATGCTGAGAAATGGAGGAGAGAAGTAGTTCAAAAAATTGGAGAGAGAGCACGAGCGTTTTCTGCGAATTCCAAAAAAATTGAAGATGATCCTGTTGCTCCCAGACCCACCGAAAAAAGAAAGAAGTAATAATAAAATAATAAGAATAATTAAAAAAAAACAATTAGAAAGAACAAAAGAGAACGGTCATTTTAAAAAATTGAAAAAAAAGGCACTGAGGACATGTTTGGTGAGGCTAAAAAGTGATAAAAAATGAGTTATTATAGAAGTGTCCTAAAGTGGAGTGATTCTATGTGAGTTTACAAATATATGTGAGCATGATAAAATTTTTATAAAAATGTATTTAAATGCTAGAAAAATAAAAATAACAAAGGAGATAATTAGTAAGTCAAAATAAGACTAAACTATATGTATGTATGAAGTGGGAAATGAAAATAAGAAAAAGAAATAAGATAAAAAATTAGCAATTGACAAGCTATTTTCAAAATTACAAATTAAGTCCAATATATCCAAATAATGCTCAAAATACCCAAAACAAGTGTTAAAAATTAAGAATAAAGGGAAATAAAATAATGTGAAAAATATGATTTATCAACTCTATAGTATGCCTCCTAGTTTTTAAATATAAGATTGGATAATTTGAGAGGCTTTTGAGAGGTTTATTTTTATCAATTCATCCTCCTTGGGCTTAAAATTCCGATAGATGATGCCTACTATTCTAACTTGCAATATCTGATTTAAAACATTATTTAATTATCAAATTGGGTCTTTTGGAGATTAGTTTGCGTGCCGTCACCCTACTATACAAAAAATGCATCGCGGAGTGCTTATTTTTAACCTATGAAAGTCCACAGTCCTATATATATTGGAGCACTTTCAAAAGCACTCTCATGTACCTGGTCTATGGGAAGCATTGCCATAGGCGTCTCATGCAAAAAACACTTAGGAAGGCCTACATAAGTGATTTTTTTTGTAGAAGTGCTCTTGAGATGGAATTAGATACTTCATTTCCATAATCCCTACTATCTCCGTAACTTTTCTATCCATAAATTATAATAAGTGTTTGTAATTTCCAAAAGCTCCCAATAAGTGCTTTTAAGTATTTTTAGATCCCATAAACCCCTCCATTTAGAATTAAGTTATTCTATAACTTCTCCATTTGCATTAATTTTTTGCCTGCTTAAGACTAGTATAAGTAGTCCTCATTCCATTGTATTTGAAAACAAGAAAGAATAATACTTTTTTTTTTTATCAAAGTGAGGGTGTTCTCTCTTTTACCCCTAAGCTCTTGAGCCAGTTTGGTATCATAGCAAGGTCACAAGTCCAATGGAGAGTGACTAAGAGATGAGAAGGTATAAGTTTGGCCTGAAAAAGTGAGGTAATAGAGGACAGTTTGCCATTGCCATCGTTGAACACCCAATTTTGGTCAGTTTCAAGTGAAACACATGTTATCATATTGCTCAAAAGGTCCAAAAACCCAAGACTAGAGATTATCCACGCATGTATGACAGATGTTGAAGACGATTATGTCAACAACTTGTCAGCCTAAAGTGTCTAGTCAGTGACACATCGGCTTATCCAAAGAAAGTAAAGTTTCTTAGTATTTGTGGAGTCTCTACAATTCAAAGTTGTTCACCAATCTCCATATTTCAGTAATGATGCTGAATTTGACTCCAGGCAAGTCATGTCCAACCTGGAGAGAATGAAACGGAATTAGATGCTTCATCTCCATAACCCCTACTATTTCCATAACTTTCTAATCCATAAACTATAATAAGTGTTTATAACTTTCATAAGCTCCCAATAAGCGCTTTTAAGTACTTTTAAATCCTATAACCCCCTTCATTTAGAATTAAGTTATTCCATAACCTCCATTTGCATTTATCTTTTGCCTACTTAAGACTAGTATAATCATTCCATTGTATTCAGAATCACCAAAGAATAATACAAGTTTTTTAATCAAAGTGAGAGTGTTCTCTCTTTTCCCCCTTGGCTCCTGAGCTAGCTCTTGTATATAGACTTACCAAAGTGCTTTTAAGCTGAAGTGCTCTAGTAAATCCACAAATTGGAGCACTTCTACGTAAAAAGCACACTAGTAGCTTGAATTTTTTTAACAAAAATTATTACTTTTTACAATATCGTGTGCTACATAAATTTGTGTACAATATTTTAAAATTGGCACCGTAAAATGATAAAAAAAATATACTTTCATTTAAAATTAAAAAGAAAATTTTCTTTTTAGTTGGTATTTACAATCTCAACCAACTACTCTAACCACAAAAGTAGTGCAAAGACTTTTAATCTAATCTAATCTTCTAAATATTATACTATATGAACAAAAATATTATCTAAAATGAAAACATTGTCTTCTACAATAATGCCAACTTGCAAAAATATACAAAACAAAAGTTTAGATAACATTAATCTAAAAAAGGTCAAGAACAACAAAAATAATATAATGCTATAAAGAACATAAATTTGTAGATGAATAAATGAGAACACTTACTAGTTGGACAAAACAATCTTGGTTCACCATATAATGTTATAATAATCATTGCAAGAAGTCCTTACCACCATTGACACTATAGAAGTCATCTTCGCCATCCGAGTCTAACCAAGGCTTGGAATCAAAAAAAGTTTCCTTTTTGCTACCTGTCTAGGCAAAATAGATATATATATATATATTCACATTCAGGTCATGCGTGGAAAAAAGAATGAATATGCAAACTCTACTTGAATGCAATGTATGGGAAAATAAAATCAGCAAAACAATCAACAAAAGAGTGATAAATTCAACAGACAAGATTTCTTTTGATTTTGAAATGTTACAAGCAAGAGATAACACATAGAGCTTGGATATCTTACTTTATTTTCCATATCTTAATATCATGGATTCATGATTTTAGATGGAAGGTCTTTGTTAAATGCAAATTTTGTTAAGTACTAGTGACGAAGATAAAATTATGAGGTTTTGCTTTCTTCTCAAAACTCTTAGATTGCTGAAAATCTGCAATGTGAAGCAGTGCATAAAATGCCGCTAACTATACTTGATAGCAGAAAATTATGAAGGCCTTCCATTCTTATTTGACAGTGAATGCCCATCCTTACCGCATTATGTGATCCACTGGTCCGAGAAAACTCAGAAATTAAACATAATATCATAATGGCATTTCCATTCAGAAAAGAGGCAATCTTCGGTGAGCTTCACTATACAGATTATGAGAAGCTTTCTGGCTTGTCATCTGTAGAGGAAGAGATTTCATGCATGGGCCTGCATCATATAGAATTATAGATGTTTATACTTTAATCAAATATAAAATATAATTAATTAATTAAACACTATCACAAATCCATAATGGAAAAGTTTATTCAAGAATATATAGAATAAGTTCTAAATACCATCATACAACAATTATCTTTCCCTCCCTCCACAATTATCTCAACGTAATTAAATTGTACAAAGGCAGAAAGCAAAGTACATTATAAAACCATGACAATAACGATCACCAGGATAAAAGCTGAACACATACTGGTGATAGTATTGAGGTAAAAGCGGAATACATAATGGTCATGCCTATATGCTACAAAAGCACATAGCGGCTTGAATTTATGATGCAATTCAATGTAGTGGATTTACAGATTCATAGTCATCAATCCTAAATCATTAATTAATGATCCTTAATCTTCTTTTTCTTTCTTTATTTGGCCCCTGTGATTGTGCATGTGTGATCAATTATCTAATTTGCATTTAAGAAAAACGATCTCCAGTATAATGAAACAGTTATTTTACAATGAATCTGCTCATTGCTTCAACATTCACAAGATTATACCGATTAAAATTTGGACATAAGAATTATGAGGTTAAATGTTAATGTTGCAAAAGCCCTAGTGTTGAATGACACGCTTTAAACCACAAGGGACAAACTAACTTTGAGACAATCCAAAAGGAGTAAACTATGATTTACTCTGAATTTAAATTAAGAATTGAAAAGAAAATATAATGAATAATGATCTATACCTAAAGGATTGTCTAAACGAGAAAAGCAACTGCAGGAGGAAAGCATGATCATTTTCAGATTTTGATGGATTGAAGTTCCCTACCTGAAAAATGTTCGTTAGATTTACCAATTACCATATAGCATAGCAGCATTAAACAAAGCTATGTGATGGAGAATTACTCTAGGTGAAGAAATGCAACTTCTTCTAGATATATCAAGAATTATACTGAGTTTTTTTAAAAATATATATATCAAAGGATAAATGGCATTGTTGTTATGCATGGTTCTCGCAGAGACTTAATGAATTTGTTTCAGAGTCAAGAACAAATAATCTACAATATAAGCAAACGATTGCATGCATAAAGGCCATTTATTCATTAGTATGATAAAAGAATCATAGATCCCGAGAAATAAATTAGAACTTGGAACACAGGGCAATAACGTAGAGTAGAAGCATATATTAGAGATGACCCATGCTAGCTTCAATAAGAGGATTATAAGCATAAAAATAAAAAAATTAATTAGAACACATGGAGCTGTACCAATTCTGCCAAAGACTCCCAACTAAATTTAGGATCTGCAGCATCCACAATACATGATCAAAAAGCACCACATCATAGTTCACAGCCAACACATCTTCATCTTGTTTTGACTTATCGATCAGAGCATTCAGCAGAAGATGGTTCAGATACTTAGAGCTAATCAAGTACCTTTTCCTCGTACTCTCGACATATATAGTTACACAGTGCTCCTCGTTGTCTCGTTCTTGGCTTCTCCACGTGATGTCTTCTTTGGTCGATTTGGATCTTAGGCTACTGTATGAGGATGGTCTTTCTAGTTGCCTGGACAAGCTCTTGCACTTTCCGAGTATCAGATTGATCTTCTTCATAGTTGAGATAAATTTATTTAGGGGGGGACAAAAAAACCTTACCTGCATTGAGTTACAGACCTGAAGATGGCAGAAGTCTAGAAGACAAGAACCCCGTAAATGAAGTTCAGACCCACGGCTTTGATCTGAAGAAATGAGAAGATGGGACGTCGAACCCACGGTTTACCTTCAACGACGGCTCAGACCCACGACACAAGAGACGGCACAGCATCGATTCGCTGGGTTTCTCCTTCAACGGAGCTACACGGCTTCAACAGATTCAACGGCTGGGTCGCGGCAGCGTTTGACGGCTTCAACAGTGACTTTCAATTGCATCCACGGGACCACGGCGACGTTCGAAGGCGGTGTAGGGCTTAGGCGAGGAGAAGAAAGGGTAATTGGTTTCCCTGCTCATCTCATAAAATAATTTTAATAAATTTTTTTTATTTTTAATATAATCTAGATTTAATTTAAAAGGTTTAATTTAATATTAAAATTTTTATAGTTGATGTATATTGATCATGGAGATGTATTATGGATGGTTTAGGACTTCGCAAAGTACATCTGAATAATCAATATACATCAATTATAAAAATTTTAATGTTAAATCAAACACTCTAAATTAAATCTAGATTAGATTAAAAATAAAAAAATTTAAAATTATTTTTAAATTTTTATAAATTTTTTATTTTAATAAATATAATATATAATAATATTTTAAATCTGGACCATTCAGATTTAATTTTTATAAATTTTTATTTTAATAAATATTATATATAATAATACTTTAAATTTGGACCATTTAAATTAAAATCTGGATGGTCTAGATTTCATCTCAGGGATCAGCACATAATGCTCATCCTTGGAATGAGCAAGGGAACTGGACCCGGAGAAAGGAGGGGATGAGTAAGGGTGCAGACTTGTGGCGACTTGAATAATGTGAGAACTAGTTTGCCTTCCATGCAATGAGATTTGGACCATTCAGATTTTAATTTGGATGATACAAATTTAAAATATTACTACATATTATATTTATTAAAATAAAAATTTATAAAAATCATAAAATAATTTTAATAAATTTTTTATTTTTAATATAATATAGATCTAATTTAGAGGATTTAATTTAATATTAAATTTTTTTATCATTAATGTATATGGAGTATTTAGATATACTTTGCACAGTCCAGATTAAATTTAGACTGTACAGAGTATATCTAGATAGTTAATATATAACAATTATAAAAATTTTAATATTATATTGGATCATCTAAATTAGATCTAAATCAGATTAAAAATAAAAAATTTATTAAAATTATTTTATAATTATTACAAATTTTTATTTTAATAAATATAAAATTAAAATATATAATAATGCTTTACATTTGGACCATCCAAATTAAAATTTGGATGGTTTAGATCTCATCGTAAGATGAGCACCATGTGCTTATCATGTGATGAGTAGGGAAATCAGGTCCAAATAATGTGGCGCCCATCTCTATGATGAGTAGGGAAACCAAGTCTCAATAATATGGGGTTCTGATTCAAAATTAAATAAAAATAGTGCCCAACGCTCCACATAGAGTACTATGAAAGGGGTGGTTATTTGATGCTAGGAAGGAATGGTTATATTTTTCTAAAAAATATTAATAAGAAAGGATTAATATGAAATTTAGATCCTGAACTATATATTCAAAAGCAATTCGAATCCTAAACTCATATTTATTATATTTTGAAACATAAATAATTAAACTTGGAGTAATTTTGCCTTGTTGTTAAATTAAAACAAACGTATGTTAATCTTTTAAAAAAATAGGCTGATATAAATTTTTTCTCAAAGGAGGGTAAGACAAAGAGGGAGAGTGGAATTTGAGAAAAACTACACATCAGACTCATTTTTTTAAAAGTAATGGACATTAAATTTAATTTAATAGTGGGGGCAAAATTGCTTTAACTTCAATTGTTTATGATTCAAAATATACCAAATATGAGTTTAAAATTTAAATTGTCCCTATACCTATAATTTAGAATGTATCAAATATGAGTTTAGAGTTTGAATGTAGTTAATTTTTTTATTTTTTTCTCATAATTAATATAATAATGGTAATAATATCATTAGGTAATTAAATATAATCACATAAAATTATAAAAAAATATAAATATAAATTAATATTTTACAAATTATATTTTTATATTTACTAATGTTATAAATAATAAATTAGTTAAAATAACTTATATTAATGATCTATAAGAAGATATGTATGATCCAAGATGAAAAATAATTTAAATAATAAATATATTAATATTAATATCATTAAGTAACTTAATTATAAAAAATTAACGTTAAAATATTGGGTTAAGGTGCATTTTTTCTCTTGAAGTACTTTTTGAAGAGCACCTAGTACTCTAGCATTTCTGTTGGAGTCATTTTGCCCTTAAAGTTATTAAAATAGAGCATTTTTTCCTTTTCCGTTAAATTTTCAACATTGACATCAAACATTAACCATTAAAAAATTTGACAAAAGGTGAAAAATTGCTTCATTTTAATAACTTTAAGGGAAAAATAGCTCCAGCAAAAGTATTATGTTACTGGGTGCTCTTCAAAAAATACTTCAACGGTAAAAATGCACCTTTACCCTAAAATAATTATTAAAATGTGGGTGTTGTGCTCCACAAGCACACAAATCATAGCAAGTAATATAGAGTAAGCAGAGCATTGTTTTCACATAGATTTGTATTAAAATTATGGTCAAACAAAAGACATTACAAATTCAATTAAGTTGAGAAAATTCAAAGTGTGATTGGTGTTTAAAATATAAATTAAAAAGTATGAAAACAAAGAAAAGAAATTGATTCAAGACTTTTTGGAAGTAATTAGGCCTACAATTATTTATCCCACTTTTACTTCAAGAATATTCAATCAACCCTCCATATATTTTGCTCTTAATAATGAATTATGCTAATCAAAGTTACTAAATTACTCACAAGTACTTTTCTCAAGTCTCCAAGTAGGTGTTTAGTTTAATTAATTCCTTAATTCCTTAATTAACTAATTAAACTCCAATTTTTCTTGTAACTCTGATGTGATTATGTGAGGTTAATGAGTGTATCTTTATCTTATTAACAAAACTATCCATTTAACTTGCAAACTTTAAGTTCTCACATAATTTTACCCAAGTTTAACACTCAAACTAGCTCTGTCAAGTATCGACCAAGTGAACTCAACATCTAAATATGGCCAAACACTTAGAGGCATTAAACATAAAGCAAGATCAACATAATCACATCATTAATCATAAATACAAACAGAAAATGAGTATCTAATCCATATAAAGAGATCAAAATAATCCTAAAATCAAGGGTTTGGCTACAAATGTTTATAAAACCCATGAAAAAATGCAAATATGTTAGCACAAACATTGAACAAGAGGAAATAAAGGAGAATGGAGAAGAAGAATGAAGATATGAAGCTAAAATCTCTTTCAATCTTCAAATCCAAACTCAATCTCCACCAAAATTCATGCCCTAGCACACTTAAAGCTCTAAAATACTGCTAAGAAATCCATAATGTTGGCCAAAATTGAGAATGGGTCATATACAGTCCAAACCCTAACTTTATCAAATAAATAAAATGTTTCATTTGCTGTCGTGTGTTGTGACTTTAGAGCAACTTTTCTCTATTTTTCACTGTTTTCTTAATTAATGAAATTCATCCTCTATGTGCTTGATTTCTTCATCCAAAAGCCTTCCAAAAGCATCATTAAGAGTCCATAAATGCATCCAACCAAACTTTAAACCAAAATATCAATAAGTTAGATTCAAAATACCAAAATGGAGCCATGGTTTGAATTTCCAAAACAATATGCACATTTTTCTAATTTGAGTATTTAAAATATGCACAATTGTGCCAAAATATATTAAAAATCTAAGGAAAAGGTGCTCAAATGACATAAAATTCTGGAAGTTAATAGTAGGTCTTCTGAAGTGCTTGTTGAATGAAGTACTCTAAAAGATATGGACCTTTCAGAGATCTTATATCCAAAAGAACACTGGAAGGTACTCCAGAATGTGAACCATACCAGAGTGCTTATTTTTATAAGCACTCCAATATGTTTCGCATAAATTTTTAGGAGCATTTTGCATATAAGTGCTCTAATATGGGCACTTCGATAGGCCTTTTTCTTTTATATAGAAGTGTTAGGCACAATTATATCATGCCCATGTGCAAGCAACTATCGAAGCTCCATGTCTGTTTGGCTATTAATGTATGGTTGAATATCAAAATCTAGAAACATCTATGAGTGGTTAATATTTGTACTATGTAAAATCTTGATTTTTAGATAATAAAAAAAATCATGGAATTTAGATCTTATTGAGGATAAAAAATAATAATAATAATAGGAAATTATATTATTTTAAGGTTTAAATTAAGGAATGAATTTGTATTTGAGGTTATTTGAGAGTAATAATATGGTTAGGTAATTAGTTATAAATTAAAAATTTAGACTTAAAATCACATAAGAGATGTTTAGATATAATTTGAAGATTTAAAATATATAAATAAATATGTGTGTGTGCAAGTAAAAAAAAAAAAAGAAGTGCACTTATTTTTTAGTCCCATATCGATTAGATGTGAGTAGAGGAATGGTTTTCTCAAGTATAAAAGCTGGAACGTGCAACCCATGACCCAAGGGATTTGGATAATTCATTTAAACCCATAGTTAGTTTTTTCTAATATAATTGTGGGACCCACATTACTACTTTTATATTATCTTCCCTCCCTCTCATGTGGGCTCTCGTTTCATCCAATGAGTGTTCATTTTCTTTTTCTACAGATATATTCTAACTTTTTAGTTTAGATTAGCATTGAAAAAATTATTTATTTACAAAATTAATTTCATAGTTATTTTTTAAATAATAATAGTTTTCTAATGATATGATTATTTTGTAAAGTGGAGAAAATTTTCTAATTAGAATTTTTTTATAGGATAGTTAATATGATGTTTTGACAAATTAAAAATGATGTTAAGATTGTTAGGGATATAATAAATACCATAGAATATTTTTTTGAGGTTGAAATTTAAATTTGAGAATTTTTGAGTTAAACCCTAGACCTATATGATTGAGTTTATGTTAAATCTAAAATGTTGGGATAGATTTCTAATTATCAAATATTTATTTGGGTATGAATAGATATTTTGAAGAATGTGGAACAGTGTTTTGAGGTTGAAGACAATTTTTGGATTTTTAATTTATTTTTTGATGAATGTTTGGAATATGGATGGATGAAATTATGAGATTAGGAGTGATTTGGAACTTAAATATAGTTTATTGGGGTATGAAAATTCTAGAAAGGAATTTTGAAAAGTTAAATAAGGCAAAAACCTTAAATTAGTGTTAATATGGGTCTTAGACTTAAAAATTTCGAACTCCTTAAATTAGAGTTATTTATTAATTTCAATGTGAAATTGATATATAGTATTATATAATAATTGTGTAGATTGTATTAATAAAGAGAGTGGTAAAAGAGGAGTTGTGAAGAGGAACTTGTTGTCCAAGACACAAGGTAACCATCATTAATGTGTTGTGATGGTGGTGTGTGTGTGATTGGTTATATGTTGTTTTGTTGTTTGGAAAAATTATGAATTATTGAAAATAAATATTGGTATATACTTATTTGGAATTATTACCAAGTGGGTTAAAAATTTGTATTTGTTTATTATGATGAGATATTATTGTTCAATTATATTCTTGTTTAGTTGTTGTAAACAATGCATGACTTGTCAAGGTATTTTAATATATGGTGTTGTTAGGGATTTCTATCTGGCTAATTATTGCCATATGGTAAGCCCTCATTGGACCCAATGAGTGGCATGTAGCTTAGTCCAACTCACCTTTGGTTGAGTGATTTGGCATCCAGGTATGACAAAAAGAGGATATAAGGTGTAGTCATGCAATTAAATATTTGTTTGGTTTTTTTGAAAATATTGTTCAGTTAAATGTTTTTTGTGCCTACTTAGCAATAGCATGATTAGTTACACCCACATGCATCATTACATATTAATTTTTAGTTACTAAAAATTTTTAGTCTCATTACCTGTGGTTAATATTTTTAGGGGAGCAAGTTCGGCCAAGAAAGCACTAAAGGCGTAACTTTGGCATATGAGATACCACTATTTATGTTGCCTTATTTTGGATTATGCAATGTATCTGGTACCAACTTAGGACATATCTTATTTTATTAAACATATACTTTTTATTGACTATATTTATATGATGACGATGATCATGTTTGCCCCTCTTGATCCTTGACTTGATTTGAATATTATACCATGAAGATCCTGTCTATTCCTCATGGTTCTAATTTCTTTTTAGGGATGTTAGTAACATAACAAAATTTACTTGGAAGCATTGAGTATTTAGTGAAAAGGTATTCATAATGTGAATAAGTGTACATTCTATAATTATATTTAGTTAAGGATAAGTGATGGATTATGGTGAATATTGTGATGACCTGTTTTGGGTATTATTGAACTAGTATTATTTAGGAATTATTAGTACTTGAACAAGATGTGTGGTATATTATTTCAAATGTACACTTGGGTCACATTACACCATCAAAAATTTGTATTTAGAAATTGTTTAGGATTTTGCCACCTTAGGATAAACTTCTGCACCAAATGCTAATTTAAAAATTATTTTCTTTAATATGAATTGTTTAACCTTGTTTTTCATTAGGTAAAATTTTATTATAAATGTACTTTCAATTATCATGGTAGAACTTATTCATTATGTTCAATTCTTTCTACTAAGGTAGGTTATTTGTAAAATATTTTATTTATATGATAAACTCTTTTCTACCATAATAGAGTTCTAAAAGAAGTTTTGTTATTTATTATCATGGTAGAAATTTTTCTACCATGATAAGGGTTCAATGATGTAAAAAATGATCTATTGAATTAATAATTTATGAAAAGTCAGTTTGAAAATTTTAGGGTATTACATACTATGTTATCTATGGCAAGTCATGCTAGAGATACTCAAAGTCTTTGCTGTGAGTTATTTCCATCTCAGTAAAGCCCTTTGTAATTTGTGTCTATGAGTAGACGTTGTTATTGGCTTAGTTCTTTTGTCTTTGACTCCAAGCTTTGCATTTTGAGTCCTTTTTTATACTATTTTGTCCCTTTTCCTTAAAAGACTCCTAAAATACTAAGTAAGGAGTTTTATCCATATTTACCTTTTTCCATGTACTATTTAATGAACAAAAGAGTGGAAAATTTATATAAGTCTAGGTAAAATATCCACTTATCACCTACCTCAGCCTCAAGCATCTTAATGCTAGTAATCGCACTCGATAGAAACTAAAAGTCTCAAGCATCTCAATGCTAGTAATCGCACTCAATAGAAACTAAAAGTTAACTTGCTTAAGACTTACATAAAGATGCAAGAAGTGATATTGCTCCCTTTCCCCTTTAGAGATGTAAACAGATCTAGATTACGTTGACCAAGTCAATAAGGAGGTGTTGATTGATTTATTCAACCATGCACAGGCTACTACTACCTTATATAACTTATATATGAGGCATACTTTTAAAACTTTTACATCACCATATATGCCAAAAGAGATATAACACAGAGGATTATAGTAATCAGTCCCCACACGATCTCTCCTTGAAGTCACAACATAATAAGTCCTAAACATGGTTTATAAATAGCTTAGATGCTTTCAAATTACTTCAAGCATTGTGGCGCTAACAATAATAGAATATTCATAGTGTCTTATTGTAAAGGGTAAATCACTTTATGATACTTCACTTTCTTCAAAATTTAATTATTTATTGATACTTTCCAATTGTAATCATTGTTATACGAGACATTGGATGTTACTTGTGATTAATTTAACCATATAAAGAGTATGGTACTGTAATGACCTCAAAATTTAAAAATAAAAAAAATAAAAATAAAATTTATTTTTATTATTATTTCCCAATTTTTATTTTATTTAAATTTATTTATGGAAAATGGAAAAGGGTGAATTATTGAAAATTATATTAATAGCTTACTTGAAGGTCTAAATTTTAAATATTTTTAGATATTAATTTTATTTAGTTTAAAATTTTGGAAAATTTACCAAAGGGTCCGTGTCTTTTATGTTATTAGAGACAATGTTGGGCTCTCTTTTGTAATTTTTGTAATTTCTTAAAATTCAAATTATATTTCTCCTTCAGTCAGATACGGGCACCGCCTCTTTCATTTTTCTTTCTCCTTCTTCGAAAATTCCAGGAACCAGAGAGATCGCCTCTTCTCTCCCTCTGTTCTTTCAGCCTTCGTCCTTGCCGTCGCCGGTGTGAGTGTGGGCCAGAGAGAAAGTCGAGAGTTTTGGTCCTTTGTTCTTCTCCATCCATTCTCTTTCTGTGTTTCTGAAGTGTGCGAGTGAGGAGCTTGGCTGCTCAATCCGTCGCTGATGTCGGTGTTCGCTATGAATCCGCTACTGTCAAGACTCGAAGTTGCGAGTTCGTCCTTCATGTAATGGTGATGCCTGAATCTCTCCCCTGTTTTCTCGTTACTGAATCCTCCTTTCCCATTTTTCTTTGATCTGTTACCGGTGCTCGAGTAAGAGAGGAACCGGAATTCTTGATCTCTTTCGCCTTCTCCTTTCCTTTCTCGATTGCCTTCAACCGGAATTCTTAATGAGGTTGTGAGCTAGAATGCTGTCCGCCGTTGCTGGAGATCTAATACATGATTTCTCCTACTCCTCTGTTTCGCGCTGCTCTCTGAGCTCTGTTCGGCTGGCTGTTGTGTGTGCATGAGAATCTCTTTCTTCCTCTTCCTTGTTCGAACAGTAGTGTACCCTTTTACATTTTTGATATTATTGATCAAAGGTATGGATTTTCAAATCTCTTTCTTCCTCCTTGGTTCTGTATGTGTGTATGTGTTAGAGAAACCATGGGCTTCGAACTCTCTTTCTTGATGGTCTTGTGTGATTAAGTGCGTGAGTTTATGATGGAAGCCACAAGAATTTCCTTTCCTTCTGTTACTGCTGCATGTAACCGTTTATGTTGGACATGAGTTTTTAGGAGAAGACTTGTTAGGGTCTATATGTGGCTTGGATAAAGAATTAAGGAAAGAAAGAAGCTTGTCACACTAATTTTCTCTTGCACATACAGTGTTTGACAGAATGATTGAGTGAAAATTTTTATATGAATGAGTGCTTAAACTTTACCAAATTAATCCTCATTAAATTTTAATGTTTAGGTCACTTGGTTTCTTTTATATATACGAATATGTTAATATATGTTATGTGAATATGTTTATGTAGCTAGGATTGTAGACTCTCCTTTATTGCTTGTTTGATCCTACACATGCCTAAGCTATGAGGGGATTTGAATAAAAATGAAGATGGTTTGACCTGATGGTGTATAGGTTAGAGTTTGAACATGTTAGGTGAAATTTTAAAACTGTTAGAGTAGTTTGGGTCTTGAAGCACAGAGGAACAAGGAAGAAATTTTTTATGCTTGATGATATTTATGATATTGAATTAAAGGTGTCATAAGATCGGTTGTGGTTTTGTAAGGTAAGGAATTGTACTTTTTTGAATAATATGTACTTTATGAAGAATTATCGAAGAGCCTTAAGGATAAATCATTCATCAGTTACTAAAGGAAGGAGGCATGGTTAAGATGAATATGTCATTATAGGTGGGAGAAAGGAATAGAAAGAATATAATTCTAAATATGGATAGTGGATTAAGGACAAATAAGGATTGAGGATTTTAAAATTATTCTAGATTACATATTGGGTTCACGAATGTCAGTTAGAAATATATGAATTGGAGCTCTTATTAAAGATAGTTGTTTATTCTTTTGGTCTAGGTAATAGCATAGCTAAAGGGAAATGGAGAGGCATTTAAAAAGTACATATTATTATTTTGGGAATTATCAGGTAAGTGGATAGCGTCCCAACTGATATTTCATTAAAATCTCTTTTATTCAAATATTACATTTTTATGCAAAGTCTTTTTACGACAACAATGTGATTATGAGATATTTTGTTGACTAACTTACTTTATTTCGTGAAATTTTTACTAGAATTGATCATTTTAGTTAATCAGTAAATACAAGTTTGAATTTTAATTGTGGAATTTCAATTTGAAAATTATTGAATTGTTACGGAAAAACGATTCATGCGTGTTCGAAGTTGAAAGTTTTTTTTAAAAATGCAAGCATGAGCATTGGATATGAAATTTGATTCTAACAAGTTTTAATGCTTAAAAGTATTCATGCGAGTTTGATTTTGAGAATGAGAACTGTATCTTGAAAGTGATGATTTTCTCGCATGTTTGAAAATGGTTTTAAAAAGGAACTTTATGTAGAACACTGGTTGCTAACGGCAATTCCGTTAGCCCTTGGGGCGCCATGATACACCTAGTTAGCACGGTGTTTATAGGAGGTGCTAGCCCCGTGCGATGGCCAACGCACGTGGAATGGAGGGATGGTTATTCGTGGGCTTTGTACCCGTATTTGATTTCGTGGCTTCAAGCCGTGTTTGGTTAGCATTACTTTCGTGAACTGTGTGTCCACGTTTGTTTCGTGGCTTCGGCTGCGTTTGGTTACATATCCTCGTGGACTGTGTGTCCACATTTGTTTTCGTGGCATAAGCCACGTTTGGTTAGTTACCCTCGTGGACTATGTGTTCACGTTTGTAAATTGTTCTGATAAGTCCCTATAATTATGAATCCAATTATTTAAGGATTTTATATTCCATTGATGTTACTCAGTAATTTGTTTATAACTATTTATCTCACTTATGTGTTTTCTTGGAAGCAAGTCCTATTAATATTCGCTATGATAGTTCAATGATTTAAGATTTAATTTAAAAAAAAATTTATAAAGTTATTTTATTTTAAAGTTTATTACATTTTTTTGAAAACTATTGTCTCGTTGACTCACAATTATTTTAAACTTTTCTTTTTATTCAAGTTTTGTTATTTATTGTTGGGACGTTATTCACTAAAAGTTATTATTTTGGTCTCAGACGGTATAGCTAAACTCATGACTCGAGATATCCACTGAGAAATTTTATTGCTGAATTGAAGCAGAAGAATTATTTTAGTCAAATCCTAATTTGCTGAAAAATTGAACTTTACACCTATATTGGTGTCTGGCCTTAGGTGCTCTACGTAGATTACAGGTAGGATCCTCACATTTCTTTTAAAATTTAATATCTGATTTAGTATTATAACAATTTTTTTATTAGTTTATTAGTGTGTTTGATGTATTAATTTTAGAGTTTCTTCGATCACGGCTTAAGGGATATGAGTTTTGTGCTCATATCCCGTGCCAGTCATACCTAATTTTTAGGGTGTGACAGGTACCTAGGGGTGAGAATAGGCCAGGCCTTGCCTAAATAGGCCTGAGCTTATAACATAAGCTTGAGGCCTGAGCCTGCATACAAGCTTTTTTTAGGCTTAGGCCTAAGCCTATCATAAGCTTCATAGAGCTTGAAGCCTCTTAAAAGGCCTACTTATTAAATAGGCCTTTTAAAAAGGTTCAAAGATACAGTCTTTAAAGAACCTCACTAGATTTCAAGCCTACTTGAATCATCATCTAGTTTTACTAATAAATAAATAAATCATCAACTAGGCTCAATTATTCAATCCATCCAAATCATTCACCAAATATTAGATTAGATTTAGTAACCCATACAACGAGAATAATTCATTAGTTTAAATGGCATATTGGGAATCAATCATTCAACCCTTTCAAATCATATCCAGATATTAACATCTAGAATTTCATATTATTTAAGCACATTTTCATTGGTTTCTAATATATTTTGACACAATTGTGTATATTTTGATTGCCCAAATTAGGAAAATGTGTATTTTGCGTTGGGTTTGTGCATTGGTTTTTAATTCAATATTTGTGGGCTAAGTTTGTATTATTTTAGTTTAAGGTTTGATTAGATGCATTTTTGGACCTTTGTTAATTCTTTTAAAAGACTTTTGGATGAAGAAATCAAGTTTATAGAGGCTAAGTTTTGTTAACAATGAAAATAGTACAAAATTACTGAAGTCACGACTTTCATTCGCAACTTTTACCACTGTCAACAAAACATTCCATTTTATTTATTGGAAAATGCTTGTGTAGGATACGTATATGCTAAAAGCTTGACCTAGAATGCATTTTTCTCACTTTAAGATACATTTGGAGCTTAGTTGTGTTAAGGTTTGGGTATTAGAAGAATTGGGATCAAGAGATTAAAGCTTTAAAGACATTTGAAGCTCATTTTCTTTAATTTTTTATTTCTCTTCCCTTTCCTCTCTTGTAATCTAAAATGGGTCTAAGTATTTTGTATATTTGTAACTTGTAGATGATTATGAGTAGCTAAACTTTTTGTTTTAAGATTATTTGGAACCCTTGTATGGAATAATATTAAGTTCCTCCTCTCTTTTTGTGATTAGTTACATATATATATATATATATATATGTTTATTTTACTCTTTTGTTAATGCTTCTAAGTATTTAGCCATCATTTAGATGTTGAGTTCATTTGATTGATGAGAAGGCTAGATTGAGTGTAGAACTTCAGTAAAACAGTGCAAGAACTTAAAGTTTACTTGTTGAATGGATAGTTTTATTAGTAAGATAGAAATATACTTGCTAGCCTTATATAGCCACATTAGGTTTGGTATTTAAAATTGAGTTTTACTAATTATAACAAGAGAATGGGCAATTAATTTAAATAAACGCTTGTTCAGAACTTGAGAGAACTTGTTTAAGTATTTTTAGAACCCTAAATTAGCACTTATTTTTATTAAAAACATTTATGAAAGGGGGTAATTTTGATGTTATGAGATATAGGGGGATAAATAATTCTTAGTTTCATTTTGTGCTTGAAGTTTATGAATCGATTGCTTTTCTTTATTTTCTAATGTTAATTTAGTTTGCAAGATCAACTTTCTCTTATAATTGAGTTTAGCTCAATTTGAACAAACTTACTTAGTCCTTTGCTTGATTGTTATTTTCAAATAAATCCTCGATGGAATGATACTTTACTCTTGTTGTATTAATTGGTAGCTACGACTTGCGCCCTTATGGAAAGTGCAACACCAAAGCATGAAATAAGACAAAAATTAAAATATACAAGTTCATAAGTGGAGCAAGAAGGGAGGAACACACAATGGATGGTGAGAAGATAGAAAACTTAGAGTAAGAAGGTAGCAAAAGCATAAGAAGTAGAGTTAGATGCTCAATCACAATAGACGATGACGAGAAAACAAAGCAGAGGCCTCATGCATGTAGTGAAAAGCTTGAGTGAGCACGACGAGAATGTGAACTATGAGCATAGAGAGAACGCTAATGGCAAGAATACAAATGGGAAATAGCGAGTACAAGCGAGAATGTGAATGGTGACTTAGATAAGGTGAACAAGAACATGAACAAGAAGGTTACCGTTTGCAAGGCTGTGAGTAACGGCATGGTGAATGTGAGAAACAACAAGCTTGATGTCAAACCTTTGAGAAAGGAGGAGTAAGATTGTGTTGACTCAATTCTAATTTTAGGTTTGAAAGAGTAGAGTGATGCACTAAACTAAGAGGTTAAATTGGAATGAAGTTAATGAATAGATTAGATAATCTAGGGATATGGAGATAAAATAAACACACAACATAAATAAAAATATAATAATATAAAATAAAAGTATTTAATATGTAAATATAATATTAACTAAAAAGGCCAAAACAGGCCAAGCCTTAAAAAATTAGGCTCGGCCTATTTAGTCAAATAGGCCTTAAAAATATGCTTGTTTAATTCTATAGGCCAAGTTAGGCATAACCATGCTAGGTTGTAGGCACGAGTTTTTGGTGCTATTGTTAGGGAGATTTGTTTAAAAACAACGATTAAATAAAAGACTAAGTAAATTAAATTAAGTTGAGCCAAACACAATTATAGGAGAAAGTTGATTTTGCAAATTAAATTAAAATTTGAAAATAAGGAAAAACAAATTATTCAAAAACTTCAAGCATAAATTAGGACCTAGAGTTATTTATCTCCTTTGCATTTTATAATATCAAAATTACCTCATCTCATAAATGTTTTTAATAAAAATAAGTGCTAACCTAGGGTTCTAAAATTATTAGCACAATCTCTCTCAAATCATGAACAAGTATTTAGTTAAATTAATTTCTCAATCTCTTGTTATAATTAATAAAAACCAATTTTAAATACCAACCCTAATGTGATTTTGCAAGGCTAGAAAATATATATCTATTTTACTAATAAAACCACCCATTCAACATATAAACTTCAAGTTTTTGCACTATTTTACCCTACTTCTTCACCCAAGCTAGCCTTTTCAAGTATCACCCAAGTGAACTCAATACCTAAATGGTGGCAAATCTCTTAGAAGCATTAAGCAAATAGTAAAATGAAAACATATATGTCATTAATCATAAAAAGAGAGGAGGAACTTAGTGTCAATCTATATAAGAGTTTCAAATAATCCTAGAGTAAAGTATTTAGTTATTCATAATCATCCACAAGCTACAAATGTACAAAATATTTGGGCCTATTTTCAATATACGAGAGGAAAGGAAGAGGAACATAAAAATTGAAGAAAATGAGCTCCAAATATCTTCAAAGCTTTAATTTCTTGGTCACAACTTTTCCAATACCCAAATCTTAGCATAACAAAGCTCCAAGTGTGTCTTAAAATATGTAGAATGTGTTTTGGGTTGAGCCAACAACATATAGGTGCCTAATCAATTTTAGATTAATAAAACACAACATTTTTTGACAGCAGCAAAAGTCACGACTTTGGGATAATTTTGAACAGTTTTGCACTCTTCTCCAATTAATGTGATAGCTCCTTTTTGCATATGATTTCTTCATCCAAAAATCTTCTAAAAGTATTAACAAAGGTTCAAAAATGCATCTAATCAAACCTTAGAGTAAAATAACATAGAAGTAAGCCTAAAATTATCAAATTGAAGCCAAGTATATATGCAAACCCAAAGCAATATATACATTTTTCTAATTTGGGCTACCAAAATATGCATAATTGTGTCAAAATATATTATAAAATAAAAAAAATGTGTTCAAATGACATGAAATTCTAGAAGTTATTAGCCACCTAATAAGGTCTGTCTTATTCTCACCCTTAATGGTACCTTGACCCTTTTAGGGGTGGCAATTCCAATAATAAGCTGCATATAGTAGAAATAATTAATCATTAGTAAGTTGCAGATATGCATGTAATTTGTTCTTTTCGTATGAACATTTCTCATATCATGTTTTCTATCACATATTAGAGACATTGTCATGTACTATAATAAGTTCGATAAGCAATTCCAACAACTTATAAGGGTAGTGATTGCCTTGATACAACAACATCTTGGACATTTGTCAAGATATATATTTATTGTTAATTATGGTAGCAACTACAGGTCATGCCATATCATTAACTGATCAAATTTTTTATCCTTTTGTGTGATTGTTAATACCCAAAACAACTAGACAAAGCCAGGGATTGTGAGTATGTTGTCATTAAATATATGAAGGACATAATCCAACATACTTCTATCAAGACTCTTCCAAATAATGTATGTATGTTGTCAACCTTCTCGTCATTATATTATTAATCAACATGACTTTAACTTGTGTTATTTTTGCATATATTACTATATGAGGTTGCATACTGTGCCACATTTGTTGACGCTCAAATGGAAGAATTCATGAAGAGTTGATATATAGTATTTTCTAAGTATGATTTAGCTAGAACAACAGCTAACAATAGCAACAATAAGGCAATAGATGATATCGATCTACATTAAAGTTGACATAGATGATATAGGTATAATTGACCAAATTTTGGGATTGGAGTCTTATTTTTGCTATTAATTGATTTAACTTAAACAACTTCAAATTGGAAGTATCTTTTGTTTAGAAATTCATAGTATATATTTCATATATATGATTTGCAGTGGCTTCTAAAATTCTATTTTCTGGTATATATGTTTTGTTGGAAATGCTTTTATAATGTAAAATGCAAGGGAGGTTCTAGAAATGCAGCCCTTCTAGTTTAAAAAATTTGATCAAAATAATATTATAACTAAAACAACAATGCATAACTATAAAACGATTATCACGTTACAACCATTTATATATATATATATATATATTAAACGGTTATGCTGCCACAACCATTTAATATTGTCCTATATTAAATGGTTATAAGAAAAAAAAACTAATTGTATAAAGTGATTCTCAATCAAATCACTCCAAAGCTCAAACACATTAAGTAGTTTTTAGACAAAGAACCGTCTAATGAATTAAAAATATTAAACGGTTAATAACCATTAAAAAAAGGTTCTAGGAGTATTCAACGTCATATTATTCAGTGATTCATAGCTGTTTAATATTAGCAAAAATAATCATTTTATAAACTCATTTTTGTAGTTAATGAATTCTCGATTTCCATTCTAGTCATAAAGTGTTCAAGTGTGAAGTCATTCTCGTTAGGGCTTTTAAGTTGAGAGAAAAATAACTATATTGAATAGTCGGGATTTTGATATTTGGTCGTTGCCCCTTCTGAGGAGCTAGGCGCTCTCTATTGGTTGAGAACGTGCTCACTTCATTTAAAGGGTTAATGCTCTGATTCTCTATTGGGCTGGACTGTTACTTGCTTGGGTGTTTTCAAGCATACTAGCCACTTAATCAGCCTAAGAGCAATTTAGGCTGAAAAGGATACAATTCTTTTTAATTGAAGAAAATCCTGTTTTATTTAATTCTAGTCTGTTTAAATTTATTTCATTGTACATACTAAACATGCTCTCATATTTTTACAATAGTATTTGTTCGCCTCGGTTCCAAGGGAAACCTAAGTAATATATCAATACACACACACACACACACACACAATAAAGAGTAAATTGGCCTAATGATCATGAAAAATACAGTTTTCATAAATTATAGATGATATTTTTGAATATTTTGAAGTATGTCTTATACACAAAATGAATTAGAGGTGATTTTCTCTTTTTATCCATAAAGGAAATATATTATTAAGACGCTTTGCATGAACTAATCCATGAGTATATCTCTATAACTAACTAAATAATTTTAACCTTTAACTAATTGAATCAAATCCATCATATCTCTCTCCATTTCACAATAATTCATTCCATTTATTCATGGGCAGAGGAATCAAGGTGATATTTATGTAATAACCTTAAAAATATATATATATATATATATGTATGTATTTATTTATTTATTTAACATATAATAACTTGTTAAGGATATATTTTATTTATATTAGAGACAATTATAACAATATGAAAGAATGGTAGAGTGGAAGTATGCATGCTAGAGCATTTGAAGGTCTCAAGTTCGAATCCCTAGTGTAAGAAATGGGATTTTTATTTTGCTTAGCTCTTTTGAAATTACCAAAACACCCTTGCTCCATTAGATATATTTTCTTTCTTCTCTCTCTTCTCTCTCTTATCTAGGTCAGTTTTACAGAGTATGAGAAAGTGGTAAAGAAGTCTAGAAGGTTAGTGCACTTCTTCTCTTCATTTTTCTGTGCCTCAATTCCCTTTCTTATTTTTGGTGGCCGCCAATAAGAGTGGAGGATGTTGCAGCTCTAAAACATCCAAGAGGTTCACTGTCATATTTGCTGTCTCTGTTTTTTTCTTTTCCGTCTGCTATTTTGGTTGTGTCGTTCAAGTTTGGTCTACTATCAGAGTGAGAAGCTAAGTCGCTGGAGAAGTTGATGTGATTTCAAGGGCTGGGTTGTCTCAGCTGATTCGGTTCTCTTCCTTCTGGTGAGTGGAGATTGGCATACATCCCTTGTTCTACTGTAAGTTTCATTTTTCTCCTTCCATAATGTGTGGCAGCGTCAGTTTTCTCCTCTATTTAGTATTTAACGACCTTCTTCTCCCTCCTTTGCTATCCGTTGCTGTCTAGGTCAGTCAAGTTGAGGTGAGGAGTTTCAATCTTTGTATCATTAATTTTGTCAGGTTGTAGACGTAGGCTTCTGTTGCTGTGCTTGAGAATATAAGTGCTAGGTGTGTGTGTTGCTATTACTGCTCGATTATGTGTAGTCATAGAAACTTCATATTTTTCTGCTGTTGCCTATACTGTTATGTAAAGAGGAGAAGACTAAAATTTAAGCTAGAAACCCATCTGAACTTAGTGACAATATATGGTACATGTGGGTTGAGGGTTGAAATTTTAGAAATCCATCCTTCCTAGTGATTACATGTGCATACATAGAAGGGAGGGTTTAAAATTAAATGGATATTGTAGTTGTATAATCAAGGAAAGTAATTGAATTAGTGATAACACTTGGACCGATTTTAAATCATAAATTTGGCTTTGAATTCTAGATGATGATGGTTAATTTGGAATTGTACTAAAGACTGGGAATCTATGAAATTTTTTATTTACATCCTAATAGGGTGTGAGGAAGAACGGGACCCTGATCAGAATTAAAAGAAAAGATATCATTGAGAATTTTAAGTTCTGACAAGTAAGTGAATAGCATTCCATTTAATTTATTTTTATTTTTAATAGCCTTTTCTTGAAATATTTTATTCTTATGAATTATATTAATTTTAAAAATTATGAAATATCAACGAAGGACAAATGAGTTATGATATGTGTATTTATTGATTATTGAAAATATATTTTCAAGATTGATGAAAGCATTCTTGTATGGTTGTTAAACTTTAAAATTTATTGGATACTTAATTAAGGCAAGTTTATGATTTTGACAAATGTTGAGATTTGAAACAATTCATGCAAGTTTGGCAGTAAGAATGATAATTTATTTCAATGATAATTGTTTTTTCTCGCATGTTTGAAGCATAATTTTAAGAAAACTTGAAACAGAACACTGCTACTAATGGTAGTTCCATTAGCCCGTAGCGCTTTGGTTAAACACTAGCTAGTTTGTTTCGTGAGTTTTATTCTCACGTTTGGTATTCGTGGGCTTTGTACCTCCGTTTAATTCCATGACCTAAGCTACATTTGGTTATTTACCCTCGTGGACTAGTGTGTCCACGTTTGTTTTCGTGACATAAGCCATGTTTGGTTATTTACCCTCGTAGACTGTGTGTCCACATTTGTAATATGTTCTGTTGAGTTTTCAAAATTTTGTTGATTAATATGTGTTTTCAAAATTTACATGATTTTGGCTAGTAATTTGTACCACTTGAGTTATATGTGAGCAAATTGTTTTCTTTAAGCATAATAACATTAATTGTTTTCAATTTACTCTTACTTTACAAATATAGTTATGAGTTACAGGCTTATAAATTTTTGTGGAATTACTTGGAATTAGTTGACACCATTATTAGAGTTTGTTAATTTAAATTTTAAGAATTTTACCATGGGAATGCTATTCACTGGAAAAAAATTATTTTTGGCCTCAGATTTTTTAGCTGATGCCAATCCCACCATCGACCTCTAAAGGGCAAAATAGCTACATTGGGTGGAAACTTTTGGTTGGTACAATTGCTTTTAATGTAAATATATAATTTATATGTCTTTTTGATTTAAAAAAAAAAAGAGTAGATACTCCACATAGATTGTTGATAGACTTTATTTTGGTTTGTATACTGGTTGTTGGCTAGAAGGAGCTACGCTATTGATTTATACTGCTATCTGTAAAAATTTATGTTGTAAAATTTTTGGGAGATCCTAGTTACAGAGAAGGTTCTTCGAAAATTTCTACAAAAATGTTGACATTTTCTTATGATAATGAGTTTAAATGAATTATTTTAATTCTCATGTAATTTGATTAATTTTTTATTTTCTTTTATAAAATGAAATAAATGTTCATTCTAAGGCTTACAGGAATGTGTGAGTGGTTTACACCCGTGCCAGTCACCCTCTATTTTTGGGGCGTGACAATTCACATATTACTTTTTTGTTATCATAATAAGTGCACTCTTTTGCAAGAGACATCTCAACATGAGTGGTTTAATTTTGTGACTCTGTAAAAGAGTCTCATTGCTAGGCTTCCTTGTACAAAGATGAATGTAAACTCAGATGAGCTAAGATGTCTAGAATTTTTTATGGCATTTGTTTGATCTGTTTTGGACAAATGATTATGCTTTTTTCATGTTTATGATCCATGATAGTATTACTAGTAAACCATATTAGTGAAAACTTATCAACATTATTTAATCTGTAGATATGTGGATGCTTAATTTTGCCATTTCTTATGATGGAAAATGGGATTTATTAGTTTAGGTATTTAATTAATTGTCTGTAATAAGCTAAGATGGCCAGATGGCCAAAATTTTTTATGGACTGTATTTGATCTATTTTGAACAAATAATTATATTTTTTTCATGTTTCTAATCTACAATAGTATATTACTGATAAGCCATTTCAATGAAAACTTATCAATATCATTTAATCTTTGTATATATGGGGATGTGTCTTTTTTCTTCAAGTATTTAAAAGAGTTTTTGTCTAAAAGAAAAAGTATTTGAAAGAAGGTCATATTATTTGCAGATAGAATAGTTTTGTCATATAAAACTCAATTAAATATTAAAATGGCCATTATGCAAAATATAACAAATGTTAGGTTGTTTATTGGGTTTGATTCTATAAAATGGGTTATCTATGCAAAAGCCCCTATAATAAATAATATTATTTATGAGTCTTAAATACTATACCTTTTGTCTTCAATTCCATAAAATATATAAAGGAAAGTATAACATTAGATCTCTGTACTTTGATTGCATTTTATTTTAAGTTCCTATAATTTTATTTTTTTATTTGATTCGTTTGCAATGCTAGTCCCTGAAGTTTTAAAAGTGTACGTAAAAACCGTGAGCTGAAATTGACATAACTAATTTTGCTGTGATTCTGTTAATTATTTTGTTGGCATGATAAAATTATGCTGACATGGAAATAAATTGACTAGGTTGGATTACAAATAAAAAGTAAAAGGGAAAAAAGCTTTCTTTTATATTTGGCTGAAGACAAATGTGTGATTAATTTTACTTTAGCAAAAGGGTTAAAAGAGTTAAGTACATGTCACTGAAATTAACTCTTTTCATGCAAGCTCATGATCCTCATATGCATTTTTAAAATTATGTGGATTAATATTAGAAATAGATTAAACTAATAAAGAAATTGAGAACAATAAAATAAAACTATAGAAATTAAAAACAAAAATGAAATCAAAGTATGTGGACTTGATGTTGTATTTCATAATATACCAAATCATATGTTTATAAACGTGTAATTGAAGGTTAAAAAAAAATGGTTTTATACCAATTAATAGGAAAGGGTTCTTGGTAACATGAGACATAGGACATAGTCCGGCATCCAAATCTAATGGGCTAGCTTTTGGGCTTGGGTTCTCAACACACGCTACCGAATTCTATTAGATTAAATTATGGTTTTGCATGCGGATAGAATGTTCTCAAAGTTATGTAACATGCACCCAAAAAGAAAAAAAAAAAAGAATATTCTCAAAGTTAAAGGGTTGAATTGTAAAGTAGTAAAAATTAGTTTTCTATTAGTATGGTTGCACATTCAACTAGTGGCACAGAAATAATTGGCATAGTAAGCAATTTTTATGATATCTCCCCTTAAGCTCTGCATAGATTTCCCCGGCTAAGCAAGTTAGTCGGCACCTCAATGAACAATTTCTATTTTTAAAAGGTGCATGCAGATGCGATGATGAACGTAATTCAAAGACAGATATCAACTACAGGGTCACAAAAGAAAGATCTTCACTTTTTTTATGTTGACACTGACAACCAATTTCTTCTTCTAAGCTGGGAAATTCAATTTACTACTTTCAAGAGAAGAAAGAGAACGTACAGTAATGTTTCTCTAGCACTCAACCGTCAAGGATGGATCGAACTGCTTTTCTGCAAATTCGAAACTATCTCCACACATCTCTTCTTGGTTTTCTGTGTTTGCAACCTCTTATTTTGGATCAAAAGCTTCTCTTTGAATCATTTGGCGAGTTTGCTTAGAGAATTTGAACATCTGATATAACAAGGGAGTTTGTTTCGGCACTATTTGACAGCACCTCGTTGATTAAGACATCTCAAGGCTGCTGCAAAACTTTAACAGCTGTATCATCTAGAAATGTGGCTCTGCCTTTGTCTTTTTCCTGCCTTTTCTTTTTATTTTAGTAAACCTGTTTTAATGCTTTCTTTTCTTCTTTTGTTAATATAATTAACCTTTCACCAAAAAAGAAAAAAATAAAAACAAAATAAAATTTCTTAATTATTATTAACGACCAAGATGAAGGATCAGGCACGCAAGCTAAGGTCTTAAATTCTATTGATGACATCACTGTTACTCCCTCTACTTTTTGTTAGTCAACTTCTATATTATCATTTGCTCTTTAATACGAGTCACTTTCTTTTGTTTTATGCAATTTTTGATGCATAATTTCGATTTAATTCTCAATAAAAATCTTTTAAATCACTTACATTTAAATTTAAGGAAAAAAAATAAAAAATGGTTTAATTTTAAGACAATTTTATTTGGTGAATTAGTTAAAAATGACTAGGTGGGAAAGGAGTATATATATTACATGATTCACCATGAACCCATTAATCCTTAGAAAAAATATTTTTAACTATAGAGATGCCACCTTCTTCCACCAAGTTGTGTCCACTGATATAAACAGACTTATCAGAAGCAAGAAAAAAAGCTGCTTCTGCAACATGCTTCGCTTTCAACACAACCCCTTTAAGATTAGACTTCGAAGACGCATCTTCAACTTGATGAGCTTTAACATTAAACACCGAACACACAAGAGGCGTAGCAACTGCCGCCGGCGACACACAGTTCACCCGAATCCCATACTCACCGAGTTCACCACACACAGATCGTACCAGTCCAAGAAGACCATGCTTGGATGTCGTATAAGCATGAGGACCAGACCCTCCAATGGAAGCAGCCAAGCTCGTAGTGCATATGATTGATCCTCGTATTTTCCTTTCCACCATAACACGAGCAGCGTGCTTGATTGTCGCAACCATGCCTCGGACGTTAATGGCCATGTTGGTGTCGAATTCGTGGAGATCGAGGTCGAGGATGCCGGACAAGGGACCTAATATTCCTGCGTTACTGAAGAGGATGTCTAGGGTTCCATATTTGTGCAGAGTGAAGTTCACTGTTTCTTCCACCTGGGTTTCGTCTGTCACATCACAGTGATGATAAGTCACTGTGTTTGAGGCTATGGAAGCTACGGCTTCATGGCAAAGTTCGTCTTGAATATCTGCTGCTACGACCAAGGCTCCATGATGAGCGAATAGCCTCACTGTTGCTTCGCCTATCCCACTTTCTGCTCCAGCCGCAAGAGCCACTTTACCCTCTAGTCTGTGTACAATCTCATAGAAGGACAAAAGATTGAAATTAATCAGCGAGCAATTGTCTCATATATATCTGGTACTATATATATATATATATAGATCGGATTAAATGGAATATATGTTGATCGTTTACCTTCAGCTTGACATCTGTGGTGAGTTGTTTCCGTTTCCTTGAGACATGGGTTCTCGGAATGAAACCTGAAAATTAAATACAGATTAGGAAGGGGCGTTTAATTTATATATATTGCTTATATTATATATATATATATATACCTCTCCAAAACTATATATATTGCTTATATTGCTTTTTTTTTCTTAATTGCATTTGTTTAGTTCCACATTTTGTCACCGATGCATGTCGATGCTTATTATTCCAGGTTTTGCGATTTTCATATTAATTATACAGATTTGTGACTGTTGGGCGGTTGAAATTAATTACTTACCTCTGGCATTCTTGCAAGTGTTGCAGTTGTTGCCTCAATACTATCAATTCTCTCTGCCAAAACTGCCAGTCCAAACACATATATCAAATAAATTAATATAGTTTATAAATATTATATCAAATAAAGAGTCATGCAAGTGCAGTAAGAAGAAACGAATTCTTAGCATATAACATTAATAAACTTTTGACAGTACGTAATTACAAGTAATTCATCATTACTAGTGAACCTGCATTTTTCTTGGGGTTGAATGTCAACCTGCATATAAATATTTGACATCTTTCGCCTTCGTAGTCAATATTTGAGAATTCCTTTTGACATTTTATTTTCTTGTCTTGATCATTTAGCTATTTTACAAAATGCTTCAGGCTTTCATATTTTAAACAATCCAAATAATGATATATATATATAGGAGAATTTCCACTAGACAATCTACCTAATAAAATTTACCCAGTCAAATGACCTACAATGGTCGTCAATAATAAGAAGGTAAAAAGAGAGTTAAAATAAAGTCTTGATTTTTTCAGTTTTAATGTTACAGTATTATAGTAGCTGGAGGTAATTGTCCTTTGAAGAGTAGATGAAAAGGAAATGAAGAAGAAAGATGTGTGCACGTCTTCAAAAGGTGGGTAGCACTTTCCTTTAGGTTTCATTAGCCGCTCCTATTTCAAACTTTGTGCAATTTGGGTTGTTGACGAATTTCTTTTAGAATACAATTAAGACCTTTTAACATGGTTTGCTCTCCCAAAACTCCTTTTAAGTCAAGATAATAATAGTTTTTACAAATTGATAATTTTCCTTTGGTCAAAGTTAAAGATAATAAATTCTTGAGTGTGAATGTAGTTGTGGTAAGGGCTATTAATAAACAATGAAGTGGTGTTTCTTGACATAACACAACTCTTCAATAAAAAGGCATATTCTCATGGTGTTTCATGAACCATTATTGCTATTTAATCAATGGACTTTTTCATCAAGAGTAACAGGGTTTTCATGAACTAATACTTTCTTTGGTTTCATTTTCTTCTAAAGGTGTCTTTAGGTGTTATCAACACATGCCCTTGGTGATTTTTAGTGTTACAACTCCCTACATTTATAGGGTTCCTTAATCTAGAGAAGTTCTTAGATAAGCTTGGTGCACCACATCATTCATGATCCATCCAATAAAAATATGACATTCAAATTGCATTTAAATATAAGTTAATTTTGATATCAATGATAGTAAAAATAGAAAATGCAACAAATTAAATAGGCATTTTATTATAAAAATAAAATCAGTAAAAATAATGACACATAAAATTTTATTTGATTAAATTGGTGCAATTTTATTAGATAGACCATGGATGACATATATAATCAAACCAGTTTGAAGGCCCCTACATCATGGTTCCAACTCTGGCAACATAATCAAACCAATTTCAATGCCCATCACTTTTGGTGATAAGCACCAACCTTGGACCATCCAAATCAAAATTAGACAGTTCATCTTTAATATAATTTTATTTTTATATAACTGCCACTTTGCCAAAAAATAATAAATTTTTATAACAAATTGTATGTTAAGAATTTTAAATATAAATTGTTAAAATAAGTTCTGTATGACTCAAATCTCATCACTATGATGAGCAACAAAATTCAACCCCCAACACCCTCACAAGGCCTCATGTACAAGTACAAGGGATATGGTAATACCACTTGGTATAAAGGGTTATATATTTCTATGCAATGAAATACTCATGCTATAACTTTGAGAACCAACCAAGTGCCTCACTGAATGGGCATTGAAATTATAAACTATAAGAACAATTGGGAGTTATGATATGATATTAACACAATCACATGCAAATGCAAGAACAATAGTTTTCACTATCGCATGATAGCTACTGAAAATAGTTTTCACCACAAATGATTATTGACACAACATCAATCAATCAACAAGGCTATTATGAGAAACAAGCCTTATTCATCAATCAAGTAGGTCTCAACTAACCTAAGAAAGCCTCAGTAGGTTTTAAGAGCCCTCTTCAAGTTCAAGTTCAATTGTGCCATTACATCCCTTCGCACACCAAAACACATCATTTTAACCAAGAATCCCAAAATCCAGAACTTAGGATTTCTTACGATCAACAAGAATCAAGCATCTAACAACCAATAAAACACAATGCCTATTACTTGAACACGTCACTAGACACTTGAATTTTTCATTCCTATCAAGCTTCACACATCACTGCTAGACATTCCATCATAGCCTGTCAATAATTGAGATAAATTAAAGTTGAAAAAGAAAATCTCTACGTAAAGTTACCAAAAAGAAATATCCACCTAATTAATATAGAGAAATGAGTTTCACAAAGAGATGAGATGTTCTGTGAGGAAACCCTTGGTTCTTTCATATGAAGTTGAATGGTTCTTTCATATGAAGTTGAATGCTTGACCACAAAAACTGTGATTAGTACTACTGTGAGAATATTTTCAGAATGAGAGAGTTGTCTCATATATAGTAATATGTTCCACAATAATAGATAGCAACCCCCGCAGTTAATGAGTAATTAAACTCCATAACCTATCTTGAATGCTTTGATTTAGGATGAAAATATCCCTTTAGCATGAATATAAATAGGCGTTTCATTTCTTCGTATGATCATCCAAGAATCAGAATTTGAATATTTTCTTAAAGTGAGAGTTGTCTCTCCAATTTCTCTGTGAATTTGTGTCTAGGGCTTGGGATATACTCTTAGTTATCGAGATTTTATTCCTCACCTTTGCTTCCTGACATTAATTTAATCATGTGGACATTTTAGCACCTTGATCCTATCATTCATCGACGTAAGAGGAAACTGGAAAGAACATTAGTTTCACTTGGTTTATCTCAATCTTGGGAAAAATTTACAACTATATATAAATTTTTCTCATATCAAAAGACATGTTAGTGTTAATTAATATCACTAGACCATGCATATATATATATATATGGCACTTGGTGCTTCATATCTTTGCCAAATGAGGAAATAATTGTTTGGCTATTTACCTTTATATGCTAACACACACACACACACACACACACACCCCTTCATGAATTAGTGTTCACTAAACTTGGCGGTGGATCAAGTTAAAATTTCAGTGATTTAAAATCAACCAGGGCTAAGCCGAAATGAAAGCACAACTAAATCTTCTTTGTTGTAGTGTATTTGAGATGTTTTATAATAATTCTGCTTGGATAACAAGTGTATACTGACTATATATATATATATATATATTAGAATCATGCTTTACTAATGTATGTTTATAAGACTTACATGAAGAAATATTGTAAGTTGCTTGAAGAATTGTATGTGGTGTGTAGTACGTACCTTGACTTCCGATTCAGGATTCATATGCTGATGGTGTTCGAGTTTTACTTTGTTGTAGCGCTCAATAGGAGATTTCATGCTGACATAAACGGAGAGTCAATTAGTAAAATGAAAAAAAAAAAAAACAATAACTGATGTTTTTTTGTCTTTTTAATCTAATGTAACCGAATAACCCTAGTTGTTATGCAGTTTCAGTCTTTGGACATGGTAAATTGAATACATGATATAAAATATATCCTTATATGTTGAGGATGCAAGCCCTAGAATCCTTGACAACATGCCAATCCATGCAATCATACAGAAAATTGTAAAGTAGTGATGTAGCATAATCGCATACCAAAATTTCAAGATACAATCCAATTTTTTTTAATTGCGTGCAGGTTTCCTTTTATTGAAGGTAATCTTTTGTAGGGGAAGAAGTTGAACTTCAAAATGAGTGCATTTATGAATTTTGAAATTTATAAATGGTTATACTAGACTAATTGAAATTTGTGGCAAAAAAAAAATACTAATTGAACTTTTGAAACATTACGGTTTGACTATATTTTAACGTGATCATTAATTTTTTAAAAAAAAAATTCGTACGCATTATAATCTCATTGAAAATTTGATGAACCATAATTAAGTTTTATTTCAAATTATTTAATTACCCAGAGTTTATAGTTATACGAACACAATATATATATATATATATATGATGATGTATTTTAACTTACATGGTTTAAAATATATTTATATCTGTCATAAAAATTGAAAAGCACCATAAAATGGCAATTAACATGCATCTGGAAAAAATGCTTCGGCTTTGATCAATCCCCCCTAATTTTACCTAACGTTATATTTTCAATTCTTTTCTGTCTCTATATAAAGACCAACAGGTCATTTTCAAGAATAGCGAGCTAATCTTTTTAGTTAGCATCCAATTAATCCTTATATTTGTTTTAGGATTGATTAATTGAATTAAACACATGAGCGCAGTGATATATAGTTTTATTTGCATATTGTACAAGCATAATTAAGAATCTAGAATCTAGGTTAGATGATTCTGTTTGTATAAGGAAGATAAGTTAATGTTTGTGTGTGTGGGGGGGTGTTATTAAAACCAGCTCTTTTTAAATTTGGGGAATCTAATTTTCTTCTCAAATTTTAATTTAGCATATGTTAACAGAAAGGAAAAATGACAAAGAGGTCCTTAATTCAAGTTAGGTCCCAAGTGCCAAATTTCAAAAATTTGAAAGTCCATCTCTCAATTTTGCAACTATATTGTGATTAATTTATAATTTATTTTTCAAATTTTAATATAGTTGAAGAATAAAAAAAATTATTTTTCTTGCTAAAATTTAGAATATAAGTTACAAATTTATCACAATGGAATTACAAAATTAAGAGATTGATTTGCAAATTTCTAAAATTTGACACTTGAAATTTAACTTAAATTAATTAGTCCTTTTGGACATCTCTATCATTCTTTCTAATAGAAAAGATTAAATTTCTATTTATAAATAATATTTGTTCTTCTATTTAGAAAAATATAAACTATATATTCTGAAGATTTTAAATTAACTGTCAATATTATTGTCATAACAGTTATTCCTTCAAGTACATCTCAGTTGTATGCCAATCCAATCTTTATTGATATGCTATGTCAAATGTTATAAATTGCCCAGTTCTATTACATTCCAATATCGCCAAATAATTATCATAAATTGAAAAAACCAACCATAATCAATGAATCATTCTATATGTGTGCAAAATCTCTACGCATGCGTGTGTTTGTGTGTGTAATCACTGATCTGCAGTGCAGATAACTTAGAAGGTATATATTTTTTGTTTAATTACTTTATATAGCATGATCTCATCTCGAACAATGAAAGAAAGACTATATATCCACAATCCATTGATCATCATAACTAGTTCAGCTCATTTCCAATATTTTTGAGCTGAATATTTAAGGTTTTTTTAATTATTGTGAAGTTTGTAAGGAGAAGAGAGAAAACGAGATGACTGTGAAGAGCTTTACAACAAAGACTGTGAAGAATTCTAAGAGTCCTTCTAAAGAAAGTGTTTCTGTGTTTACCAAACAAAAAAACAAAGAAAATGTATCTGTCAATCAGTGAGTTAAGTAGGCAAGCTAGTGAAGGATTTGAATTGCATATAATTTAATTAAAGCATGAAAACTAAGAGATTATTGGTTCAAATTAAGAGTGAACGAAAGGGCCAAAAACAAGAGGTTGGAGAAAATAAGATGAACAAGAAGAAGAAAGACGATATTATTTCATAAAACTGACTCAGATTATTGCAATTCAGAAAAAATAACATCACGCAAACACTCTTGCATGCGTGGATCTATATCAAACCCAAACGAGCACGTAAAATCAGCAGAAACATATACAACTATGCATCAATTACAATAATCTCACAGATTCTCTTGCGGTATATTATGTATGTTAAAAGATGTTATATATACAAATAAAAAAAGATTTTAATCCCAGTGCCTGACGGAATATCAGATTCAAGATAGTTTTTCTTCCAGTAAAATGAAAAAAGAGAAGCCTGAAGGCTGAAAAGACATTATTCAGATCAAGAGCTCCCCAGCAAATGCTGTTCTTCTTCTTTCAATTAATCAATTCAACATTTACAATTCACACACACAAGCCAATGCAGGATTCAAATCTTGGACCTCAAATTCACAAGTCACAGAGGTGGTGTTGTCAATAAGAAAATGATATTCTAGTTTCTGATAAAACAAATCAAAAAGAATAATGAAATTAGGAAGCAGGCATGTATACCTGGAGCTTCCATATTCATAGAGTTTGCCTGTGCTGGAGAACAAAATGACTCCAACTTGTGCGTCGCAGAGAATCGAAAGCTCTCTTGCTTTCTTGAGCAATCCATTTCTTCTCTTTGAGAAAATCACTTGCCTGCTTGTTGAATCGTCAATCCTCTTAATCACAATCTTCCCTCTTCCCATTCTTCTAGGGCTTCTTCACAGCTTCTCCTTGCAGATCAACCACACAACAAAATCAGTAAATAAAAGCTTCTATATATTCATAGAAGAAATTAATTAACACACAAAAGAACAAAGAAAATCTTAATCGGTAAAGCATGTACGTCTCAGAAACTGGAACTTACAGAAAAATTGTTGGAGTTGGCGGAAGAAGTTGAAGAAGAAGAGGGAGGAGGAGATTTTTTTTTTTTTGGGGGGGTGGGGAGGTTCTGGTTACTTAGAGAGGCTTTATATGAATAATGAAGTTCGAATACTTTATATGGAAAGCCTGTAGTGGCTTTTAATTTATTTTGTTAGTCTTTAAATTATTTTTTTCCTCAAAAAAAGAGGAAAACTGGTTAGTAGTAATTGTTCCTGTTGTTGTTGTTGTTTTTTTTTTTTTTGGGTAGGTTCTTGTATGGGACTAAACGCTCGACTAGACGCCTACTGTGCTAAGGTGGACAATCGGAGAAGCACCGGAACTCCCGCGATAGACTGAAAGTGACACATGTCAATTAGAGAGAGCGAGTTTGTAGCGCGTGAGATATGTGACACTGGGGAAACATCTATTCTCGGACTATATGGGATCCCGGAATCATGGGAAGAGAGAGAGAGAGAGAGAGGAATTATGAAAACAGTGGGCACTTTTTTTTTTTAATTACAAGGTCACGGTAAAACCGTGCAAAAAACTAAAGTCTAATCATATCTAAAACCATGAGGTTTATATAATCATGTGGTGGCTCATCAAAAATCATAATATTAAAGGCATCATACGGAGGCTGGTGAACTAAGAGATCAGCACATCAATTTACTTCTCTATGGACATAGTCAAAGGTGACTATCCAATCCTTCATAACAAAGTCTTTGATCTTCCTGATAATGTCATAATACGGGTGATTGTCAGAGTAGGTACGGTTAATGAGTGACAACGCCTCTATCGAATCAGAGTAAATATTGATTCTTGATAGTTTCGTATTCCAGCAAAGTTTAAGTCCCTTAAATATTTTTAGGAGTTCAACTGCTGTGCTAGGATGATATTCAAGGAACTTGGAAAAACTTTTAATCCAATTGCCCTTATCATCTTTGATGATGCCTCCACAAGCTGCAGCACCATTAATGTTGACAAAACTGTCAGTGTTGAGTCTAACCCATCCGGGTTTAGGGGGGCTTCATTTTCCTTCATCTGTAGAATTGCTTTTGCCCAAGTGATTGAATTTGGATAGAAGCTTCAAGTTATTATTTATCTGCTGAGTACTGGAGAATGCAATATCACTATTAGGGATGTCAGTGGGCACTTTATGTAATATGTCTGTTTCCGCCACTTGAATCTAGCCATCTTATATTAATACAATCAAAAACAATTTTTTTAAATAAAAATCCAAATTTTATTTCCCCACAATTTAGAGCTGATTACTAATACGTTAATATTTTGTTTTGTCTTAGCAAAACAAAAGTGCCACAGTAAAACAACAATGCAATTGCAATTGTGATTATAATGAAATTGAAACAACATAAAAAATGACACATTTCATGGAATGTTCAATTGATAATGACAGCGCGACAGTCATGGTAGCCGTTCGCCATTCAAGTGATCATCTTTGATTCATTTACAAACCCTAAAAAAAAAAAAATCGAAGTTGAAAACGTTTCTGCATTTTGGGATACAGTTTTAAACGTTTTATACGTAAATGGTGGGGCACATCAAAACGGGAGACTGGACCCCGGCGGTTGAGTCATGGCAATTTGATAAATATTTTTTTAAAAAAAATATATTGAATTTCTTCTTAGCATAGCGGCGAAATTTTTAGATTCTCTTGAGTGATTAAATTATCATTTTTTTATTTACCAAAAAACAATTTGTCATTTTTGATAATATATTTAGAAAAACCAAATTGTGGATAATATAAAACTTACCATCCTAACAATAGTTGGGAAAACTGGAATCCATACTTGGAAATGAAATTAACAATAGTCCCAACTCATAACACTTGTGATCTTAATTTTATCAATTAAGATTAACAATAGTCACAACCTATAATAATAATTTTAGTAGTATTTTCTTGATTTTTCAAATAGTTTACATATATATATTGATAAACATGAAAATTCACAAGTAATTGGCTTTATATTCTAAAGTGACTTTAATAAGTTTTCAAGTGATTATCATATATTCACAAGTGTTTTTTGAATGCTTTACAAGTGAATTTTAATTTCATATTGAGAAATAACCCATTTCCAAATATGATTCATAGTTTTTCCAACTTATACTAATTAACAATAGTATCAACTCATTAGTAGTGTCTTTACTTGATTTTAAACACATGTTTTTAATTCAAAGTAAGGACCATGGTCCATTATTGAGGTTTCAATAATTCAAGGCTTTTAATTGTAATTAATGGTCTTATGGGGTCCCTAGTTGTCATTTTCCCTAAAATTAATTATCTTATCTAATCCGTATTTTTTATTTTTTAGTTTTAAATTACTTTCAATATTTCACAAAAATAAGGAAAATTTTAAAATTTATTAACTTTGTTTGAAAATTTCATAAATTTTTAACTTTGCTCTTATTAAATTTTTAAAAATTTAATAACATACTTTCTTTGTTTAGTATTATAAGGCACTTTTAATCAAATTATACCCCTAATGAGTTAGTTAATTGAAAAAAAAATTTAGATAAACTAAGTACATCATGTCATCTATGGACTATCCAATAAAAACATGTCATATTGCACCAATTCAATCAAATAAAATCATATTTATGACACCCATTAATTAAGGGCATTATTTCAGAAAATTTTAATTAATTACACCTTAAAATACCTGAAATGTCTACTTGATCCCATCTTATAATCCCTCTGGTTCAAAATCCACCTTTTAGCAACAATCCACATACAATACAATTCTTAGCCGCATGAAAATATATATTGTTTCCATAAGATGGTAAAATGGGAAAAACATGCTTGTATTTTGAACTAAGATTAATTAAAAAAAATGTTTATATTTTGGACTAGAGGTAGTGTCTTTTAACATGATACTTACAAAAAAAAAAATTCTTATAACATTGAACAAAAAAAGTATTTTCTCTCACCAACATTTAATAGGGATAAAGGAAAACTTGTGATAACAATTTAATAATATAACTTATAAATAATACAAAAAAAATTATCTCTACTTTATAAGCAGGACTAAAAGGAGTATAAATTAAAAAGTTTACACAGTCAATAAGTAAATTGTAAAAAATATGCCATTTTTTTCCTAAAATACCCCTATGTAAAATATATGGTTGCATTGGAATTATTGTTACTTTTCATATTGTGGTTGAGAGAATATCAATATACTCCCTTCCTTAAAAAAGATGAAGGGCTAAATATTTAAAAATGTAAGGCATTCTTAATATTTCAATGTGTGCTTAGTGTATTTTTGGAAAAATGCCCTTAATAAATGAATCATTTTACATTTATTTTGAAGTAAAACACCTTATTAAATAAAAGTAAATATAGAAAGATGGTATAAGCTTAAATACACTTAGCTAATTTATCAGAGGTGAGATTTGGTTAAAAATGCCTTATATTTTTTAAATGGAGGGTGTAGATGGTTTAGGAAACATAATAAATATAGGAGACACAGTGAATTGATGTCAACTAAAGTTGACCCCAATTAGCTTCTGCATTTAGGATGGAGGAATTAAGAATTAACACTGTTCAGTAGGCCATGGTCCAAACTGTTTCTTTCAAATCGTCACATAATTTATCAGTGTGTTTATGTCAGCAAAATAAATATCGTTGAGGCCAACTCCTGATCCTTATGGATTTGAAGGAATATGTTATAGACTAATGAAATGAAAGGGATGAGTAATTAACAACAAAAATAAACTGTAGGAGCTAAAAGCAAAACATTATCAAAGTATAACAAGGCCATGTTACTTTGGAATTCTCTAGGTCAGTTTGTCTCGGGGTTCTTCTGTCACATAGACAATGGAGATAGTCTTTCAGCTGAGCTATGGGCAAGTTTACATGGATTCATAATGGTTGGGGATATAGGCGCAAGGAGAGTGATTCTAGAATCTGATTCCATGGAGGCTTGGAGCTTATTGCTACTTAACCTAGCTTTGAGAATTTTGATCATGGTATTGTTGTCGAAGCTAGACAGCTAATTCGTTGAGATTGGGAGTTGGTTACTTAGCATCTAGCTCAAGAGTTTAATCCAGCTGCAGATTTTCCGGTGAAATAGGGTTTATCATCGTTGATGGGATTTCATGTAGTGAACCAGATGCCCTATGGAGCTTGCGAATATTCTCAAACTTAATTTCTCAAGGATAGAAGGAAAGTACAAGTTAAAATACACTTTCACGCTTGATATATTCATAATTATTTCCTCACTGATTCTATTTGTCTTTTTTAAAGATTTAGAAAATTCAGAGTCTTTCATTATTACTCTTCAAAATTTTTATTATTTTTCACATGACAAAAATTGTAAAGTATCTAATAGAATTTTTCCCCAATAAATTGGTTATTGATTCGTCACACTCACATACTTTTTAGCCTGAGGCTGCTATTATATTTATATCAATGTAGATCTACATATAGTATCTCATGAGAACATATATAGATTCTCCAAATTGACTTGTTTTCTAGTTTTAACATGAAGTGGCCAGAAAATAATAAAAATTAATTTGTTGCTATAAGATAAACAAAATGGAAGAAAGTAAATTTGTTTGTTTTCATGGCAATCACTTCAGCCTACTAATTTATTAATATTATCCACTCTTTTTTGAATTTTTTTTAATTCCACTCAACCCTCTTTATTTGCATTCAATAGGATGTTGTGCATACTGTATCGCATGGTGAGGTTCCTCTTTAAATTTCTAGTCAATGCAATTTCGTACGAGGAAGTTTAAAAAAGTGTTCATAGTCTGTAGGACTAATTTCGTACAAGACAAGAACAAAATATGTATTAAGACCAACTTGTTCCCACAAACCATGTTGTAGTATTTATGTTACATTAATATTCGATAACACATGCGAACACATAAAATGATGGTCTTATTTATTAAATGAGATTTAACGTAATCCTGCCTTGAAAGCAGTGATACACAAGTCGATCAATCTTTATTTTCAAGATACTGTGGGGGGGGGGCGCACACGAATCTTTTAATCATTTTCTTTCATGAGAAAATGTTCATACATGAATTGGATCTTGTGAGATGACTAGGTTTATGATAGACCTCATACACTTAGAGGTATTTATGTAAAAAGGGAAAAGGGATTAATGCTATACATGATGTTTGTTTAATTGAATTTATTCAAATTCTAGATGGCAGTTAGGGGTTAAGAGGAAAAGGGAAAAGATATGTTAATTTTTCAAGAAATATTTTTTTAGAAAAAAAAATTTCCTTAATATACGTGTGATACATTTGCAAGTGTCATACATTTAGGATATTGAAGGAGTTAGCCTAACAAAATTTTTACATCATCAACAAGATTTGTTTTTTTGGCATTCATTATCAACAAGATTCAAACACACACCTTCCTGTGACGTGAGAAGCAAACTATTCTACCAACCTTTGATAATTACAAGTTAGTTTGATTATCTTTCCCACATTGCATTCACTAATATAAAATATAAAATTTACGAGGTACTTTTACATTGGTTGGAAGGCGAACAGTGTAAAAGGTTAAGGCAGTGGCATTTTTATAATCATGTTGAAGTATTTGATCCACCTGATGTAGAAAATATATATTCTACACTGGCAAATTTCTACATCGGGTCGACCTCCACCTGATGTAAAATTCTTTTAAAATTACCCTCCTTTTTCCTCCCGCTCAAACTTATATTGTCTCCTTCCCCTTCCTTTGCTCTGCTTCGACCCCCTCCTTTTCTCTCATTTCCCCCCTCCCCCCTCTCAGTGTCCCCCCAACACTCCCTCCTCCCTCTCGCCGCCCACCCTCCCTCTCCTTCTCCCCTTGCCGCCCGCCCTCACCCTCCCCCTCCCCCTCGCTCTTGCTGCCCCATTCCCCTCCTGACCCAACACCCCCTCCCCTTCCCCCTCCCCCTACCTCTCTACGCCCTCTCCCCCTCGGCTTTCCCCCTCCCCCTCTCCCTCCATACCCCCCTCCCTTTCCCCGTCCCAACGCCCCCTCCCCTACCTCTCCCCCTCTACTCCCCCTCCTCAATGCCTCTGCCCATCTATCTATTGCCACTCCTTCTCCCCTCCTCACTCTCTTAGTGCTGAGCTATTATTGCAGTTGTTGCCACCCAAGTATGTCTTGAATATGAATTTTTAGATTTTATAATGCTTAAATTTAGATTTTAATAGTATTTATTATTGATGGGAGTGCTATTAATGGCTTTACAAGGCTTAAGGTTATTTCATGTGATCATTTATTTGGTTTAAAATTGTTAATTTTCTCGTGTAAAATTTTTTAAAACTTTTGGGAAGTCCAATTTTTAGGGAAGACTGTTGAAATTTTTTTGAATTTATTCTTTCCTCTAAATTTCTTAAATTTAGTTTTTAATGATATTGATTATTGTTGGGAGTGTTGTTAGTGGCTTCATAAGACCTCATGTTATTGTATGTGATCATTTATTTGGATTAAAATTGTTAATTTTCTCATGTAAATTTTTCTAAAACTTTTGGGAGGTCTAATTTTTAGGGGAGACTCTATTGAAATTTTTTTTGAATTCATTCTTTCCTCTAAATTGCTTAAATTTAGTTTTTAATGGTATTAATCACTGTTGGGAGTGCTGTTTATGCTTCATAAGGCCTTAGGTTGTTGCATGTGATCATTTATTTGGTTTAAAATTGTCAAATTTCTCTTGTAAATTTTTTTAAAAGACTTAGGAGATCTAATTTTAGGGGAGACTTTGTCAAAAAATTTTCAAATCATAAGTTAATTAGGAATTTAGTTTCTTGAAATAGTTTGAAGGTAATAACATTTGTTATATTCTTTAAAAGGTGACACATAGATCATAGTTGGATGAATGCTAGACGAACGAGTGACAAGTATGATAATGGGGTGAAAGAATTTTTAGAATTTTCTAAGAAAAATATTGTTGATAGTAGTGAAAGGTTCTATTGTCCTTGTATTAATTGTTTGAATGAGAGGAGACTAGGTATTGCCAAAATAAGGGAGCACTTGGTTTGTGATGGAATTTGCAAGAATTATACGATTTGGATTTGTCATCGTAAACGAATGGAAAATTATAGTAACACATCTCAATATGTGAAAGTTGATAATCTTCATGATGAAGTAGAAATGAATGAAGATTGGTTAGAGGACATGATCCGTGATGTTAGGAAAGAGGCTTTTGAACGAGCACATGTGTATGATAACTTGTGCACTGACGCAGAGAAGCCTCTATACCCGGGGTGCACTGATTTTAGTTTGTTATCTAGGGTCTAAAACTGGTTACCTTAAAGGTAAGAACTGGGTGGAGTGACCAAAGTTTCATATGGTTGCTATAGTTACTTCAAATAATGTTTCTGAAAGGTAATGCACCACCAAATCGTTATTATGATACCAAGAAGATCTTGTGTCCAATAGGTATGAAGTATGAAAAAATACACGCATGTCCTAATGATTGTGTGTTGTGCATAAAAGAGCTTAAGGGGAGGAGAAGTGTTCGAAATGTGAGGCACCACGATACAAAGAGAAGAGGGCTCCTACAAAGGTCTTATGGTATCTTCCAATTATACCAAGGTTCAATCGTTTGTTTGCAAATACTAACAATGTGAAGAACTTGATATGGCATGCAAATGAGAGGATATCTGATGAAAAACTTTGACATCCAGCTGATTCTCCTTAAAGGAAGAAAATTGATCAATTGTTTCCTAAATTTGGCAATGAGCCGAGGAACTTGAGGCTTAGACTTTCTACTAATAGAATGAACCCTTATAGTAGTCTTAATAGTATACATAGTTTATGGCCTATTCTTTTGGTGATTTACAATCTATCACCTAAGTTGTGCATAAAACCGAAGTACATAATGCTATCTATGTTGATTTCGGGACCAAAACAACCTAGAAATGATATTTATATTTACCTAAGATCTTTGATTGAAGATTTGAAAGTGTTGTGGGAGGTAGGTATGGAATTGTTTGATGCAAATCAGAAGGAGAATTTTAAGTTATGTGCTATGATCTTTTGTACTATAAATGTTTTTCTTACATATGAAAATTTTTCTGGTCATAGTGTGAAAGGTTAGAAAGCTTGTCCAATTTGTGAAGAAAGCACAAACTACCATCAACTTCAACATGAAAGGAAGACAGTCTACCTTGGCCATTGGAGGTTTATTAGACGAGATCACCCGTATCGTAAATTGAAGAAAGCTTTTCATGATCACCAAGAACATAATGATGCTTCAAATGCTTTAACTGGGGATCAAGTGTATGAATATGTGAAAAACATTAATATTGTCTTTGGTAAGACTAAAAAGAATACTGGTGCAAAAAGCATATAGAAAAAAAAAAGTCTATCTTTTTTGACCTCTCATATTGGCACAATTTTGAAGTGAGGTATTGTATTGATGTTATGAACTTAGAAAAAAATGTGTGTGATAGTATTATTGCAACGCTTCTGAACATACCAGGTAAGACTAAAGATGGTGTGAATGCAAGATTGGATTTGAAAGAAATGGGAATATGGGAAGACTTACACCTAAGACCAGAAGGTAAACGAACTTATTGTCCCCTAGCCTCTCATACATTGTGCAAATTTGAGAAAAAAAGTTTTTATGAGTATTTACATAGAATTAAAGTTTCTTCAAGGTATTCTTTAAATATTATGAAGCTTATATCTGTGAAAGAGTTAAAACTGGTAGGCTTAAAATCTCATGATTACCATGTCTTGATGCAACAGCTATTACCTTTGGCTATTCGAGGCATATTAAAGAAGATATAAGACTTACAATAACTAGACTTTGTTTCTTTTTCAATGCTATATGCAGTAAAGTTATTGATCCCCGTAAACTGGAAGAGTTAAAACAAGAAGCTTATGCTATCTTATGCCAACTTGAGATGCACTTTCTTCCTTCATTTTTTGACATTATGGTTCACTTAATCTTGAATCTAGTAAGGGAGGTAAAATTGTGTGGTCCTATTTATTTGTGATGGATGTACCCAGTTGAGAGATACATAAAAATACTAAAAGGGTAAGTCAAGAATCCATATTGACCCGCAGCATCAATAGTTGAGAAATATGTTGCTGAAGAAGCTATGGAGTTTTGTTCTGATTACTTGTCAAGTACAGAATCAATTAGACTTCCTAAATCTCGTCATGAGAAAAGGCAATATGGTCAAGGCACATGTGGAGTGTCAGTGAAGAGCATGAATCATGATGAATTATAAGAAGTACATTTATATACCTTGAATAATATTGATGAAGTTAAAGATTACATATCTTCTCATAAATAACTTCTAAAGGTAAAAAATTATCGAATGAGAATGACTGAACAAAAGTTATTAAAAGAGCACAATAGGAATTTTGTAGACTAGTTCAAGCAAAAAATTTTGAATGAAAATGGTGTTTCTGATACAGTTAAATGGTTGGCTGAAGGTCCTAACTTTGATGTTATATGTTAGAGTGCCTATGATATTAATGGGCATTCCTTTCATACAAAGTCCTTGGATGAGAATAGTATAGTGCAAAATAGTGGAGTTATGATAATGGCTAATGCTGTAAACTTCTCTAGTTCAAAAGATAAGAAATCTAAACTAGTATCTAGGACTTAGTTTAGGTTATTGAAGAAACTTGGGAGGTTGATTATACAAAGTTTAGAGTTCCTGTTTTCAAATGCAAGTGGGTTAACATCAATAGTATTCATGATGAAAAGTTATTATTTGCAATAGTTGATCTTAAAAAACTAACTTTTGGAGATGAGCCATTTATTATAGCAGACCAAGCTAAACAAGTTTTCTATGTCACAGATCTAATAAATAAAAATTGGTCAATAGCACTTAAAGAAAAAAGAGTGATTGATAGTGATGATGATCATGAATCAAATTTTGATATTTCTGAAACTCTTAACATCTCAAGTAGGCTACTAATTTTGGATGTGGTAGATGAAATAGATGATGAACATGCTATAAGAAGTGATTATCATGAAGGGATATCAGAGAATATCCCTATATGAGTTTATTTTTGAAATTAAAGTTTGTTAACTTAGTTCAATTAAATTTATATTGTAGGATTTTTTTTTCTTAATTATCTTGTCTTTGATTTTTTTTAATTAATTTTATTTATTTGAATTAATAGGAATATGGAGAATTAAGGTGATGACACTTAGAGCCAGCCCAGTACAAGCCATCAATTGGTAATGTTGCTCTTAGTGAGGAGCTGAGTCAGAGCCAATTTGTGAGAAGGGGAAGACGTGGCACACGATTAAAAGATCTGACTTTAAGTAGGAGTGCTGGGCATAGGTTACCAATTCAATTTGATTGGAGATGGAATCTGATAGGGCCACACAAAGCCAAGTTTGTTAGTTTTCTTAGCCTCCTATCATATACCAAGCCTCTTATTGTGTTTGAGGACTGGCCTGATGTGCCAGAACATATGATGGAATAGATTTGGGAAAGTATTCAGGTAAATAATTAAAAATTAAAATTTTTTATGGTTATATATTATTGGGCAATTACTGATTATTATCTTATGTCTTTATTGTAGCTCACATATGATGTTCCTTCTAATCAAGATTGTCAACACAAGCTAATTTCTTATTGTGAAACATGTTGGAAAAATTTTAAGACTGATCTTACTAGAAGATATATCTTTGCTGAGGTGCTAAAGGGTCAGGCTCATCCTAATCCTCTTGATACATACCAGTTCCTTGATGAAGATACTTAGGAAAAATTTATCAGGATTCAGACTTCTGAAAAAGCTTTGGTCTATTAATTTTTAATTGATTTAAGTTTTATTTAGATTTACTTCAACTATAAAATCTAAAATTCAATTTATTAACAGGAAAAATGAGCTAAAGGGTGAGAAATTGCTCAATAGAATTAATGCCCCCATACCCTTTCTCGTGGAGGTTATGTTAGAGTTGATCATATATTCAGCAAAAGAGAGAAGAAGAAGCTAAGTCTAATCCTTCCATACTCCTTTCTCCACCATCACCTGTCTCTCGAGAGGAAAAATGGAGATATGGACATCAATATAAGAAAGGAGGCTATGCAAGTGAGACAGCACATGAGATTACTGAGAGGATTGTAAGTAAAATTATTATTCCTTGTCTCTTTAAATTTCTATACAATTGTATATCTTATTAATTAATATTGTTATTTTTATGTTATAAGATGCTCTTAAGGAGCAACAAGCCCAAGGAAGCTTTATTTCAGATGGCATAAATGATATCTTAGTAGTTGCTACAGGTAAACTAGAGCATTCATGTCATGTGAGGGGCATTGGATATGATGTGGGCATTAAGGACTACTTTGGAGCACCTGCATGTCCCAATTCAGGAGGTGTAGTGATAGAGAAGAGCTTCATACATTGATATCCACTATAACGTAGCAGACTAAGGATGAGTTTGAAGCTTCATTTGCAGCTTGGCTTCTACAAATGAAAGAGCAAATAAAAGAGGAGATGATAAGTATAATGAGCTCACGATAGGAGACAATTGCTGAACCAGTTCATATGTCTCTTAGATTTCATAGTACAAAAGGGAGTAATGTTATTGAGTATGTGTTAGAGGGTCCTTCTGATGACAACATTGGTGAATCGTGTGAGATATTTCTGAAAGATCCTAATAAATGCTTGATTGCTCTTGGTAGCATCTATAGCTTGGGGTCAACCATCCACCACAAGCAAATTCAAGATGATCGAGTGAGAGTGGTGGTTGGAAATCCAAAAGTGCTATATGTGTTAGTTCCATTTCCTACTGATGAGGTGAAGACTGTGGTTGAACCTATTGGCAATTTTATCCTATAGCTTAAGAGACTTGTGGATCTAGTTTAAGCTGTGGTTTGAAATTTCATGAATTTTTATTATGCAATAGCTTCCTAATATATGCTTTTTATTAGTATTTCTTGCCTTTTTATTATGTAGAAGGTTTCCTCGTTGAATTTCTTGAAACTTCCACAATCCTCATTGACTCCGCATCAACGAATGATCTTAATGGCATATAATTTGTCATTCAAATTCAAGAATTTAAAAATGGATTCAGAGGTTGTGGGTAAGAAAGACATGATAGTGACAATTGAATGGAAAAATTTGGTTCGACTTCTATCGAATAATTAGCTTACCACACCACACATTAAACTATTTATGATGTAAGTATGTTTTTCTTTAATATAATTGCATTATTATATGTAAACTTAATCATCAAGTTTAGTTAACTAATATAATTGCATTATTGTAGGTACCTTCATCACTTGTGCATTACATCGGGCAAAGGTGATAAGTTTGGATTCATTTGCCCTCATCACATGATAGAGAAAGGTAATACTCTAGAGTTAAGGGTCGAGTACCTCCAACAGAGAATATGTGGAGTCAAAAAGGATGTTTTTATGGCTCTATATGTGCATTCGTAAGGATCAATTTATAATTAATAGTTTTTTTCAATATGGATTTACTTTAACTTGTATCATATTTAGCAGAGACCATTGATAGTTATTTGTTCTTTCAATGAAGAGCAATACTGTCATCTTTTTATGCTCCCTCCATTACAAACTTGGGGAAGAAATGAAGAAGATGATAGACTTGTAAGAATACTTTTACTAAACTATTTAATATAATTTTTTTTAATATATTATTTACTAACTTGGTGATCTTGATAATAGGGCAATGAGAACATATCAAAATATAGTCTTACAAAAGCATGGACATGAGCTCAAGGATCCCATGTGGATCGAGCTAAAAGTGATGCTATACTTTATTAATATGTTCAATTATTAAGATTTCTTACTAATTTTTTATGATTTATTCTTATATAGAGTCATAGACAATTGTTGAGGATGAACTTGTGCGGTCTATATCTCATAGGACACATGTTTAATATCATCACATTGGGTATGACCAAATTTACAAAAGATGTAAATATATTTTTAAAAGTTTATTTTATTATGTTATTTGAGATTGATTAATATGCCTATTTTGTGAATCAAATTTTAGATGTTCAACAATTCGGATGCATTTCCTAAAGTTAAAATTGAAGACATCTGCATACATTGGCCAACCTATTTTGTGGAAAACTTATGAGGTTTTTTGTTAGTTTTAGACAAGTTTTAATTTTGATAGTTAACACAATTTAGACAATTTTAATTTTTTTAATAGTTAAATAGTTTTGTATAGTTGATAAATACTTAATAAATAATTGTAAATGAATTGAGCTGTCTGATTTGGCTTTGGCAATTTTTATACACAAAAATGGATAAAATCAATAAAATAAATACAGTATATAAAAAATTAAATACTTTTACATTGGTTATTACCATAATTACTATAAAATATAACATTTTTTTTACATTCATTATGGCAATAACTAATGTAAAATCTAGAGTTTTTAAATCGGTTGGTCTTCAAACCGATGTTAAAACTAGAGTTTTTACATCGGTTGGACTGCCAATCAATGTAAAAACTTCAAGTAATTTTTTTTTATTTTCTTGTATATAATTTTCAACATCGGCTTTATAACCAATATAAAAATTTTATTTTTTACATTGGGTTTATAACCGATGTAGAAAGATGGGACTTTTTATACCCCTTGAAACAACATTGTCTCTTTAACTACTGTAAAAAGTTATTTTCTTACTGCTGTAAAAAGTCATTTTTGTATTAGTGATTGCTTGGAAAGATTATCATCATCAAGCCTATAGAATGTATAAGCAATCATATATAAAGCACAGTGACATTTACAAGACAGTAATGTTTTCATCTAATAATGAAGATGAACATTTACAATGCACCCCTATTAATCAAGCGCCTTAGTTGGTTTGTTGTCAATCAAAACTCTGCATATAGGTAGCCTTCTTAACTTTTTAATAAAAACATCAATATTATAAGTACAAGTTTGAAAAGAGAACTCACTTTAAAAGACGACCTTATTATTAGGTGGCTAAGAGCGTTCCTTGGACTTGTAAATTTCACTTCTCATATGGGACTCTCCAATGTCGAACTTAACTCATAACATATTAACATCATGTATATAGTAGCATGAATCTAAAGCTAGATCAAGTGGTAAGTGTGGGGAATGAGGTTTGGCTAGATTTAAAGTTTCAAACCTTCCTAATGTAAATAGAATACAATACATACACACATATCAATAATAAAACTCTATTATGATTTGTAATCAGATAATTATATTTACAAATAATCAAGTCTATAATGCTTCTACTAAGATTCAAGCTCTACCAACTTTTGAATGTATAAGATTCTTAACATCAAGAAGAGCTTGTCGCCGGCCCCGGGGGATGAAAAACTTCAATAATAATTAATTATTAGAAGCACAAAGCAGTCTTCCAAACCTATCAGTACTTAAGACAGATAAAAGTTAAGACATTCCATGAAAATTAGTTGCATGCATAATTATCTAAACATACGAAAGTGTGGATAGAAATTTGAAAACTGATCAAATAGATAGAGATATTCATTATATAACGATAGATATGAGAAGTTTGCTCATAAGAATAATGGGGTAATCAATGTTGTGGAAAAGGAGACTAGTGCATGTCAAATGAGTATAAATATAAATGTATTCTTCTATTAGTGGTGATAGAAAAACAAAATGCAATAAATTAAAGAGGCACTGTATTACAAAATTAAAGTAATTAAAAATAATGATAACTAAGATTTTATTTGATTGATTTAGCTAGTGTAATTTTATTGGATAGGAAATAGATGAAATCCATGCAAGAATTTCTCAAGGAAAGAAAGGCACCCCCAATCCTAAAAGAAATAATTATCAATTTGGGAAAATTATGTATTGGTCCTATGGAGCAGTTTTATTTATAAAAAAATTTGCAAAATTTAAAAATCATAGTCAGGTCCCTTGAGACCTGAATGTAATTAAATTAGAGTGCAAAGACAATATTTCCCCTATTTAAAATATATTAAGTCGATTAAGTAATTTACAACCATTTCATCAGTAATTTACAACTATCTCTTTAACTCTTTACAACTATAACTATAATTTTTTACATCAAATATTTAAACCTTTTAAATATTGGATATGTGGAGCTACAATTATAAAAAGTTAAAATGATAATTGTATATTAGTGATGAAATAGTTGTAAATAATTTATGTTAAATTCTGGTAGTAATGTATAATCAGTTTAGGCTTAAATTATTGATCAATGTTGTGCAAAAGGAGAAATTCTTGCATGAACCTAGTGTACTACTCCCTTCATTCCTATATATAAGGTATTTTCTAGAAACTTATTTTTTTCCTAAATATAAGGGTTGTTAGTGATATTTTTGAGTAATTAGACAATTTTATCCATATCTTGAAAAATATAATAGATTATTAATTTTATGTAATCCCTACCACCATCATGATATTAATTATGATATTATTAGTGGTAAAATTGAAGAATCATTGGGTTTTATGTGAGTTCAACTAAATAATAAACCTTTATTAACATACGAGATTCCGTTAAAAACACCTTATATATAAGGATTGAGGGAGTATGTTATTTGTATACTGTCCAATAAAAATACATTACATGTCAAATGACTATAACTATAAATTAATTTTTATATTAATGATGATAGAAAAACAAAATGAATTAAATTAAAGAGGCACTGTATTACAAAATAAAAGTAATTAAAAATAATGATAAATAAGATTTTATTTGATTAAATTGCCTAGTGTAATTTTATTGGATAGAAAATAGATGAAATCCATGCAAGAATTTCTTAAGGAAAGAGAGGCATCCCCCAATCATAAAAGAAATAATTATTAATTTGGGAAAATTATGCCATGGAGGAGCCTTATTTATAAATAAATCTTGCAAAATTTAAAAATCATGGCCAAATCCCTTGAGATTGAATGTAATTTAAAATTAGAGTGCAAAGACAATATTTTCCTTATTAAAAATATATTATGTTGATCAAATAATTTACAACTACTTTATCAGTAATTTATAACTATCACTTCAACTTTTTATAATTGTAACTTAAAATTTTTAAATATTGAATATGTAAAATTACAATTATAAAAAGTTGAAGTGATAGTTGTAAATTAGTGATAAAATAGTTGTAAACAATTAGTATTAAATTTTGTTTGTAATGCATAATTGATTTAACTATTATATATATAAAGTTATAATTGTAAAAAATTAAAGTGATAGTTATAAATTGCTAATAAAGTAGTTGTAAATAATTAATATTAAAATTTTTAAAATACATAATCATTTTAACTATTAGATATGTAGAATTACTAGTAAAAAGAATTGAAGTGATAGTTTTAAATTATTGTGAAGTAGTTGTAAATTATTTAATTGATATAAAGTATTTTTTTAACAAGGGCATTATTGTCTTTTGATCTCAATTTCAAATTATACTAAGGTCTCAAAGAACTTGGTTATAATTTTTAAATTTTATGAGACTCATTTATAAATAAGTTTACTTCATGAGTTTTGTATGTAATTTTTCCCTTTACACTATTATTTTAGAGAAATCTTGAAGGAGTCTTTACCATCGTTCTCCAAAAAACAATATAATATATATAAATTTACTTCATGAGATTTGTATGTAATTTTTTCCTTTACACTATTATTTTAGAGAAATCTTGAAGGAGTCTTTATCATCGTTCTCCAAAAAAAATATAATATATACTTTAACCCTCTCATTTTTTCACAAAATTCTACAACAGTTTAAAATTTTAATTTATTTTAAATAATTTTATTATTTATAAGGTAACTATGAAAACCATAAATAAATTTTACACACATAAAAAAATCAAAGAATATTACCTTAATAATTTAAAAATTATATCACAATATTCTTATTTAGAAATTTTCATTTATTGTATTATCAAATATATTTTCTACCATGCCTCTATTCTTTAATTTTAATGAAATTGATTGTTATCTTAATTTAATAAATATCTAATCTTAACTTTTTAATAATTATTAATATTCATGTTCAATGTATACTTTCACAAACCCACCCCTTTCCTAGTTCTAGCCAAGCATTTGCATTCAATGCTCATCATTGTAATGAGCACCGAGTGCTCATCATAGCCAGTAGCAATCCTGCTCATCATAGCCAGTAGCAATCCTGACCCTCCATTTTAACCCAAATTAATCCATGTCATTCCTTTAAATTAATTTTTAGATATTTTTAATATTATATTTATTAAAATAAAAACATAAAAATTTTAGTATTAAATTTAGACTATTTAGAGTGCATTTAAATGGTTAATTTGTAAAATTTATAATTTTTTTAATATTCAATTAGATCATTTAAATTATATATGAATTATTTAGAATCTATCTAGACAGTCAAATTAAAAAATTATAAAAAAATTAATATTGAATTGGACTACTAGATTAAATATGTATTGGCCTGATTGGTAATGAACATATTTATTAAAAAATTAAAATTTTTTATATTAATAAATATAAAATCAAAAATATTTAACAATTAATTTAAATGGACGGTAGGGATCAGTTTAGACTAAAATGGAGGGCTAGGATTATTCTTGGCCTTGATGAGACGCCGTGCTCATCACTTGTTATAAGCACCAAATGCAAATTGTTCTGTCCAGAGCCTATCGCGTGTGCTTATGATAATTCTCATACGCCCTAAATTTTTTTAATATTATATTTATTAAAATAAAAATATAAAAAATTTTAATATTAAATTTGAACTATTTAGAGTACATTTAAATGGTTAATTTATAAATTTTATAAATTTTTTAATATTAAATTAGATCATTTAAATTATATGTGAATTGTCCAAAGTCTATCTAGACAATCAAATTGTAAAATTATAAAAAAATTTAATAAATTTAATATTCAATTGCACTGCTAGTTTAAATATATATTGGCTAGATTGGTAATGAACATATATATTAAAATTTTAAATTTTTTTATATCTTTTTATATTAATAAATATAATATTAAAACTATTTAAAAATTAATTTAAATGGATAATAGGGATTGATTTGGACTGAAATGGAGGGCCAGGATTTTTCTTGGCCATGTGAGCACAGAATGCAAATCATTTTGTCTAGAGCTTATCGCGCGTGCTTGTGATGATTCTCATACACTATAAATATTTTTAATATTTTAATATTAAATTTGGACTATTTAGGGTATATTTAAATGTTAATTTGTAAAATTTATTAATTTTTTAATATTAAATTAGATCATCTAAATTATATCTAAATTATCCAAAGTTTATCTGGAGAGTTAAATTATAAAATTAAAAAAAAATTAATATTAAATTGGACTGCTAAATTAATATGTATTGGCTAGATTGGTAATGAACATATTTATTAAAATTTTTAAATTTTTTATATTTTTATGTTAATAAATATAACATTAAAAATAATTAAAAATTAATTTAAATAAATAATAGGAAATGATTTGAATTGAAATAGAGGGTTAGGATTATTTTTGGCCTTGATCAACACGCCGTGCCCATCAATTGTGATAAGCACCAAATGCAAATCGTTCCACCAGCCTACTGCGCGTGCAGCGTGCTTGTGTTGATTCTCGTATACCCTGAATTATTATAAAGCTATAAATAAATGAAAAGCCTAAAATTAAATCAAATTATCACTCTTTGTAATTAAAAGCCTACAATACCGTACGCATGCTCCTCAGTCTTCATGAAGTTCAACGATAATATATATTTTGAAGGGTCCACATCGGAGGTTAAGATTCCGAGACCATAGGGTTCACTTTCACTTTGTCATAAAAACATTTATTATAATAATTAACCGTACCATGTTTAATCGTTTTAAAAGTGCATCGCCAATTAACGTTGAATTGTATACTATTTTGATCAATTGAATATGATTCTTTTGGAACTATTGCCTCTAACTTGGCAAGCCCACGTGATAATGTTCTTGTATCCCAACGAAGATATGTTTCCTTAAACAAACAAAGCCCTAAAATATTTTAATCAAACCTCTTGATTTAATAGAAATAAAAAAACATTTATTTATAATATTTCCAACTAAGCATAGCCAAGTGTCAATCATCAACAAATGATGGGATGCATTGGCCATGGTGAGAAAGTGTTGCCCTAATTTATTAACATTATCTTTTAGTATTATAATTCCAACAATGGAAAAATGACACTTTCTATATAGTTACTCTTTGAAAGTTTTCTGCCATCTGTACTCTTTTTCCATTATTTAATTACCATAAAAGTAGACTTGGTCTCTGCTTCATGTTATTTCTTTGTTATTATGCGTTCACACTAGCGTTCGAACTAGCATTTTGATAACCTACATTTTTTAATATATACTTTGTGTTCCCATAAAACTATTAAAGTTTTAAATTAAAACTTTAAATCTTAGTAAATTGTTTTTTATATCGATTCTTTCATTTATCAACATAGTCACTTCTTAAATACTCATGTTTTTTTTAACAGTTTTTCGCCTTTAAGTGTGTGTATATTCAAATTGCAAAATATGCACTCAATGGGGAATACACTGTAAATACTTGTTTTGGTACTATATAGTATGTATGCAATCACACAATCTAGAACTATATACATTTTTACTAATTAAAATAAATTTTCAATTAATGAGGAGTTACTATTTAGGGGCCTTGTATATATTTAGGGTTTGTGACACCTTCATTCGTCATTTCTGACTGTTTTGGACTTTTCGGAGAAACACACAGCGTAGTAGTAAAATGCTTTAGGAACTAGGGTTTGTGTTCTCTATCCTAGTTATATATTTTCCTATATATCTTATCCCTTCCTTTACATTTGTTTTGATGGATTACTGTATTAGGCTGTATATTTTGGATTTTAGAGCAACATCTTGTTAGCTTTTTTGTTCTATGAAGTTTTTCTAGAAATGAAAAGTTTACATAAGTTGAGTTTCGGGAGCTTACCACAATCAGATGTCTCCAAGCTTAAAAAAGTTTATAGAAGTACTTGCAAATATGTTTTAGGATTTTTTTTACCTTTTAATGATATATTTTCTTATTTGATTGTGTTCTTAGTAATTTCTAAATGGTCTCTGATTAATATAGATTAATTAAAGTTTACTAATTGTATTAGGAATAGAAAAATTAGGATACATCTGTCAATTAGGTAATGCAGGTTTGCATTCTAGCTTTTCAAATTATAGTATATTTTCTTACATGATATACACTAGACAATAATATTGAGCATTGATAGTTACTTTATTATTCTGAAAAAAGGTGGGTGAAACCTTAATTTCTTAAAAAAAATTATATCTTCACTAAATATATAATGTAAGTGTCTTAATAATAATAATAATAATAATAATAATAATAATAATAATAATAATAATAATTCCATCTTTGCCGTTGGGCCAATAACATAACTAGGGGTTCATCTTCGTTACTCAGCAGCTTATTGAGCATTGAAGTGCTCATCACCCAGAAAGAAATCCAGGCTATCCAAATTAAATCTGGATGGCCCAAATTTTTTCAATTTTATATTTTAAAAAAGTAAAAATTTATAAATTTTTCTTAAAATGTCTTTATTATCAATCCAAAAAATATTGATTTAATTTGAGTGGTTCAATTTAACATTATAATTTTTATAAATTGACTCTCTATATATACTCTAGATAGTTCAAATTTAATATTTAGATTTAAAAATTTTATTTTTAATTTTAATTTTATATTTAGTAAAATTAATATTGAATTTCAACAGTTTAAAATACATCTAGATAACAAATTTATGAAAATTATGACATTAAATTGAACCACCTAAATTAAATTAGTACTGTCTAGATTGACTATGAATATATTCATAAAAAATTTTATAAATTTTTATTTTTATAAAATATAAAATTAAGTGGGCCATTCTGGTGATGAGCACCTTGGTGCTCAGCAAGCTGTTGTGCACAAAAAGAGTAGTAAAAAAAAATAAGGGTATAGTTGAACAATAATTATAAAAATTACGTAATGCCTTCTATTTTGGACCAATCAAGATTTCTAGAAGATGTCTTATATTATGGTTGGAAGGAGTATGTGTTAATGTAACAGCCCTCCGCTCACCCCGCCTACCCGAGGTCTTTTGCGGCGCTGGACACTCTCCCCCCAGGCCCCACAACAGGGCGACCCCACCCCTTATGGTGAGCATCAGGAGACAAAGACTTCCCCGCAGTAGTGTGCGGATTATTCCCCTTGTGGAGAGCCTCCCCAGGTTCGATCCTCCAACCTCTCCTACATAACAAAATTGAGGCTGAACCTGGTACCATTGAACCACGTTGACTCAATGGTACCAGACTTTGCCTCAACTTCGTTAAGGTGGTAGAGGTTGGAGGTTCGAGTCTGGGGAGGTTTCAAAAGACCCCCGTGAGGGTGGGGTGAGGAATAACCACTGTACCACCAGTGGGAAAGCCGGCAATCATGTGTGTTGTTCAGCGCCTGGGAAAAGACCCTGGAGAGGCAGTGATGACCCAGGAGGGCTGTTATAGTTAACAAACCTCTTACATTAACTATAGTTAGCTAATGTGAGGTTTAAGATTGAGATCGAAGATTAAGACCCCACTTGTAACTTGAACTCATTATGAACAAAATAGTAATTAATGTTTAGCACATGTAAGTAGTCGTTGGAACGGTGCAATCTGAGTTGGAGGCAGAATTTCGATCTTCTTTGAAATCAATGAAACAAGATCTTGTTGATGGAGATTAATTAATTAAATAATAATGAACTTGAATTTTCAATTGCTGTACAGTACGAGGATATATAAATATATATATATATATATCTGATGAATGTGATTAGCTTTTCGGAGTACATTCGCCGAACAAGCTGGAAAAGATCACTTAGTGTTTGCTTCCTTTTCCTGAGATCCTAAGAAAGACGATTATGTTCACCACTTGTTCCTCCTCACTTGAACTTTTCTTTACGCTTAAACTGTTCAAAAGCAATTTTATACTTTATTTTAGTGTACTCTTATGCATTTTTAACATTGATTTTAGTTGTTCCTTAGACACTCGTAGCTTCAATGGTGAGGATGTCAACTTTTTATTAGTTGTTCCAAATATAAGGAATATTCTTGTACTTAAGCATTTCACTAGTGTGTGTCTAACTGTATCATATCTCTCTCTCTCTCTCTCTCTATATATATATATATATATAACTTGTTAGCTTGTTTAAGCGTGACTGGACTTAAACTGCTATGAAAAATCTCATATTAAATAAATTTGGGTTTTATAAATACTCCTTTTGGATCATAACATAAGTCATTGTCAACTAATTTACGTTTCCAAAAAAAGTGGGTTAAAATATTGATTTTCTAAAATATTTCAAATCCTTCTATTTGTTTCCTTGGGTGGAATAAATATAATATTTGACTTATTTTAAACACTCTAATCAATTATTTGAGTAAAATGTAATAAAGTAATGGTATAATTAGAAAAAATATACAAAACCTATCAAATGGTATATTTTAGATCAATCAACCAAGGCTTCTAAAAAAACAAAAGCAAAAAACATTACATGTTGTGGTTAGGAGAGAGTAATATATAATAAAATAGGACTCAAAGTAAGTATTAAGATTTTAAATTAAAATGTGATACCTCTTTTCACTACTTTTCATCCACTAATTCTTCCCTGTTTCACCAGTTGCTAGGCATTCCTAAGATATATAACTTCAGCTTAAGAAGCTACAAAAGAGATAAATTTTTCTTAGTTCAACGTCACTGCTTACGTCTAATCTTATTGTTGAGAATACTTAAAGACTGTCACGCAGTAAAGTTGTCGTTATAAAATTCAGAGTACAAATCTTGATCAGACTTTATGGGAAAAATGATAATAAAATCTTTTTAAATTATATAAATGATTATTTGGTCCTTTAAAATACCATGCTTTCATTAAAGTTTTTAAGGATTTATGTGTTAATAAATTTTAAAGTAAAACGATCATTTTTACCCCCATTGAAAATAACAAATTCCAATCACAATTTTTTTTAAGAAATAATAGCTTTTGTTCTGTCAATCATAAGAATTAAACAAAAAATCATAACTTATTAAATATAATTATTTCTATGTCAAAATATAAGCCTCAATTATAATTTTTGCTTAAAGAATAATAACCTCTATTTTGTAAATTGCAAGGTTGAACAAGAAATCACAATTTGTCAAATGTAATTTCTGTTCTTGAAAAATAAGTTCTTAAAACAACAAGCTTCAATCACAGTTTTTGTTTAAATAATAATAACTTTTATTTAAAGAATTATAAAAATTAAATAAAAAATTACAACTTGTCAATAAGGGTAAAACGGTTTTTTTTTTCAATTTAAAATTTATTGACATAGGAGTCTTGAAAACTTCAATAAAATTATGACATTTTGAAGGATTAAACTATCATTTATATAATTTTAAAAGATTTTATTATCATTTTCCTGATTTCAATTTGTCTTCCTTGTATACTTTGATTCCATTCCTATATAAAGCCTCCAATCTGATATTCCTATTACAAGTATAAAAAGTCAATTACTAACACATGCATAGTGAAATGACCTCAAATTCGTATTTGTATAAGTCTCAGTTACGAAATAATATCTTAATTAAAATAGATTATTTATTATCATCAAAACTTGGAAAACCTTGGGGCTAATAATATGTGTATGTATATTTATATACACATGGTAATTGCGGTTGCTATATATGATCGCATGAAATTATGGGGGAAAAAGTAGTGATAATAATAACAGCTGAATTTGATTAAATCCGACAATACTTCAATCCGATCCAGTAATAAAAGATATCATATATTACTTTAATAGAAAACATCAGCATTTTTATCATGGTCACACAGTAAATATATATGGTTGTGTTTATTCTTTAAGAAAATTTTCATATTAATACTAAGAAATGAATACCCCTAAGGATGAAATTCGCAACCAACTAATTAAGATTGAAGAGATATATTTGTAATATTCTAGCTATCTAATTGCAAAATGAAAATGAGATGGAAAGAGAGTTTTTTTAAAAAAAAAAAATACGAGGCCACGAGATGAATTGTGTAAAAGGTACAAAAATCAAGCTATGTCAAAATCCAAGATAGTGTACTCCCTCCGTTCAAAAACGTAGGACATTGTTGGAGAGATTAGATGTTAAAAAATATAAAGTATTTTTAGTATTTTGAGATGTAATTATTGCCTTTTTTTTTTCTAAAAGTACCCCTATTAATAAATGACTTTATATTTATTATTGGATATTTAATATGGGTAAATATGAAAATATAAGGTTAGTTTAAAAGTAGGTAACTAATTTATTGGAGGTGACATTCAGTTAAAAATACTTTACATTTTTAACGGAGAAATATCATGCATGAACAGCACTTTGTCAATACAGTCTTGTAGAGAAACCACAAAGAGAAAAGTAGCTAGGTACGTACGTAGGTTGGTATGAATGATTCATATGCCTAGATATAACGTTATTCAACTAATTAATTAATGGAAAAATGACAATAAAATTCCTCTAAAATATATAAATAATAATTTAATTTTTTAAAATGTCATAATTTCCTTGAAGTCCCTTGAAACTTTTCTGTCATTAATAAATTTATATAAATTATCAAATTACCCTTATTGAAAATAAAAGATTTATGATTTTTGTTTAAATATTCACAACTTTTCTTCTTATATTTGTGACAATGCAAACAAGAAATTTAACATGTGAAGTTATGATTTGTTGTTGCATTGTTATGAATATGAGAAGAAAAATTGTGAATATTTAAACAAAATTTGTGAATCATTTATTTTTAATAAGGGCAATTTAGTAATTTATATAAATTTATTAATGACAACAAAGTTTCAAGAGACTTTAGAAAAATTATGGCATTTTGAGGGACCAAATTAGCATTTATATATTTTAGAGAGATTTTATTATCATTGTCCCTTGTTTAATCAGTGATTGTTATATGAGAGTGGTTAAAAGTTTTTCTATGAGGCAATTTCTCTGTGCTATATATATGAATTCACTACTACAAAAAATAATTAATATAATGCCATTTATTAAAAAGTTATACGAAAAAATATTATATATATAAAGGCAGGAAATTAGAGAAAGATTATTAAACTCTAAACGGGTTATTTGAGATAATTGTTTAGTATTTATTTCACGGTTTCTGTTTCCAAATCGTTTTATACATATTACTAAACGGTTCTGATGGTTCTGTTAAAAAAACTAATTAGTAATATATTTTAAAACTCCTTCCCCTTCCTCATGTTCAAACACAACGTCTTCAAAGAAAACACAGACCCGCCTCTCCAAAACTCGCAAATTACCATTTCTAGTATGTCATGACCCAAAATTTGAGTTGTAATCGGCGCATAGGCTAAATTAATTACTTTACCTACTTAGCCCAGCAAGCCTAAACAAATTATACTTTTTTTAGAAAGTAAAACAAGAAAACACAATTATTCTCCATGTGAATTTTCATAATTTATTATAAAATTTTATTATTAAATCAAAGCAACACCTCAAATTAGCAAACATGTTTTGCGTGTAACCATGATTGTTTTATTGACAACAATCCAACATCACACATTGACTCTAACACCCTCATAGTAGTCATGACATCATGAGATCCCACAAGATTGATTGATCCTTACATTATAATCCATATGTCAATGGAGTATATATAGTAAACCAACACAAGTACTTTTACTAAATGCTTTATGTGAAAATAATGAAAATAATTGAGGAATGAGTCTACTATTGATTTAGTGAGGGCATAAATAACAAAGTGCACAAAAAAAAAAAACAAAGATGCATAAGAATTTTTTGCAAATGAATTTCATGAGATAAATAAAAAAGGCCAACATATTTGAATATTTTCATAAAATATAATTTTTGACCTAAGGAAGAGGAAACAAAATTCACTAGTACTTCAACTCAATAAACCAAACAAGCATATAACAATCATCAACACTCAATCTTTCACTTCAAAACATTACATCACATCCTTCAATCAAGCCAAACAATCATATCATTCAATCACAACAGTCATTTTAGACAATTATGTTACTGAACATTCAATCACAACAGTATTTCAATGAACACCCATTTCCAACCTGGGTGGGGAATAATCATCCCACCTATAACATAAACTATATATTTATCTTCAATGTACAATAGTGGATAATAATTGTTCTACCAATATATTATATAGTATACTGCATGCCGCACAATTCATGGTGAGAAATAATCATCTCACCTAATAGCATACACACACACAACCTGGTAAAATAAATTAAATGAGAAAAAGGAATAGAGAAAAATATGTAAAAAGAACAATGGAAAACATTAATAGTGGAATACAAAAATTCTTTTTTGTGAAAATAATTAAATTTAATTTTGAAAACATAAAAATTGTAATTTATTACAAAAAAGAAAGATAAGAAAATATAATAATGTGAATGTGATTGTAGTAGTCATATCAGTACTAATAGTACACAATATCTTCTCCGTTTGTACAATCATTACCCAATATCAAATCCAAGGAATCATAATTTTCAACAAACAAAATATAATTAAAAATAGTACTAGGTGACACAAAATTTTTGAATTTGCTTCCCATACAAGGTAGATTAAAAACCAAAAAAATGAATAGTTGAGATTAAAAGAGATAGCAAAGGTGAAAATGAATAGTGCCACTTTGTTATTCATACACTCACTAATAGTAGAGATTTCACTTTGCACAGACAACTGCTGTGAATGTCTTGTCTATATCACTTAATGTGGGTTTAAAATATCAATAAGGCCATCTTCAAGAAATTATTAATTTGAATCTAATTTAAGTTTCATTAAAGCTCCTACACCTTCACTCTCAAATTGACCATATGAATATTTTTGTGTTCGGTATTACTTAACACTAAATAGATTCACTAGTTATGAAATTTAGTATCGTAGAAACTTCATATTACATATAGCTCTAAAGAGGTTATTGAAGAGGAAAAATTTTAGAAAATAACGATGAAGAAATAAGGTGAAATTGACTTACCCAGTGAAAGATAGATCACGCACTATGAAACTTTGTCCTGCTAAGAGGAGCCTATGGGGAGCGGGAGTGGGTGAGGATGTGATGTAACATAAAATTTGTAGAAATATACCTATGTAAACCCTAACTAAAATTATATATATGGCCCAAAGTCTCTCTCTCTTTTTAGAATTTATTTTTATTAAAATATTTTCAAATCTTTATATCCCTACCTTATTTATTTTAAAATTACCAAATCTCACCCAATCAAATTTAATTACTTAATTAATTAATTTTTTAATTATTTTTTATTTATTTAATTTTTAAGGTGTGAAGCAAATTTATTTGATTCGTTTTTAAAATTTAGATTTCAAAATATGTTGAAAATATTTATCTAATATCTACTTGATTAAGAAACTAAAGATTTTTCTTAGCTCCAACTATAAAGATAAATTTATTAACAATCAGATTTTTTCTTTTAATTGTATTTATAATTCTTAATATATAAATTTCACACATATTATTTTCGGGCATTACAATATTTTTCCCTCCTCAAAAAATTCGGCCCCCGAATTTCTAATGGCACCTTATGTGAGATTGAAATATGCAATTAATTTTGCTACATGACTTTGTTAACTTCTAAAAATTTCTAATTCTTTTTATAAAGATTGATTATGTCATTTGCTCTAAAAACGATCATTACTTTTGCTTTCTAATCTTTGACTTGTTTACCTATCATGACCTTTTGTATCTCGCCATAAGGACATCCATCCAATTGGATAGTGTATGTTGAAACTCATGGAAAAGATAAGTGTTTTGATGCTAATATATGCTCTCTTTGTTAAAAAATATAAGACATATTTAACTAAATTGCACCTCAATAAAGTAGTTATTTGTTTTCAAATTAACCATATCTTTTCATATTTATCCTTATTTAATAGAGTGTTTCACCCTAAAATAAATATAAAGTACTTATTCAATAGGAGTACTTTAAAAAAAGACAATGATTACACTTTAAAAGGCTAAAAATATCTTACATTGTTGAATATTCAAACCCTCAAAAAAATTTTATATTTTTTTACAGAGGGAGCAATTATTTGCCAAAAGAACTTTGAGTTAAAAATTTATAGTTACCCTAAATAGAAAACATAAACAAAATCTAAAGAAGGAAAAAAAAAAAAAGAAAATCTTCCAGCTTGGAAGAGCTTTTCTCTAGACTCTATAATATACCTCCTAGCCTTTAAATATAAGATTGCTTGATTTGAGAGGCTTTTGAGAAGTTTGTTCATAATTAATTCATCTTCCTTGGGCCTAAATCTGGATAGATCATGCCTAATATTCTAATTTGCAATATCTAATTTAAAACATTATTTAATTATCAAATTGGGTCTTTCGGAGATTAGTCCGCGTGCGGTCAGACTACTGTACAAAAAAGGCATTCCGAAGCGCTTATTTTTTTACCTACGAAAGCCTACAGTCCTGTATATATTGGAGCACTTTCAAAAGCAATCTCGTGTAAGTGGTCTATGGGAAGCATTGCCATAGGCATCTCATGCGACAAACACTTAGGGAGGCCTCCAGGAGTGTTTTTGACAGAAGTGCTCCTATAAATGGACCTGCCAGAGTACTTTTAAGTAGAAGCGTTTTGGTACGCCACAAATTGGAGCACTTCTACGTAAAAGAAATCCTGTAGCTTGAATTTTAAAAAAATTATTTTTTTACAGTACTATATGCTACATAAATTTTTGTACAATACTCTAAAATTGACACCATAAAAAGATAAAAAAATATACTTTACATAAAATTGTGCACAATATTCTAAAATTGACACCATAAAATGATAAAAAATGTACTTTCATTTAAAATTAAAAAAACAAATTTTTTTTTTTGAGTTAGTAGCTACAATCTCAACCGACTATTCTAACCACAAAATTAGTGCACAGATTTTTAATCTAATCTAATCTTCTAAATAATACACTATAAGAACAAAAATATTATCTAAAACCAAAAAAAAAATTGTCTTCTACAATAAGCCAACCTGCAAAAATATACAAAACAAAAGTTTAGACAACATTAATCTAAAAAAGTCAAGAACAAAAAAAAATAATATAATACTATAAAGAACATAAATCTGGAGATGAATAAATGAGAACACTTACTTGTTGGCCAAAATAATCTTGGTTCACCATATAATGTTATAAAAATCATTGTGAGAAATCCTTACCATCATTGACACTAGAAATCATCTTCACATCTGAGTCTAACCAAGGCTTGGAATCAAAAAAATTTTCCTCTTTACTATCTGTCTAGGAAAATATAAATATAAAAAAAATTATATATATATATATATATATATTCACATTCAGGTCATGCATGGAAAAAAGAATGAATACGCAAACTCGACTTGAATGCAATATATGGGAAAATAAAATCAGCAAAACAATCAACAAAAGAGTGATAAATTCAACAGACAAGATTTATTTTGATTTTGAAATGTTATAAGCAAGAGATAACACATAGAGCTTGGATATCCTACTTTATTTTCCATATCTTATTTTCTACTGTCAAGTATGATTAGGCGCATCATTTTATGCACTGCTTCACATTGCAGATTTTCAGCAATCTAAGAGTTTTGAGAAGAAAAGCCTCATAATTTTATCTTCGTCAATATTACTTAACAAATTTTGCATTTAACAAAGGCCTTCCATCTAAAATCATGAATCCATGATATTATAAAGGCCTTCCATTCTCATTTGACAGTGAATGCCCATTCTTACCTCATTATGTGATCCACTGGTCCGAGAAGACTCAGAAATTAAACATAATATCATAATGGCATTTCCATTCAGAAAAGAGGCGTTCTTTGGTGAGTTTCACTATACAGATTATGAGAAGCTTTCTGGCTTGCCATCTGTAGATGAAGTGATTTCATGCATGGGCCTGCATCATATAGAATTATAGATGTTTATATTTTAATCAAATATAAAATATAATTAATTAATTAAATACTATCACAAATCTATAATGGAAAAGTTTATTCAAGAATATATAGAATAAGTTCTAAATACTATCATACAACAATTATCTTTCCCTCCCTCCACAATTATCTCAACGTAATTAAATTGTACAAAGGCAGAAAGAAAAGTCCATTATAAAACCATGACAATAACGATCAGCAGGATAAAAGCTGAACACATAATGGTGATAGTATTGGGGTAAAAGCGGAACACATAGTGGTCATGCCTAGATGCTACAAAAGCACATAACGGATGAATTTATGATGCAATTCAATGTACTGGATTTACAGATGCATAGTCATCAATCCTAAATCATTGATTAATGATCCTCAATCTTCTTTTGCTTTCTTTATTTGGTCCCTGTGATTGTGCATGTGTGATCAATTATCTAATTTGCATTTAAGAAAAAAGATTTTCAGTATAATGAAACAGTTATTTTACAATGAATCTGTTCATTGTTTCAACATTCACAAGATTATACCAATTAAAATTTGGACACAAGAATTATGAGGTTAAATGTTAATGTTGCAAAAGCCCTAGTGTTCAATGACACGCTTTAAACCACAAGGGACAAGCCAACTTTGAGCCAATCCAAAAGGAGTAAACTATGATTTACTCTTTAATTTAAATTAAGAATTGAAAAGAAAATATAATGAATAATGATCTATACCTAAAGGATTGTTTAAACCAGAAAAGCAACTGCAGGAGGAAAGCATGATCATTTTCAGATTTTAATGGATTGAAGTTCCCTACCTGAAAAATGTTAGTTAGATTTACCAAGTACCATATACCATAGCAGCATTAAACAAAGCTATGTGATGGAGAATTACTCCAGGTGAAGAAATGCAACTTCTTCCAGATATATCAAGAACTATGCTGAGTTTTTTTAAAAATATATTTATCAAAGGATAAATGGCATTGTTGTTATGCATGGTTCTCGCAGAGACTTAATGAATTTGTGTCAGAGTTAAGAGACCCAAGAACACAGAATGTACGATATAAACAAACGATTGCATGCATAAAGGCCATTTATTCATTAGTATGATAAAAGAATCATAGATCCCGAGAAATAAATTAGAACTTGGAACACAGGGCAATAACGTAGAGTAGAAGCATATATTAGAGACGACCCATGCTAACTTCAATAAGAGGATTATGAGCATAAAAAAGAAAAAAATTAATTATAAAACATAGAGCTGTACCAATTCTTCCAAAGACTCCCAACTAAATTTAGGATCCGCAGCATCCACAATACATGATCAAAAAGCACCACATCATAGTTCACAGCCAATACATCTTCGTCTTGTTTTGACTTATCGATCAGAGCATTTAGCAGAAGATGGTTCAGATACTTAGAGCTAATCAAGTACCTCTTCCCTGTACTCTCGACATATATAGTTACACAGTGCTCCTCGTTGTCTCGTTCTTGGCTTCTCCACGTGATGTCTTTTTTGGTCGATTTGGATCTCAGGCTACTGTACGAGGATGATCTTCCTAGTTGCCTGGACAAGCTCTTGCACTTTCCGAGTATCAGATTGATCTTCTTCATTGCTGAGATAAATTTATTTAAGGGGGGAAAAACCTCACCTTCATTGAGTTACAGACCTGAAGATAGTAGAAATCTAGAAGACAAGATCCCCGTAAATGAAGTTCAGACCCACGGCTCTGATCAGAAGAAATGAGAAGATGGGACGTCGAACGGCTCAGAGCCACGGCTTACCTTCAACGACGGCTCAGACCCACGACACAAGAGACGGCACAGCGTCGATTCGCTGGGTTTCCACTTCAACGGAGCTACACGGCTTCAACAGATTCGACGGCTGGGTCGCGGCAGCGTTTGACAGCTTCAACAGTGACTTTCAACGGCATCCACGGGACCACGGCGGCGTTCAAAGGCGGTGTAGGACTTAGGGAGAGGAGAGGAGAAGGGTAATTGGTCTCCCTGCTAATCCAAAAATTATAAAATAATTTTAATAAATTTTTTATTTTTAATATAATCTAGATTTAATTTAAAAAGTTCAATTTAATATTAAAATTTTTATATTGATTTATATTGATTATTTAGATATATTTTAGATGGTTTAGGGCTTTGCAGAGTACATCTAAATAATCAATATACATCAATTATAAAATTTTAATGTTAGATTGAACACTTTAAATTAAATCTAGATCGGATTAAAAATAAAAAATTTATTAAAATTATTTTTAAAATTTTTAAAATTTTTTATTTTAATGTATAATTATATAATAATACTTTAAATTCAGATCATTTAGATTTAATTTTTATAAATTTTTATTTTAATAAATATAATATATAATCATATTTTAAATCTAGACCATCCAAATTAAAATTTGAATGGTCCAGATTTCATCCCAGGGATAAGCGCATAGTGCTCATCCTTGGAATGAGCAAGGAAACTGGACATGAAGAAAGGAGAAGAGGAGTAGGGGTGCAGACTTGTGGTAGCTTGAATAATGTGAGAACTAATTTGCCTTCCATGCGATGAGATTTGGGCTATTCAAATTTTAATATGGATGATTCAAATTTAAAGCATTATTACATATTATATTTATTAAAATAAAAATTTATAAAAATCATAAAATATAATATAATATAGATTTAATTTAAAGGGTTTAATTTAATATTAAAATTTTTATCATTAATGGATATTGAGTGTTCAGATGTACTCTACACAGTCTAGATTAAATCTAAACTATATAGAGTACATCTAATAGTTAATATATAATAATTATAAAAATTTTAATATTAAATTGGATCCTCCAAGTTAAATTTAGATCAGATTAAAATAAAAAATATATTAAAATTATTTTATAATTTTTATGAATTTTTATTTTAATAAATTTAAAATTAAAATATATGATAATGCTTTACATTTGGACCATCTAGATTAAAATCTGAATGGTCCATATCTCATCATAGGATAAGCATCATGTGATGAGTAGGGAAACCAAGTCCAAATAATGTAGCGCTATCCCTATGATGAGTAGGGAAACCAAATCTGAATAAGATGGGGTTCTGATTCAAAATTAAATAAAAATAATGCCCAACGCTCCACATGGAGTGCTATGAAAGGGATGGTTATTTGATGCTAGGAAGGAATGGTTATATTTTTCTAAAAAATATTAATAAGAAAGGATTAATATGTAATTTAGATCCTAAACTATATATTCAAAAGCAATTTAAATCTTAAACTTATATTTAGTATATTTTGAACAATAAATAATTGAATTTGGGGTAATTTTGCCCCACTGTTAAATTAAAACAAATGTGTGTTACTCTTTTAAAAAAAAAAATAGGGCCTGATGTAAAATTTTTCTCAAAGGAGGGTAGAATAAAGAGGGAGAGTGGAATTTGAGAAAAATTGCACATTAGATTGCATTTTTTTTAAAAGTAATGGACATTAAATTTAATTTAACAGTGGGGGCAAAATTTTCCTAACCTTAATTATTTATAATTCAAAATATACCAAATATGAGTTTAAAGTTTAAATTGTCCCTAAACCTATAATTTAGAATGTACCAAATATGAATTTAGAGTTTGAATGTAGTTAATTTTTTTTATTTTTTATATTAATAATATAATAATGGTAATAATATCATTAGGTAATTAAGTATAATTACATAAAATTATAAAAATTTAAATATAAATTAATATTTTACAAATTATATTTTTATATTTACTAATGTTATAAATAATAAATTAGTTAAAATAACTTATATTAATGATTTATAAGAAGAAATGTATGATCCAAGATGAAAAAATAATTTAAATAATAAATATATTAATATTAATATCATTAGTTAATGTTAAAATAATGGGTTAAGATGCATTTTTGCCTCTAAAGTATTTTTCAAAAAGCATCGAACACCCTAACATTTCTATTGGAACAATTTTGCCCTTAAAGTTATTAAAACAAAGCATTTTTTTTCCTTTTCTATCAAATTTTCAACATTGACCATTAAAAAATTTGATGGAAACAAAACAATTACTCTATCTTAATAATTTTAAGGGCAAAATAACTCTAACAAAAATGTTAGGGTGCTAGGCGCTCTTCGAACAATATTTCAAGGGCAAAAAGGCACATTTACCCTAAAATAATTAATAAACTATGGGTGTTGTACTCCGCAAGTGCACAAATCATAGCAAGTAATATAGAGTGAGTAGAGTATTATTTTACAGATATTTATATTAAAATTATGGTCAAACAAAAGAAATTATAAATTCAATTAAGTTGAAAAAATTCAAAGTGTGATTGGTGTTTAAAATATAAATTAAATGAGTGAAAAAGTATAAAAAAAAAGAAATTGATTCAAGACTTTTTGGAAGTAATTAGGCCTACAATTATTTATCTCACTTTTACTTCAAGAATATTCAATCAACCCCCCCATATAGTTTGCTCCTAATAATGAAATTTATCCTCTTTGTGCTTGATTTCTTCATCTAACAGCCTTCCAAAAGCATCATTAAGAGTCCATAAATGCATCCAACCAAATTTTAAACCAAAATATCAATAAATTAGCTTCAAAATACCAAAATAGAGCCATGGTTTGAATTTCCAAAACGATATGCACATTTTTCTAATTTGAGTATTCAAAATATGTGCAATTATGCCAAAATATATTAAAAATCCAAGGAAAAGGTGCTCAAATGACATGTAATTCTAGACGTTAATAGATGGTCTTCCAGAATGCTTGTTGTATTAAGTGCTCCAAAGATATGGGCCTTTTAGAGATCTTATATCCAAAAGAACACCGGAAGGTACTCTAGAATGTGAACTACTTATTTTTATAAGCACTTCAATATGTTTTGCATAAATTTTTAGGAGCATTTTGCATATAAATTCTCTAATATGGGCACTCTGATAGGCCTTTTTTTATAGTAGTGTTAGGCACAATTATATCATGCCCATGTGTAGGCAACTATTGAAGCTCCATGTCTGTTTGGCTATTAGTGTATGGTTGAATACCAAAACCTGGAAACATCCATGAGTGGTTAATAGTTGTACTATGTAAAATCTTGATTTTTAGATAATAAAGAAATTGTGTTAAACAAATTGTGGAATTTAGCTCTTATTGAGGATAAAAAAATAATAATAATAGAAAATTATATTATTTTGAGGTTTAAATTAAGGAATGAGTTTGTATTTGAGGTTATTTGAGAATAATAATATGATTAGGCAATTAATTATGAATCAAAAATTTAAGCTTAAAATCACATAAGAGATGTTTAGATAAAATTTTAAGATTTAAAATATATAAATAAATATGTGTGTGTGGGTTAAAAAAAAAGGTGCAAGGCTTATTTTTAGATCTCACATCAGTTAGATATGGGTAAATGGATGGTTTCCTCAAATATAAATGCTGGAACGTGCATCAAGAAGGGGGGAAGTGGGTATTGCAGTAATTTGTGAAAATTGCAACTTGTAACCCATGAAATTTGGATAATTCATTCAAACTCATAGTTTTTTTTTATATATTCTTGTTCGGTTGTTTTAAATGATGCATGACTTGTTGGAAATTTTTATCTGGTTAATTATTACCATGTGGTAAGCCCTTATTGGACCCAATGAGTAGTATGTAGCTTAGTCCAACTCACCTTTAGTTGGGTAATTTAGCATACAGGCATGGCAAAAAGAGAAAATAAAGTATAGTCATGCAATTAAATATTTGTTTGGTTTATTTGAAAATATTGTTCGGTTAAATGTTTTTGTGTGCCCACTTAATAATTGCATGATTAGTTATACTCACATGCATCATCACATATTAATTTTTGGTTATCGAAAATTTTTTCTCATTACTAGTAGTTAATATTTTTACAAGAGCAAGTCCAGTCGAAAAAGCACCAAAGACGTAACTTTGGTATATGAGATACCACCTTTTACATTGCCTCTTATTTTAGATTATGTAATGTATCTGATGCCAACTTAAAACATATCTTATTTTGTAGAATATATACTTTTTATTAACTGTATTTATATGATCAAGAGGATCATGTTTGCCCCTTTTGATTGTCACACCCCAATACTAAAGGTATGATCAGCATAACACATGGGGTAAATTCATATTCCTAAATCTTAATTAACTAGAAATTAAGTTAAAATATCTATATATGTAAGCTATATATAACAATAAAGTTCATAAAGTTTTAAAAATTTATGAAAATTTTGACAAAATCTCCCCTATAGTTTGGACCTTCCAAAATTTCCACAACAACAAAACTTGTTAATCAAACCAGCAAGGAGGCTAGCTCCATTTCAATAATTTACATGATACAAAATAAGATTAGGACTTAACTATGATGCATGTGGAGCACTAAACTATGATTACAAAATAAAATACATAATTTACCAAAATAATAATCATGATAGGCTTCCTCCGTTCAAAAAACAAAAGGATCCCTTAACAATCTACTAGAGGAATAGGGTCAGTTATAATATCTGAGACCAAAAAAATTATCGATGAGTAGCGTTACAATGAAAATTATAATTTAAAATATACACACACATATATAAATATAATAACTAATAAATTTAATTCAAAATGACTTAATGAAATCATGAAACATATACTTTAGCTAACAATAAATAATGAGTATTCTTAACAATGTAATCGTAAAAAATGCTATCAGAATCACATAAGTGGGTTAAAATTTGTACTGCTCATAAAATATAAAAATTTCCAGTAATGGTGCAATTAGATAAAATGCTTTTGGAGAACTAATTTAAAAATAAAAATTTTACTTTAAATCTAGGAGGGCTTTATTAGAACAAATAACAAGCATGAACACACAGTCCACAAGGATAAATAACAAATCAAGTGCGGCTGAGAGCCACGAAACAAGCATGGCAAAAGCCAGAATCAAGTGTAGGTACAAGGCCTGCAAAAACAAGTGTGGGTATCACACTCGAATAACCGTCCCTCCATTCCACATGTGTTGGACGTCACATGGGACTAGCACCTCCAATGTACCCTGCTAGTTAAATGTACCATGGTACGTCAAGGGCTAATAGAACTGCTGTTAGCAACCAGTATTCTGAACTCAGTCCCCCTTAATTAAAACCAAGCATATATGGAGCAAGAAAGTATTATCAAAATTATCATTTTCAAACACTGTTCAACTATCATTTTTCATTACTTAAATTTTCTTTCATTTCCTCCATATACGAATAATTTCATAAAAAGAAATTATCCACATATAATTAAATAACTAAACTACTTCTAAGAAACAATATCATTTCTCGTATATCCATTTCAATTATTACTTATCAACAATATAAATCAGTAAAATCAATGCATTTCCAATAATAAAACAATTGTTAGAAAAAATATAATTACAAGAGTATTTGTACAATTTATAAAAGAATAATAGTAAAATTTAAATGAAGGAGATTTATTAACACTTTACTAGAAATTGATTTGGAACGCTACCCACTCACTTGAATTCTCAAAAATCTTATGGTCAGGCTATCTTGATTTCTTGATTACTCCAATATTGCCCTAATTTAATTTAGCATGTAAACCACCACATTTCATGTCATTATGATTTCTTTTCTTAGTATAATCAAGTGAAATTAATATTTAAGCTCTTCAATTATTCATTAAATTTCTCAATAACACCTTAAATTCTCATCAAACCCTTCAACAACCTCTATTAAGTAGTCAATGGCACATTCAACCACAACTATTAATGCAACTTTTTTTCAAAGCTTAATAAAATTTTAATAATCCTATTCCCATCAACTTCTTCTTTCAAGCATACTTGCGAATACTTTGAGTATATCAAAAATTTAGTTCACAATAATCATCCAATAATTTAATCAACGTTTAACAATAACTTTATTATTACCATTGAGCTCATATCCAAACTACAACAGTACACAGCATCTGCTTAAAGTACAAATCAATTTCCTCAAAATTATAACAGACATTAGGAGGAACAGAGACACATTGTTTGACCAGGGGAAGGAGAAAGGATGATTCATGCTACCTATAAATTCAAAGGAGAAGAAAGGATCGCCGTCTAACCTTGAATAGAAGTGCAGAAACAACAGCCTCTCCTTAGTTCATAGACTACCCCAAAAGACAAAGGAAGAATTAAACCTAGCTGCTCCACGTGAGGAGGGAGCAGAATCAGCATATGTATATAAAAAAAAAAACTTGAGCTTTCCCTACAAACACACACGGTGCCTAGCAGTAGAGGAAAAAGAAAAAATAAGGCTGAATATGCGTGCTTACACCTCCTTTATTAGTCACCAAACAGAACAAAAATTCAGCTCATCATCAGACAAACACGGACGAACAGCGAAGAGGAAGATAATGAACAATTTTTGTAGCGAGGAGAAGAGAGGATCAACGATTTACCTCAAACTACAGTACAGTGATGACAGTTCAAGATCAGCACGTGGTCGAGATTGGTAAAGGAAGCAGGCTCTGTTCTACAACTCAAATAACGACGACAGAAACCAGAAATCGTGACCACAAAAAGAGAAAAATTTAGCTTATCGTACACCTATATAAAAGTTCAGCAGATAGAGAGCAAGAAGCATTGAAGCTACACACAAGCACACGCACACGGACGCTCTACCTGGATAGATAAGCAAAAGATGACAGCAAAGAAAGAATAAATTCTAGCGAGCCACTTCTAGCTGCCAAGACACACCAATTAAGCCACCAGTGAGAGGAAGAGCAAGTCGAAGGTGAAGAGGTGGAGTTCGATGGTGATGAGAAGGGAGAACTAAAGGTTGGTGAAGAACAAACACGAATGCTGTGTTTTTTTGTCTCTTTCACGTGAAGAAATACCATCAGATAAGGAAGTTTGGGAAAATTACAAGAAAAGCACCAGGAAAACTACAAAAAAAGACCCAACAAAAATTGCAAAAAGGACCCAAAATTCTTTTATAATCTAAAATAAAATAAAATCAGACCTGAAAAAAAAATTTTAATAAAATATCCCTTGGAAGGAAATTTTGTTCAAATTAAAAAGTTTTGATTGCTACATTGATCCTTGACTTGATTTCAATATCATGTCATGATGATTTTGTTTGTCCCTCATAGTTCTAATTGCTTTTTAGGGATGTTAATAACATAACAAAATTTATTTGGAAGCATTGAGTATTTAGTGAAAAGGTATTTATAATGTGAACAAGTGTACATTCTATAATTTTATTTTGTTAAGGATAAGTGATGGATTATGGTGAATATTGTGATGACCCGTTTTGGATATTATTGAACTAGTATTATTTTGGAAGTATTAGTACTTGAATAAGATGTGTGGTATATTATTTCGAATGTACACTTGGGTTACATTATGACATCAGAAATTTTTATTTAGAAATTCTTTAGGATTTTGCTACCTTAGGATAGGCTTCCGCACCAAATGCTGATTTAAAAATTATTTTCTTTGATATGAATTGTTTAACATTATTTTTCATTCGGTAAAATTTTATTATAAATGTACTTTCAATTATTATGGTAGAGCTTATTCATTATGTTAAGTTCTTTCTACTATGGTAGGCTATTTGTAAAATATTTTATTTATATGATCAACTCTTTTCCACCATAGTAGAGTTTTAAAAAAAGATTTGTTATTTATTATCATGGTAGAAATTTTCCTACCATGATTAGGGTACAGTGATGTAAAAAAATAATTTATTAAATTAATAATTTGTGAAAAGTCAGTTTGAAAATTTGAAGGTTTTACATATTGTGTTATCTATGGCAAGTCATGGTAGAGATGCTCAAAGTCTTTGCTATGAGTCATGTCCATCTCAGTAAAGCCCCTTGTAATTTGTTTCTATGAGTAGACATTGTTATTGGCCTAGTTCTTTAGTCTTTGACTCAAAGCTTTGCATTTTGAGTCCTTTTTCATACTATTCTGTCCTTTTTCCTTAAAATACTCCCAAAATACTAAGTAAGGACTTTTATTCATATTTATCCTTTTTCCATGCATTATTTAATAAACAAAAGAGTAGAAAATATATATAAGTCTAGGTAAAATATCCACTTATCACCCACCTCAGCCTCAAGCCTCTCAATGCTAGTAATCGCGCTCAATAGAAACTAAAAGTTAATTTGCTTTGGACTTACATAAAGATGCAAAGAGTGATATTGCTCCCTTTCCCCTTTGGAAATGTAAACAAATCTAGATTTTGTTAACCAAGTCAACAATGAGGTGTTGATTGACTTATTCAATCATGCATAGGCTACCACTACCCTATATAACTTATATAAGAGGCATACTTTTAAAACCTTTACATCACCATACATGACGAAAGAGATATAACATAGAAGATTATAGTAATCAATCCCCACACGATCTCTCCTCATAGTCACAACATAATAAGTCCTAAATAAGGTTTATAAATAGCTTAGAAGCTTTCAAATTACTTCAAGCATTGTGGCGCTAACAATAACAGAATATTCATAGTGTCTTATTGTGAAGGATAAATCACTTTATGATACTTCACTTTCTTCAAAATTTAATTATTTATTGATACTTTTTAATTGTAATCATTATTATAAGAGACATTGGATGTTACTTGTGATTAATTTAATCATATAGAAAGTATGGTACCTAGGAGTAGGAATAGGTCAGGCCTTATCTAAATAGGCCTGAGCTTATAACATAGGCTTAAGGCCTAAGCCTACATACAAGCTCTTTTTAGGCTCAGGCCTAAGCCTGTCATAAGCTTCACAGAGCTTGAAGCCTTTTCAAAGGCCTCTTATTAAATAGGCCTTTTAAAAAGGCTCAAAGATACAGTCTTTAAAGAACCTCACTAGATTTCAAGGCTACTTGAATCGTCATCTAGTTTTATCAATAAATAAATAAATCATCAACTAGGCTCAATTATTCAATCCATCCAAATCATTCACCAAATATTAGATTAGATTTAGCAACCCATAGAACAAGAATCATTCATCAGTTTAGATGGCATATTGGGAATCAATCATTCAACCAATTCAAATCGTATCCAGATATTAACCTCTAGAATTTCATATTATTTAAGCGTATTTTTCTTGGTTTCTATTATATTTTGACACAATTGTGTATATTTTGATTGCCCAAATTAAGAAAATGTGTATTTTGCCTTGGGTTTGTGCATTGGTTTTTAATTCAATATTTTTAGGCTAAGTTTGTATTATTTTAGTTTTAAATTTGATTAGATACATTTTTAGACCTTTGTTGATTCTTTTGGAAGACTTTTTGATGAAGAAATTAAGTTTATAAAGGTAAAGTTTCATTAACAATGAAAACAGTACAAAATTTTTAAAGTCACGACTTTCATTCAGAACTTTTACCATTGTCAGCAAAATGTTCCATTTTATTTATTTGAAAATGCTTGGTAGGATACATATATGCTAAGAGCTTGATCCAAAATGTATTCTTCTCACTTTAAGACACATTTAGAGCTTAGTCGTGCTAAGGTTTGGGTATTAGAAGAGTTAGGATCAATAGATTAAAGCTTTAAAGACATTTGAAGATCATTTTCTTTAGTTTTTCTATTCCTCTTCCTTTTCCTCTCTTGTAATTTGAAATGGGTCCTAGTATTTTGTGTACTTGTAGCTTGTGGATGATTATGAGTAGCTAAAATTTTTGTTCTAGGATTATTTGGAACCCTTGTATGGATTAACATTAAGTTTTTCCTCTCTTTTTGTGATTAATTGTGTGTGTGTGTGTGTGTGTGTTTATTTTAACTCTTTTCTTAATGCTTCTAAGTGTTTGGCCATCACTTAGATGTTAGGTTCACCTGATTGATGAGAAGGCTAGGTTGAGTATAAAACTTGGATAAAATAGTGCAAGAACTTAAAGTTTACTTGTTAAATAGATGGTTTTGTTAATAAGATAGAGATATACTTGCTAGTCTTATATAGCCACATTAGGTTTGGTATTTAAATTGAGTTTTATTAATTGTTAAGAAGGCTAGGTTGAGTATAGAACTTGAATAAAATAGTGCAAAAACTTAAAGTTTACTTATTGAATGGATGGTTTTGTTAATAAGATAGAGATATAGTGCTAGTCTTACATAGCTACATTAGGTTTGGTATTTAAAATTGAGTTTTATTAATCATAATAAGAGATTGGGCAATTAATTTAACTAAATACTTATTCATGACTTGAGAGAGCTTATCCAAGTATTTTTAGAACCCTAGGTTAGCACTTATTTTCATTAAAATCATTTATGAAGGAGGCAATTTTGATGTTATGAAATACAAGGGAGATAAATAATCCTAGGTTCTATTTTGTATTTGAAATTTATGAATCGATTTCTTTTCTTTATTTTCTAGTGTTAATTTAGTTTGCAAGATCAACTTTCTCTTATAATTGAGTTTAGCTCAACTTGATCAAACTTACTTAGTCTTTTACTTGATTGTTGTTTTCAAACAAATTCTTGAGAGAATGATACTTTACTCTCATTGTATTACTTGCTAGCTACGACCTATGTACTTGTGGAAAGTGTAACATCAGAGCATGAAATGAGACAAAAATTAAAATATACAAGTTCAAAAGTGGAGCAAGGAGGCAAGAACACACAATGGATGGTGAGGAGGTAGAAGCAAAAACTTAGAGCAAGAAGGCTGTAAAAGCACAAGAAGTAGAGTTAGAAGCTCAATCACAATAGATGATGGGAGAACACGAAGTAGAGGCCACATGCAAGTAGTGAGAAGCTTGAGTAAGCACAATGAGAACGCAAACTGTGAGCATAGAGAGAATGCTAATGACAAGAACACAAATAGGAAATAGTGAGTACAAGCGAGAATGTGAATGGGGACTCAAATAAGGTGTACAAGAACATGAACAAGCAGGTTACCGTTACTGAGTGCAAGGCTGTGAGTGATGGCAAGGTGAATGTGAGCAACAACAAGCTTGATGTCAAACCTTTGAGAGAGGAAGAGCAAGATTGTGTTGGCTTGATTCTGATTTTAGGTTTGAAGGACTGGAGTGATGCACTAAACTAAGAGGTTAAATTGGAATGAAGTTAACAAATATATTAGATAACCTAGGGATATGGAGATAAAATTAACATAAAACATAAATAAAAATATAATAATATAAAATAAAAGTATTTAATATGTAAATATAATATTAACTAAAAAGGCCTAAACAGGCCAAGCCTTAAAAAATTAGGGCGGGCCTATTAAAATAGGCCTTAAAAATATGCTTGTTTAATTATATAGGCCAAGTTAGGCATAACCAGGCTAGGTTGTAGGCGCAACAAGTTTTTGGTGCTATTGTTAGGGAGATTTGTTTAAAAATAACAATCAAGCAAAAGATTAAGCAAATTCAGTTAAGTTAAGCTAAACAGAATTATAGGAGAAAGTTGATTTTGCAAATTAAATTAAAATTTGAAAATAAGGAAAAACAAATTATTCACAAATTTTAAGCATAAATTAGGACCTAGGATTATTTATCTCCTTTGCATTTCATAACATCAAAATTACCTCCTCTCATAAATGTTTTTAATGAAAATAAGTGCTAACATAGGGTTCTAAAATTATTAGCACAATCTCTCTCAAATTATGAATAAGTATTTAGTTAAGTTAATTTCTCAATCTCTTGTTACAATTAATAAAACTCAATTTTAAACTCTAACCCTAATGTGACTTTGCAAGGCTAGAAAGTTTATATCTATTTTACTAACAAAACCACCCATTCAACATATACACTCAAGTTCTTGCACTATTTTACCCTACTTCTTCATCCAAGCTAGCCCTCTTAAGTATCACCCAAGTGAACCCAACATTTAAATAGTGGCAAATCTCTTAGAAGCATTAAGAAAAGAGTAAAATAAACACATATATGTCATTAATCATAAAAAGAGAGGAGGAACTTAGTGTCAATCTATACAAGAGCTTCAAATAATCTTAGAGCAAAATGTTTAGTAATTCATAATCATCCACATACTATAAATATACAAAATAGTTGAGCCCATTTTAGATATATGATACGAAAGGAAGAGGAATAGAAAAACTGAAGAAAATGAGCTCCAAATATCTTCAAAGCTTCAATTTCTTAATTCCAACTCTTTTGATACCTAAGCTTTAGCATAACCAAGCTCCAAATGTGTCTTAAAATATGTAGAATATGTTTTAGGTTGAGCTAGCAACATATAAGTGCCCAATCAATTTTAGATTAATAAAACACAACATTTTTCTGACAACAGCAAAAGTCACGACTTTGAGATGACTTTGGACAGTTTGACACTCTTCTCCAATTAATGTGATAGCTCCTTTCTACATATGATTTCTTCATAAAAAAAATTCCAAAAGCATTAATAAAGGTCCAGAAATGCATCTAATCAAATCTTAAACCAAAATAACATAGAAGTAAGCCCAAAAATATTAAGTATGCAAACCCAAAGCAAGATACACATTTTCCTAATTTGGGCTACCAAAATATACACAATTGTGTCAAAATATATTATAAACTAAGGAAAATATGCTCAAATGACTTGAAATTTTAGAAGTTATTAGCCACCTAATAGGGTCGGTCTTATTCTCACCCTTAATGGTACCTTGACCCTCTTAGTGGTGGCAATTCCAACAATAGGCTGCATATAGTAGAAATGATAAATCATCAGTAAGTTGCATATATGCATGTAATTTGTTCTTTTCATATGAACATTTCTCATATCAAGTTTTCTGTCACATATTAGAGCCATTGCCATGTACCACAATAAGTGCGATAAGCAATTCCAATAACTTATAAGGGTAGCGATTGCTTTGATGCAGCAACATCATGGACAGTTGTCAAGATATATATATATATATATATGTATTTATTATTAATTATGTTAGCAACTACAGGTCATGTCATATCATTAACTAATCAGATTTTTTATCCTTTGTGTGATTGTAGTGCTCAGAACAATTAGACAAAGCCAGGGATTGAGTATGTTGTCATGAAATATATGAAGGACATAATCCAATATACTCCTATCGAGACTTTTCCAAATAATATATGTATGTCGTCAACCTTCTCATCATTATATTATTAATCAACTTGACTTTAACTTGTGTTATTTTTGCATATATTATTATCCAAGGTTGCATACTGTGCCACATTTTCTAAGGCTCAAATGGAAGAAGTTCATGAAGAGTTGATATATAGTATTTTCTAAGCATGGTTTAGCTAGAACAACAATAACAACAGCAACAATAAGGCAATAGATGATATAGGTCTACATTTAAAGTTGACATAGATGATATATGTATAATTGACCAAATTTTGGGATTTGGAGTCTTATTTTTGCCATTAATTGATTTAACTTAAACAATTTCAAATTGTAAATAGCTTTTGTTTAGAAATTCATAATATATATTTCATATATATGATTTGTAGTGGCTTCTGAAATTCTATTTTTGGTATATACGTTTTGTTGGAATATGCTTTTATAATGTAAAATGCAGGGGGATTATTAGAAATGCAGCCCTTCTAGTTTAAAAAATTTGGTCATAATAATACATGGTTTTGTATGAAAACCGTTTAATATTATAACTAAAACAACAATGCATAAATATAAAATGATTATCATATTACAACCATTATATATATATATATATATTAAATAGTTATGCTGCCACAACCATTTAATATTGTCCTATATTAAATGGTTATAAGCAAAAAAAAAATGATTTTATAAAGTGATTCTCAATCAAATCATTTCAAACTTCAAACACATTAAATAGTTTTTAGATAAAGAACAGTCTAATGAATCAAGAATATTAAATGATTAATAACCATTGAAAAAAGGTTCTAGGAGTATTCAGCGTCATATTATTCAGTGATTCATAGCCATTTAATATTAGCAAAAATAATCATTTTATAAAATCATTTTTGTAGTCAATGAATTCTCGATTTCCATTCTAGTCATAAAGTGTTCAAGTATGAAGTCATTCTGGTTAAGGCTTTTAAGTTGAGAGAAAAATAACTATATTGAGTAGTCAGGATTATGATATTTGGTCGTTGCCTCTTCTGAGGAGCTAGGCGCTCTCTGTTGGTTGAGAACGTGCTTGCTTCACTTAAAGGGTTAATGCTTTGATTCTCTATTGGGCTGGACCGTTACTCGCTTGGGTTTTTTCAAGCATACCAACCACTTAATCAGCCTAAGAGCAATTTAGGCTGAAAAGGATACAATTCTTTTTAATTGAAGAAAATCCTATTTTATTTAATTCTAGTCTGTTTTAATTTATTTCATTGTACATACTAAACAAGCTCTCATATTTTTACGGTAGTATTTGTTCACCTCGGTTCCAAGGGTAACCTAAGTAATATATCAACACACACACACACACAAAATAAAGAGTAAATTAGCCCAATGATCATGAAAAATACAGTTCTCATAAATTATAGATGATATATTTGAATATTTTGGAGTATGTCTCATTCACAAAATCAATTAGAGGTGATTTTTTCTTTTTATCCACAGAGGAAATATATTATTAAGATGCTTTACATAAACTAATCCATAAATATATCATCTATAACAAACTAAATGATTTTAACCTTTAACTAATTGAATCACATCCATCATATCTCTCTCTATTTCACAATAATTGCTTCCATTTATCGGTAGGCAGAGGAATCAAGGTGATATTCACATATTACTTTCTTGTTATCCTAATAAGTACACTCTTTTGCAAGAGATATCTCAACATGAGTAGTTTAATTTTGTGCCTCTCCAAACGAGTCTCATTGCTAAGTTTCCTTGTATGAGGATGAATGTAAACCCAGAACTTTCATTGCAGGGGAGTATTTGATTCTCTGTGATGAGGTAAGATGTTTAGAATTTTTTATGGCATATGTTTGATCTGTTTTAGGCAAATAATTATGTTTTTTTTTCGTGTTTATGATCTATGATAGTATTACTAATAAACCATATTAGTGAAAACTTATTAACATTATTTAATCTTGTAGATATGTGGAAGCTTAATCTTGTCATTTCTTATGATGGAAAATGGGATTTATTAGTTTAGGTATTTAATTATTGTTTGTGATAAGCTAAGATGTTTAGAATTTTTTACGGACTATCTTTGATCTATTTTGAGTAAATGATTATATTTTTTTCATGTTTCTAATCTACAATAGTATATTACTGGTAAACCATTTCAATGAAAATTTATCAATATCATTTAATCTTTGTATATATGGGAATGCTTAATCTTCCATCTTCAAGTATTTAAAAGAAATTTTTTGTCTAAAAAAAATATTTGAAAGAAGGTCATGTTATTTGCAGATAGGATAGTTTTGTCATATAAAGCTCAATTAAATATTAAAATGGCCATTATGCAAAATAGAAAAAATGTTAGGTCGTTTATTGGGTTTGATTCTATAAATTGGATTATATATGCAAAAGCCCCTATAATAAATAATATTATTTATGAGTCTTAAATATTATACCTTATGTCTTCAATTCCATAAAATATATAAAGGAAAATATAACATTAGATCTCTATACTTTGATTGCATTTTATTTTTAGTTCCTATAATTTTATTTTTTTATTTGATTTGTTTACAATGCTAGTCCTTGAAGTTTTAAAAGTGTACATAAAAACAATGAGCTGAAATTAACATAATTAATTTTTCTGTAATCTGTTAACCATTTTGTTGGCATGATAAAATTATGCTGACATGGAAATAAATTGACTAGGTTTGATTACAAATAAAAAGTAAAAGAGAAAAAGCTTTCTTTTATATTTGGCTGAAGACAAATGTGTGATTAATTTTACTTTAGCAAAAGGGTTAAAAGAGTTAAGTACATGTCACTGAAATTAACTCTCATCATGCAAGCTCATGATCCTCACATGCATTTTTAAAATTATATGGATTAATATTAGAAATCGATTAAACTAATAAAGAAATTGAGAACAATAAAATAAAACTATAGAAATTAAAAACAAAAATGAAATCAAAGTATATTGGCTTGATGTTGTATTTCATAATACACTAAATCATATGTTTATAAACGCGTAATTGAAGGTTAAAAAAAATGGTTTTATACGAATTGAGAGGAAAGGGTTCTTGGTAAGGCCATAGTCCGACATCCATATCTAATGGGCTAGCTTGTGGGCTTGGGTTCTCAACACACGCTTCCGAATTCTAATAGATTAAATTATGGTTTTGCACGCGGAAAGAATGTTCTCAAAGTTATGTAATATGTACCCAAAACAAAACAAAAAAACAAAACAAGAATATTCTGGAAGTTAAAGGGTTGAATTGTAAAGTAGTAAAAATTAGTTTTCTATTAATATGGTTGCACATTCACCCAGTGGCAAAGAAATAAGTGGCATTTTAAGCATTTTTATGATGTAATATCTCCCCTTAAGCTCTGCATAGATTACCCCCGCTAAGCAAGTTATTTAGCACCTCAATGAACAATTTCAATTTTTAAACGGTGCACGCAGATGCGATCACGAATGTAATTCAAAGACAGATATCAACTACAGGGTCACAAAAGAAAGATCTTCAGTTTTTTTATATTGGCCCTGACAACCAATTTCTTCTTCAAAGCTGGGAAATTCAATCTACTGCCTTTAAGAGAAGGAAGATAACTTACAGTGCTGTTTCCCTATCACTCAACCATAAAGGATGGATCGAACTGCTTTTCTGCAAATTTGAGACTCTCTCCCGACATCTCCTTAATTTTCTGTGTTTGCAACGTCTTATTTTAGATCAAAAGCTTCTCTTTGAATCATTTGGTGAGTTTGCAAGTTTAGGGAATTTGAAGATCCGATTTAACAAGGGAGTTTGTTTCAGCACTATTTGACAGCACCTTGTGGATCAAGACATCTCAAAGCTTAAAACTTTAACAGCTGTATCTTCTAGAAATGTGGCTCTGCCTTAGTTTTTTTTTTCCTGCCTTTTCTTTTTATTTTAGTAAACCTGTTTTAATGCTTTCTTTGTAGACTTCTTTTCTTCTTTTGTTAATATAATTGACTTGTCACCCAAAAAAAAAAAACAAACAAACAAAGAAATAAAGACAAAACAAAATTTCTTAATTATTATTAATGACCAAGAAGAAGGATCAGGCACGCAAGCCAAGGTCTTAAATTCCTAGTTATTGATGACATCACTGTTACTACCTCCGTACTTTTTGTTAGTTAACTTCTATATTATCATTTTGCTATTTAATACAAGTCACTTTCCCTTGTTTATGTAATTTTTGTGCATAATCTCGATTTAATTCTCAATAAAAATCTTTTAAATAACTTTTATTTAAATTTAAGGACAAGAATAAAAAATGGTTTAATTTTAAGACAATTTTATTAAGTGAATTAGTTAAAAACTGTGATAACCCTTATAAAAATAAATTAATATACATATATATATGATAATTGGTTTATGTATGTTTATGTTAAATCCTTATACAATTATGCTAATAGAGGAAGCTGATGCAGTGGTAGTTGGGCTGGATTATTTTCATTTGGTCCCAAGTTCGAACCGTAGTGAGCCCATGGAATATTTTTCTTCCTTTGCTGATTTTCCTCATAAAAAAATTACCAAATTACCCCTAATATAATTATATTTTTATTTACTCTTCTTTTGTTCTTTAGAAAGGATTCTGGAGCAAAAGAGAAAGAGAGAGTCGGTGGAGAGGGTAAGAGAAATCCTAGGTCTAGAAATTTCACTTCCTCCGTATACAGCAGTCACTGGCGTTGGTGACTACTGAGGTTCCGTCCGCCGTTGCTAGTGGATTGAGGTGTGCGTAAGTGGCTTCCTTCTTCCTTGCCGTGACGCCGTCTGATGTGTATGCGGGCTCGAGCTGCAACTCGCCTTCTCCTCTGTTCTGGGTGTTATAAAAGAGCATGCTAAACCTTCTCCTTCTTCCTCCTTGAATCGTTGCTGCTTCTCTTCAGTTTTAGCTGTTATTATCGTCGGTACGCTTGCCTTTACTCCATCTATCGTTGGTCAGTCAACGAGTGATCTTTGCACTCTGTTTTCTTTATTTATTTCAGATTACCGAGCTTTTCTCCCTTCTTTATCCAGGTGCATGTGTGAGTATTTAGATCTTCCTTCTCTTTATTATCACCAGTGATTATTGTTGGAAAGAGTTAGAGACTTGTGCTGCACCGATTGCTCCGGCTATCTTTCGTGTTCTTTGTCTCTGTTTTTTTTCCCTCTTTGTTTTCTGTTTTGGTTCTATCTGTGGCGTCATCTTCGAGTAACAGCTGGGATGAGAAACCAAGTTGCCAGAGCTGCGGCAGTGCTGTTATGAATATGGATTATTGTTGCTGATTCATTTCCTGTGTTTCCTTGCGAGTAGTGCTCAGTTTTCTGCGTCCCTGTTCTGCTGCAATCTTCATTTTCTTCTTCTTTCTCCTTTGTTGTCCGCTGCCATCTGGGTTGAGAAGGTGAGAAATTTTAAACTCTCCTATTGCTAATCCACTATGTCGTGAGAGTAAGAGATAAGGACATGTGTGACGTGCGTATACGTGAAATGCAGAAGTAGAGTTGTATGTGCTACTATTACTGTTTGGTATATGTAATCATGGCAACCTTACATTGTTCTGTCATCATTCATGCTGTTACGTAAGAAAAAGAAGAAAAAGGAAGAAGAAGAGAGGAGGAATTTCTATTTAAATGAATATTGCGGTTATGCAAGGAAGCAAGATGATATTGTAGATTGAGATTCCAATTAGAAATTATGGAATTAGACGATATTGCAAGATCTCAATAAAACTGAAAAAAAAAATTAGGAAGGAAAAATATTAACATCAACTTCGACAATTATGTATGTATGTATGTTGTTTGGTAAAATACCCAGGACAAATTTATTTAATTATTTATTTATTTATTTATTTATATTCTAATAGGGTGTGCAGAAGAAAGGGAACCTGACCAAAATTGAAAGAAAGGATATCTTTAAAAATTTTGAAGCTCCGACGAGTAAGTGAATAGCATTCCATTTAATATTTTATCTTTATTTTAATAGCCTCTTCCTGAATTATTTTTCTTATGAATTATATTAATTATGAAAATTTTAAGATATCAGTGAAAGACAAACGAGTTATGATATATGCATTCATTGATTTTTACAAAGATATTTCCAAGTTTGATGGAAGTAATCTTGTATGGTTGTTAAACTTTGAAATTTATTGGATACTCGATTAATACAAAGTTATGATTTTGACAAACGTTGAGATTTGACACAATTCATGCGAGTTTGATTTTGAAAATGACAATTTAAATTCAAAATAATCATTTCTCTCGCATGTTGAAATGGGATTTCTAAGAGAACTTTACACAGAACACTGTTACTAACGGCAGTTCTGTTAGTCCGTAGCGCGCTGTGGTTAAATACTAGCTAGTTTGTTTCGTGAGTTTTATTCTCACGTTTGGTATTCGTGGGCTTCGTACCCGCGTTTGATTTCGTGGCCTGAGCCACGTTTGGTTACTTACCCTTGTGGGCTGTGTGTCCACGTTTGATTCGTAGCTCCGGCTGCGTTTGGTTATTTACCCTCGTGGACTGGTGTGTCCACGTTTGTTTTCGTGGCATAAGCCGCGTTTGGTTATTTACCCTCGTGGACTGAGTGTTCATGTTTGTAACCTGTTCTGTTGAGTTCTCGAAATTTTAAATGTTGATTAATATGTATTTTTGAAATTTATCCAATGTTGACTAGTAATTTGTATTATTTTGAGTTATATGAGAGCAAATGGTTTCTTTAAGCATGAGAACATAAATTGTTCTCTACTTATTCTTATTTTTCAAATATGATTATAATTTATATGCTTATAATTTTGGTGGAATTACTTTCAATTATTTGACACCATTATTAGAGACTGTTAATTTAAATTTTAAGAATTTTATTATGGGAATGCTATTCACTGGAAAAATTATTTGGCTTCAGATTGGTTAGCTGACGCCGATTCTACCAGCAACCTCAAAAGGGCAACTAGCTACAGTGGGTGGATATTTTGATTGGTATTATTGTTTTTATGTAAATATATAATTTGTATGTCCTGTTGATTTGAGAGAAAGAATAGATGCTCCACATAGGTTGTTGATAAACTTTATTTTTGATCTGTATATGGGTTGTTGGCTGGATGGAGCTACGCTCCTGATTTATACTGTTATCTGTCAGAATTTTGTTGTAGAATTTTCGGGAGATCCTAGTTACAGGGGAGGTTCTGCCGAAATTTTTACAAAAATATCGACACTCTTTTATAATATTGAATCCAATAAGTTATTTTAAATTTTCATAGGATTTGATTAAATTTTGTTCCTTTCTTTTGTAAAAAAAAATGAAAAATGAAATCAATGTTTATTTTAAGGCTTACGGGAATGTGTAAGTGACTCATACTCGTGCCGGTCACCCTCTATTTTGGGGCGTGACAATTTGGTATCAGAGCCAAGGTTTTTACATATAAAACTATGTGGAGCAGAAACTTGCCAGTGAGGTTTCAATTATCATTATGAACCCAGGCATAATTATAATTGAGACATCATTGGAAGTTCTATAGGAAGTTTTCAAACGACGTTTGTTTTTTTTTATTGACTTTTTATTATATAAAGGAATTGTATTTTGAATTAAATATTTCTTTTGTTTCTTGATATAGTGAAATATGCCACCCAGACGTCGAGTATCTACCAGGAGCTCCACTAGCAGTAGAGCCTCTGGCAGAATTTCTCCAACAGATGATATGCCCTTGAGAGGTAGAGGACGGCGTCAGAGTAGGATCAGGGCTAGGGGTGGTCGAACCCTTAGGCCCCTTCAAGATATTCCTTCTAGAAGTGATCGAGTAAGTTCTCAATCTGAAGAACAAACAGTCCCTTCGACAAATGATACCCCAGAGGAAAATCCTATAGTTAAGTTATCGAAGTTTATGAAGCTAAACCCATCATCTTTTTCGGGAACTAATGCACGAGAGGACCCAATTGAGTTTCTCGAAGGAATTGAGAAGAGATGTAGGGCCTTGAGATGCCCTGATGCTCAGTATGTTGAATTTGCAGTGTTCCAACTTCAAGGGGTAGCAAGTACTTGGGCAAAAACAGTCCCAGGTTTGCATGCAACGAGAGCACCTTCTTTAACTTGGGAAGAATTCAAGACTACATTTCTAAATCGCTATTTGCCTCAGAGCACTAGAGACGCAAAAGTTGAAGAGTTTCTGACTTTAAAGTGTAGTAAAGGAATGTCTATAGTAGAATATGACCAGAAGTTTACTGAATTATCCTCTTTTGCTCCTCATATTATACCGACTGAAAAAGAACGAATTAGCAGGTTTGTACAAGGATTACCAGTTGACATACATGACAACATAGCACCTATGTTGAGTCGTGATATCACCTATGCTGAGATTGTTGATAGTGCATTAAGAATTGAGAATCGACATAAGGCAGAAGAAGCAATTTCTAAGAAACGCAAGAGGGAGCATGATGAGAAATTTCCTGGTTCTTCTTCCAAGAGTCATCAATTTTCAAGTCAATCTCACTTTCGTGCCTCACAATCTAAGCCTAGATCATTTGGTTCACCATCAGTAAGCACTCCCGTTGTGAGACCCAATTCTGGTAATGTGAGACCTCGAGCCCAGTCAGTGCCGAATCAATCGGGTTATGCTAGAGTCCCTTGTAATAGTTGTGGAAAATATCATTCGGGACCGTGCTATAGAGTGTCTGGTGCATGTTTTGAATGTGGACAGACGGGCCATTTGAGAAGAAATTGTCCATATCTACAGTCTGTGTCAAGTCACGGATCAATTCAACCTTCTCCTCGCCCTACTTCCTCATCAATCCCACCTGCTAGAACTGCTTCTACTTCAGCTAGCAGGGGTAAATTTGGAAGGGGAAATGGTCAGCGGGGACAATCTTCCTTAGGACAAAGGCAGGCGAGAGTTTATGCCATGACAAGACAGGATGCTAAAGCCTCAAATGCTGTTGTTACAGGTATTATAACTGTGTGTTCTAATCAAGCTTATGCATTATTTGATCCTGGATCCACTCATTCATATGTGTCCGCTTATTTTGCTAAGAGGTTGGGTAAAGAACCTATCCAACTTGATAAGTCATTTGTAGTTGGTACTCCAGTAGGGGAATCTTTAATTGTTTCTTATGTGTACAAGTCTTGTGAAGTGTCTCTTGAGGGCAGAGAAACCCTTATTGATTTGATGATGCTTGATATGATTGATTTCGATGTCATCCTGGGCATGGACTGGTTAGCTTCTTGCTATGCTACCGTTGATTGTCACTTAAAAGTAGTGAAATTTGATATTCCAGGTGAAACTTCTTTTATATTGCAAGGAAGTTTTATAGAAAGACCTACTAATCTTATTTCAGCTTTAAAAGCCCAACAATTACTGCAGAAGGGTTGTCAAGGGTTTTTAGCGGTGATAAGGGATATTGATAAACCCACTGTTAGTTTGGATCAAATTCCTGTTATTCGGGAATTTCCTGACGTTTTTCCAGAAGAGTTACCTGGATTGCCACCTGATCGAGAGATTGAATTTGCCATTGATTTAGTTCCGGACACTCAACCAATTTCTATTCCACCTTATAGAATGGCACCTTCTGAGCTGAGAGAACTAAAGACTCAATTGCAAGAACTGTTAGATAAGGGATTTATCCGACCTAGCACATCTCCTTGGGGAGCACCAGTACTTTTTGTGAAGAAAAAGGATGGGTCATTAAGACTCTGTATTGATTATCGGCAGCTTAATAAGGTGACGGTGAAAAACAGGTACCCATTGCCTCGTATAGATGATCTTTTTGATCAGTTACAAGGAGCTCAGTATTTTTCCAAAATAGATTTACGTTCAGGTTATCATCAATTAAAGATCAAGAAAGAGGATATACCTAAGACTGCATTTAGAACCCGATATGGTCATTATGAATTCCTAGTAATGTCATTTGGGTTAACTAATGCACCAGCAGCTTTTATGGATCTAATGAATCGGGTGTTTAGACCGTTTCTTGATAAGTTTGTGATTGTTTTTATTGATGATATTCTGATATACTCAAAGAGCCTAGAGGAGCATGAACATCATTTACGGATGGTTTTACAGACGATGAGGGAACAACAACTTTATGCCAAATTCTCTAAATGTGAATTTTGGCTTGATAAAGTTACCTTTTTAGGACATGTTGTTTCTAAAAATGGTATTCAAGTGGACCCAGGCAAAGTAGAAGCGGTGCAAAATTGGCCAAGGCCAACAACTGTTACAGAAATTCGCAGTTTCTTAGGTCTTGCAGGATATTATCGTCGTTTTGTCAAGGATTTCTCTAAAATAGCAGCTCCACTGACAAGATTAACTCAAAAGAATGTGAAATTTGAATGGAGTAACAAGTGTGAAGACAGTTTTCAAAAGTTAAAGGAGTGTTTGACTTCGGCACCAGTTTTGAGTTTACCATCAGGCAATGGAGGGTATGTAGTTTATTGCGATGCTTCTCGTGTGGGTTTAGGCTGTGTTCTAATGCAGCATGGACGAGTTATTGCTTATGCCTCAAGGAAACTTAAGAAACACGAGCAAAACTACCCAACTCATGACCTAGAGATGGCAGCAGTTGTTTTTGTGTTAAAAATTTGGCGTCACTATCTTTATGGTGAGACATGTGAAATCTATACTGATCATAAGAGTTTAAAGTACATTTTTGAGCAAAAAGATCTTAATCTTAGACAAAGAAGGTGGATGGAGTTACTGAAGGATTATGACTGTACAATTCTTTACCATCCTGGTAAGGCAAATGTGGTGGCTGATGCCTTAAGTAGAAAATCGATGGGTAGCTTGGTGCACATGACTTCGACAAGGAGGCCTTTGGTGCAAGAAATTCATAAACTTGAGCAGAGTGGAGTCAAGTTTGAAATTATTGATAAGGGACCATTTCTGGCTCATGTACAAGTTCGTTCTTCTTTAATGGATCAGATTAAGAGCGCTCAATTTTCAGATCCAAAATTATGCAAGTTAAAAGAAGCAGTTATAGCTGGAAGTAACATTGAGTTTGAAATTGACCAGGAAGGAATATTAAAGTGCAAGGGTAGAATTTGCGTGCCACACGAGGAAAACTTGAAGCGACTTATCATGGAAGAGGCTCATCATTCTTCATATACCGTGCATCCAGGAGCAACTAAAATGTATCAAGATTTGAAACAACTGTATTGGTGGGATGGCATGAAAAAGGATGTGGCAGACTTTGTCTCACGCTGTTTGACATGCCAGCAAGTTAAGGCAGAACACCAAAAGCCAGCTGGGCTACACCAAAGGTTAGAAATACCAGAATGGAAGTGGGAAAATATCACAATGGACTTTGTCACCGGGTTACCTCGCACTGCTAAGGGGTATGATTCTATCTGGGTTATTGTTGATAGACTGACGAAATCAGCTCATTTCATTCCAGTAAAGACAACATATAATGTTGATAAATATGTTCAATTATATATTGATGAGATTGTGCGATTGCATGGAATTCCAATATCCATAATTTCTGATAGAGGTCCTCAATTTACTTCCCGATTTTGGAAATCTTTCCAAGAAGCTTTGGGCACTCGATTAGACCTTAGTACTGCTTTTCACCCACAAACTGATGGCCAGTCTGAGAGAACCATTCAGATACTTGAAGATATGTTAAGATCTTGTATTCTGGATTTTGGTGGCAGTTGGGACCGTTACTTAGCTTTGGTAGAGTTTTCTTATAACAACAGTTATCAATCTAGCATACAAATGGCCCCATATGAAGCACTTTACGGCAGGCAATGTAGGTCTCCTATTGGGTGGTTTGATGTTGGTGATACTAAGCTGTTGGGACCAGATTTGGTGCAAGATGCTATTGAGAAAGTGAAAATAATTAGAGAAAGATTAATAACAGCCCAAAATCGACAGAAGTCTTATGTTGATAATCGACGTCGAGAATTACAATTTATAATTGGAGACAAAGTATTTCTTAAGGTGTCTCCTATGAAAGGAGTAATGAGATTTGGGAAAAAAGGTAAATTGAGCCCAAGATATGTTGGTCCATTTGAAATTCTGGAAAAAATTGGTGCAGTTGCTTATCGTTTGGCGTTACCGCCTGAATTGTCAGGTATTCATCCGGTGTTTCATGTATCAATGTTACGGAAATATTTATATGACCCTTCTCATGTAATTGAAGCTCAGGGGATTCAAATATCCCCAGACTTATCTTATGAAGAAGTTCCAGTAGCTATTTTGGATCGACAAGTTAAGAAGTTGCGGTCAAAAGAAATCACTTCGGTGAAAGTGCTATGGCGAAATCATTCTCAAGAAGAAGCCACGTGGGAAATTGAAGTCGACATGCGTGCTAAGTACCCACACCTATTTGTGGAATAAGGTAAGTATAAATTTAAATTCGGAGGACCGAATTTCTTAAGGGGGGAGAATGTGATAACCCTTATAAAAATAAATTAATATACATATATATATGATAATTGGTTTATGTATGTTTATATTAAATCCTTATACAATTATGCTAATAGAGGAAGCTGATGCAGTGGTAGTTGGGCTGGATTATTTTCATTTGGTCCCAAGTTCGAACCGTAGTGAGCCCATGGAATATTTTTCTTCCTTTGCTGATTTTCCTCATAAAAAAATTACCAAATTACCCCTAATATAATTATATTTTTATTTACTCTTCTTTTGTTCTTTAGAAAGGATTCTGGAGCAAAAGAGAAAGAGAGAGTCGGTGGAGAGGTAAGAGAAATCCTAGGTCTAGAAATTTCACTTCCTCCGTATACAGCAGTCACTGGCGTTGGTGACTACTGAGGTTCCGTCCGCCGTTGCTAGTGGATTGAGGTGTGCGTAAGTGGCTTCCTTCTTCCTTGCCGTGACGCCGTCTGATGTGTATGCGGGCTCGAGCTGCAACTCGCCTTCTCCTCTGTTCTGGGTGTTATAAAAGAGCACGCTAAACCTTCTCCTTCTTCCTCCTTGAATCGTTGCTGCTTCTCTTCAGTTTTAGCTGTTATTATCGTCGGTACGCTTGCCTTTACTCCATCTGTCGTTGGTCAGTCAACGAGTGATCTTTGCACTCTGTTTTCTTTATTTATTTCAGATTACCGAGCTCTTTCTCCCTTCTTTATCCAGGTGCATGTGTGAGTATTTAGATCTTCCTTCTCTTTATTATCACCAGTGATTATTGTTGGAAAGAGTTGGAGACTTGTGCTGCACCGATTGCTCCGGCTATCTTTCGTGCTCTTTGTCTCTGTTTTTTTTTCCCTCTTTGTTTTCTGTTTTGGTTCTATCTGTGGCGTCATCTTCGAGTAACAGCTGGGATGAGAAACCAAGTTGCCAGAGCTGCGGCAGTGCTGTTATGAATATGGATTATTGTTGCTGATTCATTTCCTGTGTTTCCTTGCGAGTAGTGCTCAGTTTTCTGCGTCCCTGTTCTGCTGCAATCTTCATTTTCTTCTTCTTTCTCCTTTGTTGTCCGCTGCCATCTGGGTTGAGAAGGTGAGAAATTTTAAACTCTCCTATTGCTAATCCACTATGTCGTGAGAGTAAGAGATAAGGACATGTGTGACGTGCGTATACGTGAAATGCAGAAGTAGAGTTGTATGTGCTACTATTACTGTTTGGTATATGTAATCATGGCAACCTCACATTGTTCTGTCATCATTCATGCTGTTACGTAAGAAAAAGAAGAAAAAGGAAGAAGAAGAGAGGAGGAATTTCTATTTAAATGAATATTGCGGTTATGCAAGGAAGCAAGATGATATTGTAGATTGAGATTCCAATTAGAAATTATGGAATTAGACGATATTGCAAGATCTCAATAAAACTGAAAAAAAAAATTAGGAAGGAAAAATAAACATCAACTTCGACAATTATGTATGTATGTATGTTGTTTGGTAAAATACCCAGGACAAATTTATTTAATTATTTAATTATTTATTTATTTATATTCTAATAGGGTGTGCAGAAGAAAGGGAACCTGACCAAAATTGAAAGAAAGGATATCTTTAAAAATTTTGAAGCTCCGACGAGTAAGTGAATAGCATTCCATTTAATATTTTATCTTTATTTTAATAGCCTCTTCCTGAATTATTTTTCTTATGAATTATATTAATTATGAAAATTTTAAGATATCAGTGAAAGACAAACGAGTTATGATATATGCATTCATTGATTTTTACAAAGATATTTCCAAGTTTGATGGAAGTAATCTTGTATGGTTGTTAAACTTTGAAATTTATTGGATACTCGATTAATACAAAGTTATGATTTTGACAAACGTTGAGATTTGACACAATTCATGCGAGTTTGATTTTGAAAATGACAATTTAAATTCAAAATAATCATTTCTCTCGCATGTTGAAATGGGATTTCTAAGAGAACTTTACACAGAACACTGTTACTAACGGCAGTTCCGTTAGTCCGTAGCGCGCTGTGGTTAAATACTAGCTAGTTTGTTTCGTGAGTTTTATTCTCACGTTTGGTATTCGTGGGCTTCATACCCCGCTTTTGATTTCGTGGCCTGAGCCACGTTTGGTTACTTACCCTCGTGGGCTGTGTGTCCCGTTTGATTCG